>NC_135219.1:23575315-23935315 GCF_052324685.1 Brachyhypopomus gauderio
ATATAAATCATTTGGCTTTGGCAGCTCTATTACTAAAAGAGGCACGCCAACAGGTCTGGGCACGCACCACTTTCTGGGAGTATCCCACCAGCTGGACCTTGCTGAGAGCGGAGTTCACCTCCTGCATACTGTAGCACGTTCTCCACGACCACACATCTACTGCGTCCTTCAGAGGGCCAGGAAGCATGCTGCTCACACACACATCACTTTGTTTTAGATTTATGGATATACCATATCCACACAACAAAGACACACAGATGTGCAATGAGATGCAATGAGCCATGACATTAAAGTTTAATCCAACTAATCTATATCCATCAGATGACTAAACCGGATGCATCCTTGCCGTTGTATTTCTTTATTTTTCCAGCAGGTGGCAGACTGAGCTTTGGGAACTCTCTCCATGAACGTGACCAGTTCCTCCATCAGCAGCCTGGAAGGAATGGAGAGATTAAACCACCAAGACACACAACATCTGACACGCTCTCCTCAACAAATCAAATAAATACTGGTCTCAAGTCTCTGCTCCTGTGGGTGGATCTCATACAACTTCACAGTGGAACTGAGTTGGGGTGATTGCACTGGCTGCACCATTCATGCAAAGAAAAAGGCCCTATAATCTGACCCATCATGTTTCCTCAACATTTGATTTGATAGAAATGCCGATTCATCCCCACAGGACAGACAGGTGTTATGTGTCTTACCTGAAGACCATAGTTAGCTGCACATACCCACAATCCTGTTAAGAAGAACTACCTGCCAATCTGAAACGTCGGTTCTGTAGCGTAGACGGTTCCTGAGAAGCCCGTGTGCTCTGTGATGTAGGGCAGAGCCATCATGCAGTGGTAGTTGGAGATCAGGATGACGTCAACAGTAGACAGGTCCAGCAGCTCTCTCTGTGAAAACACATATGAATGATCACATCCACAGGCACCATGCTATGTTTAGAATCTTAGGCAAAACGGCAGAAGTTGTACTTTTACTAATTTTCCATCACTGAAAAACTCTAATGTGAACCTGAAAATGGTTACAGGACAGACAAGCCCCCTCTGACCAAACCTGAACCACAGTGAGCACTATTTCAGGTTCAAACAGACCACGTTACCTCAGGAAGACAAAACTCAGGCTGGGAGTCCACAAAAACGCGACCTGCACACTCCTTTAGTTCCTGCAACATCACAGACAGCACGTTCATTAACATCACAGATCAGAGGAGCGTAACTCATGGTTTAATGTTACAGTAACTGTCTCACACGTTCTTACCTTCTCCAGATTTACCGCCCCGTCCTTTGAGACCCAACCCGGGAGCTTGGCCAGTCTTGAGCTGAAAGACGCCAGGCAGATGTTCCGTTATAACGCGGGAACGACCGAACACAGTGACGCAGTAGAATGTTCTGATCACACCGGCGGAACCGCGCGCGCGCGTCCGGCGGCTCACCTGTGCACTAACGGCAGGGGCAGGTAACACAGGGCGGACGTGGTGTCCAGCCCGCAGTCCAGCATGATCGTGGTGGATTTAAACTTGAGGACATTGCAGGGCAGGGTGGGATGACCGGATAAACAGTACTAGAACACACACACACACACACACACACACACACACACACACACACACACACACACACACACACACACACACACACACACGTTAGTTTACATGACGTGATCAAAACAAACGGCTCAACCAACACGGACTCTTATTATGAAATACCGTTAGCCTGCCATGCTACGTTAGCTAGCTAGCTTCTTTGCTAGTTTTTGTTAGTTATTAGTTTTTTAGCGACTCTACAGCATGTTCCCAGGTTTTAAACGGGTTAGGTAAATTAAACATTTATTATATAAACTCACCAACTTCATATTTTATAATGAATCTGAACTGATGAACCACTGAGACCGAACAAAACCAGCAATGTTTAGGCTGGTTTGCTTCTTCTGGGCTCTCTCGTTCCGGAGGCTTCAAACTACCGGTACACTACCGCCCCCTAGCGGTACACTACCGCCCCCTACCGGTACAATACCGCCCCCTACCGGTACAATACCGCCCCCTAGCGGTACAATACCGCCCCCTACCGGTACACTACCGCCCCCTACCGGTACACTACCGCCCCCTAGCGGTACACTACCGCCCCACTACCGGTACACTACCGCCCCCTACCGGCACACTACCGCCCCCTAGCGGTACAATACCGCCCCCTAGCGGTACACTACCGCCCCTTAACGGTACACTACCGCCCCCTACCGGCACACTACCGCCCCCTACCGGTACAATACCGCCCCCTAGCGGTACACTACCGCCCCTTACCGGTACACTACCGCCCCCTACCGGCACACTACCGCCCCCTACCGGTACACTACCGCCCCCTAGCGCAACACTACCGCCTCCTAGCGGTACACTACCGCCCCCTAGCGGTACACTACCGCCCCCTACCGGTACACTACCGCCCCCTAGCGGTACACTACCGCCCCCTAGCGGTCAGGCGGAACGACGAGATTGCTCCACCCACCCCAAACCTGCCAAGGCGACATTTCTCCTGTACTTAATTGCATTTAAGTAAATATTTCCTCTCCAAAATAAACAAAATATCATTCAGTATCATTATTATTTGTGAGAAAGCGAGTGTCGGTGTACAAACTAACCTCCAAAGTTCGTGGAGAACAGTTGCATCTGTTTTACTGTTTTATCTGAATTTACTTAAAGAGAACATTTGCACATAAAAATAAGATTTCACAAGTATAATTAGATTTTATAAACAGGGCACACTTGTGTCTATAACTGTATACATGTGAAATTAAATGCACTTGGCTATCCCGAGGAAGCAGCCACCTGTGGGAGGTTGAGGGGTTAAAATGGCGAGGAGCAGGAACTACCTCAGGTGGAGATGTTTCAGGCTGACGGAGGGTGTCGTCGCGGGGACATTAAACACTTTGACAGGATTTGGTTCGTTGCATGTAGGACGATTTGTGTAATAGTTGTGGAATCTGTTTTTCCTGTCTGGATGACAGCCAAGACAGCTGCCTACCACCACGGGCTAAATCTCTGGTCTCTAAAACTTTTATCTGCTGCGGTGATGTTTTTAACTCCACGTCGTCTGTGAAGGAATGAGATACTCCACAATATAAAACTGCGACGGACGGAACTCCCTCAAAACCGGTAACATTCATTATGTGAAGTTGAAGACAAATATAGCTACAAAAACCGCTTAATTAAATCTTTTCCAGCCAACTTGATTTTCTTAATGCGATAATGAACGTCACAAAATGTTTAGAAGATGAGTTGGTGTACCAGGTAGAGAAGATTGTAGGAGAATGCTCTCCAAGAAAACTGGACGCACACGTAGTTTAGGACGGATATTCCCCTCTCTGTGCGGTTAACATGGTTATATTAGTTATTTCTGCTCTCATTTTCCCCTTCACAGCAACTCTTAGACGACAACACCCAGAACCATGGAGGATCCTTGTTTAAATGACTCCAACGTGAAGGTCGCGGTTCGAGTCCGACCAATGAACAGGAGAGGTAAAGACCCAAATCCTGTGACTCTGGTTATGAGTCTTCAGTAATCATGCTTAGTCTTTGAGAATACCAAGAATAAACTTGCAGAACTTGTTTGTTTTGGAACTTCCCAGAGCTCGGGCTTTTCCACAGAGTGAGCCTCTGTCAGGCTGGACTGTATCCCAATTATTGTGCATTGTTCTTGCAATCTAGCATTAAGGAAATGTTGCCAGGGCTAATCTTAGATGAGATACTCCGAGTGCTTTGCAGAAGCAACACTGTTGACTAGTTTTGCCATTGGATTTCCTATTGGTCATATATAAAATCTAAAAGCTGCAAGCATTAATAATTATTATTATAACTTGTAGTATTAAACATATCAACAGTGTTGATATTTGTTGATAATGCTGCACTTGTGATGTAAAACAGAGAGGGACCTGAAGACAAGATGTGTGGTGGAGATGCAAGGAGATCAAACAGTCCTGCATCCAGCAATCAGCAACCTTGGAAAAGGGGACAGCAGGTGTGTGTGTGTGTGTGTGTGTGTGTGTGAGTGAGTGTATATGTGTGAGTGAGTGTATATGTGTGAGTGAGTGTATATGTGTGTGTGTATATGTGTGTGTGTGTGTGTGTGAGAGAGAGAGAGAGACGCCATGCTCTCTGTGAGCTGGTATTTGTTATGGTGCTACACCTCCCACTAGTTCCCCAAATTCCTCCTCTTTGGCCTTCAAGTGTCATAGCAACTAGTGCAAGGTCACTGACAGGTCAAACGTTACCTTGGAAACTCATAAATGACTTTTCTGTTCTTTGGACGATTTTGGCGAGTGAGGACCCCCCCCCCGTCTCCATCCTCCTTTAGGGTCTTCAGTTAAGAGTGCTGCCTTTCAGGTAGACAACATGCCACATAATGGAGATAAGCTCAAGCCTCGGTTTCGCTTAGTGGAACGCAGGGCAGGGCGGGGCCACCATTGCACGCGTGCACAAACACTGCAGCCCTGCACCCCCCCCATGACAAAGGTTGGATTGTTAGCATTGGAAGAGAGCCTTCATCTTTCGCCAGCGTTTCATGTGTCCGTCATTAGACGCGCCTCCCTCCCTCCGAACCCCCCCTACCTGTCCGTCAGCAGACGCATTATGAGCTGCAGACTGGCATGCAAAGCCCACTAGCTGTTTGCCCATGGAGGGTTTACAGGCGTGCCGGCTTTGTGCGGCCCCAGAGGGACTGAACTCCTGGTACGGTGGAGTTCACCACAGTTTAGCCATTTGCGTGCTCTGATACACCCACTAAGCCAGAAATAAACAGTTGCATTGTTGGGGTTAACGGAGACGCTTAATTAACGGATCAAACTGGGCATATTGGAGATGGAGAAGCAAACCGTGTTATTCTCCAGCACTCCCTGCTCTGATCTAGTCTTACTCACAAAGGGGCGTGTCTCTGCTCTAGTCTTCCTCACAAAGGGGCGTGTCTCTGGCCTGTGTGCAGGTGCAGCCCAAGGCCTTGGTCTTCCTCCACTGACTCTGTGGTCTCGATGGTGACTCTGGTTTCTCCGGCTATTCTTTAACTTGCTGAGAAGAACTGTCAAGCCTCATTCCCCCCCGCTCAATATTTTCCTCTGTCTGGGATTTGATGTTGTATTGTTAGTGTTTCTCTCTTTGCCTTGACTTGCTCACTGCTCCAGGCCTTACAGGGAGACCACAAACAGGTCTTGCAAGTTTGTGCAAGACACTGTAAAAGTTTACCCAGTTACACTTGCACAGCATAGAGGATTGAGATGGAAAGTGGACTTACTGAGTCATGGCCATTAAACTGGAGGGTGGTGTTGCCCGCAAGGATTGTTGAGGATTTCGCATTGGTTGCCAGATCTTACGAAATACCCCAAAGAATTCCACAAGAATGAGGAACACTTCTTAACACATTGTGATGGGGCGCTTGCAGAACCAGATCCTGAGTCTTCACACTGCTCCCGATCAGGCTGGTGCAGTCAATTCAATATCCCTGCTGGTGACTGAAAACCTGCCAGCTATTTCTGGAATGTTCTCCATAAGCTCCTCAACCATCAATGTCAAGTTGCACCAGTGGCACAAAATGGTTGGCACTGAAAACATTCCAATATTTGAGCTTGGCATGAACTTTTTGATTTGATTTTTTTCACGTGTCTTGTAAATTGGTACTTTTGACTACACAGTATTTTATCCCCATTGTATTGAAATATAACTGATCAAAATGTATTAATATTGATATTCATTATAATTTTCTTATGTCTTTTTCTTATGTATTCAGGAGTCAGCCAAAGGTAATGTGATCTCTAGTTTGACTTCCTGCATTAGTATCTGATAATATTGCATGGAGGGTTTTAGTATCTGATAATATTGCATGGAGGGTTTTGTTACGAACAGGATTTGAACTGTTTATAGTTTATTCACATATGACTCAAGAATGTAATGCATGAAACAGAAACTTTTGGTCTTTATTATTATTTGTTTATACATCGTTTATCATTCTTTTGTCTCAGGTGTTTGCGTATGATTACTGCTTCTGGTCTATGGATGAGGTGGAGACGGAAAAATTTGCAGGTTTGTTTCAGTTGTGTATTGGCTGCTATTTTTGCAATATAAAGATGTAAATCTTAAAACCTGATCTTCCACTATAAGTACGTGTTCTTACACACACACACACACACACACACACACACACACACACACACACACACACACACACACACACACACACACACACACACAAGGGGATGAGGTCCTGTGCATTGTCTAATGTCATAGAAATATTTCATCATTTCATAAAACACACTGAAATACTATTGTTGCTGTTTAGAAGAGAGAAATCTGTAAAACCAGCTTCCGTCATTATATTTTATTCATGTTATCCAGTTTGTAAGCCATTTTAAAGTATCCACTGTTAATGCAGGTGGGTCAAGTCTAGCCTACCTGTGCTTGCGTTTCAAGCTAAAGTGGTGATTACACTTTTAGGGCAAGAGGTGGTCTTCCGGTGTCTGGGGGAGAATCTGTTGGATAATGCATTCCAGGGCTATAATGCCTGCATATTTGCATATGGCCAAACAGGTAATTATTATTATTTTTTATTATGCTCCATACAATACTTTTAAAAAGTGTTCTCCCTTCACATTCAATGTTTTTAAAAGAAGCAATATGTCATTTTCCCAAAGATTCATAATTTGCTACATTTTGGTTTAACTTAAACAATGACTTATTGGTCCTTTAAACATTTGTTACATGTCCCGGTGTTGTAGTTTTTGTTGAAGCACAGCCACACATACACACATACATAGTGATGGTAACATGACGGCCAGTAATGTTAACTGGTAGTGATGGTAACATGACGGCCAGTAATGTTAACTGGTAGTGATGGTAACATGACGGCCAGTAATGTTAACTGGTAGTGATGGTAACATGACGGCCAGTAATGTTAACTGGTAGTGATGGTAACATGACGGCCAGTAATGTTAACTGATAGTGATGGTAACATGACGGCCAGTAATGTTAACTGGTAGTGATGGTAACATGACGGCCAGTAATGTTAACTGGTAGTGATGGTAACATGACGGCCAGTAATGTTAACTGGTAGTGATGGTAACATGACGGCCAGTAATGTTAACTGGTAGTGATGGTAACATGATGGCCAGTAATGTTTCCCATAGAGACTCTTTCTGAGCACCTAAGGGCAAATATTTCAAACGACAGCACAGGCTTTTAGCTAAATGGGCACATTTAGCTAAAACCAAAACATGTTTGGAGTGCAAATTTTACTTCATCAGTTTAGAATGAAAGTTGCTAACTGCTAATGTTGCTAACAAAAACTGGAAGTCGACAATAAATGAAATGGCCTTCATAAATGCATGACTATGTATTTAGTGGATGTTTGTAGATGTGTAACTTACTTACACAGGCCGGAAAAATAGCTTTTGACTTCCTGTGTTTGTAAGCAATGTTGGCAGATTTGGGACCAACGTTACAAGGGCTACCATCAGCAACACACTACGACGCCAGGGACTTAGATCTTGCAGTGCCTGACGTGTCCCCCTGCTTAAGCCAGTCCATATCCAGGCACGTCTGAAGTTTGCTAGAGAGCATTTGGATGTTCCAGAAGAGTATTGGGAGAATGTCATATGGTCAGATGAAACCAAAGTAGAACAATTTGGTAAAAACACAACTCGTCGTGTTTGGAGAACAGTGAATGCTGAGTTGCATCCAAAGAACACCATACCAACTGTCAAGAATGGGGGTGGCAACATCATGCTTTGGGGCTGTTTCTCTGCAAAGGGACCAGGACGACTGGTCCGTGTACATGAAAGAATGAATGGGGCCATGTATTGTGAGATTTTGGGTGCAAACCTCCTTCCATCAGCAAGGGCAATGAAGATGAAACGTGGCTGGGTCTTTCAGCATGACAATGATCCCAAGCACACTGCCAGGGCAACAAAGGAGTGGCTTCGTAAGAAACATTTCAAAGTCCTGGAGTGGCCTAGCCAGTCTCCCGATCTCAACCCCATCGAAAACCTTTGGAGGGAGTTAAAAGTCTGTGTTGCCCGCCGACAGCCCCAAAACATCACTGCTCTAGAGGAGATCTGCATGGAGGAATGGGCCAACATACCAGCAACAGTGTGTGCCAACCTTGTGAAGACTTACAGAAAACATTTGACCTCTGTCATTGCCAACAGAGGATATACAACAAAGAATTGAGATGAACTTTTGTTATTGACCAAATACTTATTTTCCACCATTATTTGCAAATAAATTCTTTAAAAGTCAGACAAAATGATTTTCCCAATTTTTTTTTTCACATTTTGTCTCTCATAGTTGAGGTCTACCTATGATGTCAATTACAGGCCTCTCTCATCGTTTTAAGTGGGAGAACTTGCACAATTGGTGACTGACTAAATACTTATTTTCCCCACTGTTGTATACTAGTAGGGTCACATGAACATGTGATACTGAGTCTGAAGGGAAGTATAAGGGAACAATCCCTTTAAGTGTCTCTGAAATCTGTGTTGCAATTCACTACAGTAGATCATATAGGAACCGGTGCCATACTAGTACTGGTACCCTCTGGTTATTTTTATTTTTATATTATTTATACACTAAATACAACTAAATACCTTTTATATGCCTTAAGCTTAAAATCTTTGTAAATATGATGGAACCCATCTTGTTCTGATTGGCTGCAGGCTCAGGGAAGTCTTACACCATGATGGGGTCCACCGAGCAGCCCGGCCTGATCCCACGACTGTGTAGCGCGCTGTTCGAGCGCTGCGCCCAGAACCACAAAGAGGGCGAGAGCTTTGCCGTGGAGGTCTCCTACATGGAGATCTACAACGAGAAGGTCCGGGACCTGCTGGATCCCAAAGGGTGAGACTTCCTCAGCTTTGCCTGAGGTCTGTTTCTATAACCACAAAACTGGTATATTAGCTGATTATTATCAGGACAGGGCAGGGAACGTGACCCATGCTTGAGAATCAGGACGGTCAGAGTGGATTTCATGTTCTGAGGTACCCAGGCTCTGCACAAATTTGTGTTTACCCTCATCTAACCAAAGGTTTTCGGAAAAAAGCTTAAAGTTTGGGGTGAAAACGCTACATAGTTTGGAGTCAAATATTTTTTGTAAAAAGACTGTTGACAAGGAGCATGGTCGTACAGACAGGAGAAGAATCGGGTCCACAGAAGACAATGAGCAGATTTAATCAGACAAACCCTGTCTGCTGTCGGTACCATCATGACAGCTTGGCATTCACACACCCAAACATTTTAACATTAATGTCTACAGGAGGATTTAATCAGGAGGAATAAAGTATTTCTTTCAAAAATCTGAAAGGAAGCAAACCAAAAACTGCAAACTGTATTCCTCCTGATGAAACGATCTATAAACAAATGTTGAGCAGAGCTTGGACTGGCACACAATGGTTGGGAGAAAGAGTTTGAGGGATTTCAGTTTTGGTGGTAAACTGAACAAGGCGGTGCGGAGAACGCTCGCTCGGATGAGCAGAGTGGCATAGCTAGCACTAGCACTGCTAGCCACCGCACTGTTCTCATCTGTTTTCCTTGATACACATACTAGAATGTGTGTGTGTGTGTGTGTGTGTGTGTGTGTGTGTGTGTGTGTGTGTGTGCGTTTCCAGGTGTAGCCAGGCCTTGCGTGTGAGGGAACACAAGGTTCTGGGCCCTTACGTCGACGGTCTGTCCCGCATGGCTGTGACCAGCTACAAGGTTCACTCACATTTCAAATGTATTTGTATAGTGTTTTGTTATTTTTTACAACAGGTTGTTTTTACAAAGCAGCTTCATAGAGAATTTGAGTCCAGGCCCCTAATGTACAAGGCAAAGGCCCCTCCTACAGTGCTAGAGGGAACCCGTCCTCCTCTGGCCAACACGGAATGGCTCACAAACAACACAGAACAAATGAAGTTACTGTATTTTTGCGCTACATGTATAAAAGTACAGACATAAGTAGTGACCAATAGAATCATTTGGCAGAGCTGCTCAGCTTAATGAATGAGAACCAGCCCAAAGTCTCCACCTATCTAAACCTACTTTAGCAGGACCTTGGTCCTGAGGTGGTGAAGGCTCCCGCCCCCTGCCTGCGATGGTGCTGTGTGTCCCTCACCGTGTCCCTTCACGTCCTCTGCTCTTCCAGGACATCGAGTTGCTGATGTCTGAGGGGAACAAGTCTCGCACGGTGGCCGCAACGAACATGAACGAGGAGAGCAGTCGCTCACACGCCGTCTTCAACGTGGTGCTCACGCACACGCTCCGAGACCTGCTGACGGGGGTGAGCTCCGCCCACTCCACCCACACCCCATCACCGCGCTGCGCCGTGTGCTGCAGTCACCCTAAAGGAATAAATATTTGGCCCATATGTGTAAGCTACATTTCAGCCAGAATGGTGAGCAGTGTGCAGCCACTGGTGAAGTGTGTTGCTCTGGGCTGGTGGTTATACGCTACACTCGTATGAGCGCCCCTGTGTGGTGGAGGCCTCTGCTGGTCACCTGTGGTAGTGCGGGATGGTGGGATCGCGCTAGTCTCGCCCTCTTGTGTGCAGACGAGTGGAGAGAAGGTGAGCAGGCTGAGCCTGGTGGACCTGGCGGGGAGTGAGAGAGCAGCCAAGACCGGAGCTGCAGGGGAGCGACTGAAAGAGGGGAGCAACATCAACAGGTCAGTCTGACCTCCCCACACCCCCTCACACCTCCCCGCACCTCCACGCACCTCCCCGCACCCCCACGCACCTCCTCGCACCTCCACACACACCCCCTCACACCTCCCCGCACCTCCACACACCCCCTCACACCTCCCCGCACCTCCACACACCCCCTCACACCTCCTCACACCTCCCCACACCCCCTCACACCTCCCCACACCCCCTCACACCTCCCCACACCCCCTCACACCTCCACGCACCCCCACACACCTCCACGCACCCCCACACACCCCCTCACACCTCCACACACCCCCTCGCACCTCCACACACCCCCTCGCACCTCCACACACCCCCTCGCACCTCCACACACCCCCTCACACCTCCACACACCCCCTCGCACCTCCACACACCCCCTCACACCTCCACACACCCCCTCACACCTCCACACACCCCCTCGCACCTCCACACACCCCCTCGCACCTCCACACACCCCCTCGCACCTCCACACACCCCCTCGCACCTCGACACACCCCCTCTCACCTCCACGCACCCCCTCGCACCTCCACACACCCCCACACACCTCCACACACCCCCTCGCACCTCCACACACCCCCTCGCACCTCCACGCACCCCCTCTCACCTCCACGCACCCCCTCACACCTCCACACACCCCCTCACACCTCCACACACCCCCTCGCACCTCCACACACCCCCTCGCACCTCCACGCACCCCCTCTCACCTCCACGCACCCCCTCTCACCTCCACGCACCCCCTCACACCTCCACGCACCCCCTCACACCTCCACGCACCCCCTCACACCTCCACACACCCCCTCTCACCTCCACGCACCCCCTCACACCCCCTCTCACCTCCCCACACCCCCTCTCACCTCCACACACCCCCTCTCACCCCCACACACCCCCTCACACCTCCACACACCCCCTCGCACCTCCACACACCCCCTCACACCTCCACACACCCCCTCTCACCTCCACGCACCCCCTCACACCCCCTCACACCTCCCCACACCCCCTCTCACCTCCACACACCCCCTCTCACCCCCACACACCCCCTCGCACCTCCACACACCCCCTCACACCTCCACACACCCCCTCGCACCTCCACACACCCCCTCTCACCTCCACGCACCCCCTCACACCCCCTCTCACCTCCCCACACCCCTTCTCACCTCCACACACCCCCTCTCACCCCCACACACCCCCTCACACCTCCACACACCCCCTCGCACCTCCACACACCCCCTCACACCTCCACACACCCCCTCTCACCTCCACGCACCCCCTCACACCCCCTCACACCTCCCCACACCCCCTCTCACCTCCACACACCCCCTCTCACCCCCACACACCCCCTCGCACCTCCACACACCCCCTCGCACCTCCACACACCCCCTCGCACCTCCACACACCCCCTCTCACCTCCACACACCCCCTCACACCTCCACACACCCCCTCGCACCTCCACACACCCCCTCGCACCTCCACACACCCCCTCGCACCCCCACACACCCCCTCGCACCTCCACACACCCCCTCACACCTCCACACACCCCCTCGCACCCCCACACACCCCCTCGCACCTCCACACACCCCCTCTCACCTCCACACACCCCCTCGCACCCCCACACACCCCCTCGCACCCCCACACACCCCCTCACACCTCCACACACCCCCTCGCACCTCCACACACCCCCTCGCACCTCCACACACCCCCTCACACCCCCTCACACCCCCACACACCCCCTCTCACCTCCACGCACCCCCTCACACCTCCACGCACCCCCTCTCACCCCCTCTCACCCCCACACACCCCCTCTCACCCCCTCGCACCTCCACACACCCCCTCGCACCTCCACACACCCCCTCACACCTCCACACACCCCCTCGCACCTCCACACACCCCCTCACACCTCCACACACCCCCTCACACCTCCACACACCCCCTCGCACCTCCACACACCCCCTCGCACCTCCACACACCCCCTCGCACCTCCACACACCCCCTCGCACCTCCACGCACCCCCTCGCACCTCCACACACCCCCACACACCTCCACACACCCCCTCGCACCTCCACACACCCCCTCGCACCTCCACGCACCCCCTCTCACCTCCACGCACCCCCTCACACCTCCACACACCCCCTCACACCTCCACACACCCCCTCGCACCTCCACACACCCCCTCGCACCTCCACGCACCCCCTCTCACCTCCACGCACCCCCTCTCACCTCCACGCACCCCCTCACACCTCCACGCACCCCCTCACACCTCCACACACCCCCTCTCACCTCCACGCACCCCCTCACACCCCCTCTCACCTCCCCACACCCCCTCTCACCTCCACACACCCCCTCTCACCCCCACACACCCCCTCACACCTCCACACACCCCCTCGCACCTCCACACACCCCCTCACACCTCCACACACCCCCTCTCACCTCCACGCACCCCCTCACACCTCCACGCACCCCCTCTCACCCCCTCACACCCCCTCTCACCCCCACACACCCCCTCTCACCCCCTCACACCTCCACACACCCCCTCACACCTCCACGCACCCCCTCACACCTCCACGCACCCCCTCACACCTCCACACACCTCCACACACCCCCTCACACCTCCACACACCCCCTCACACCTCCACACACCCCCTCACACCTCCACACACCCCCTCGCACCCCCACACACCCCCTCACACCTCCACACACCCCCTCGCACCTCCACGCACCCCCTCGCACCTCCACACACCCCCTCTCACCCCCTCACACCCCCTCACACCCCCTCTCACCCCCACACACCCCCTCTCACCCCCTCACACCTCCACACACCCCCTCACACCTCCACGCACCCCCTCACACCTCCACGCACCCCCTCACACCTCCACGCACCCCCTCACACCCCCTCACACCCCCTCGCACCCCCTCACACCCCCCTCGCACCTCCACGCACCCCCTCACACCCCCCTCACACCCCCTCGCACCCCCTCACACCCCCTCGCACCTCCACACACCCCCTCGCACCTCCACACACCCCCTCTCACCCCCACACACCCCCTCACACCCCCTCACACCTCCACACACCCCCTCACACCTCCACGCACCCCCTCACACCTCCACACACCCCCTCTCACCCCCTCACACCCCCTCACACCCCCACACACCCCCTCTCACCCCCTCACACCTCCACACACCCCCTCACACCTCCACGCACCCCCTCACACCTCCACGCACCCCCTCACACCTCCACACACCCCCTCACACCTCCACACACCTCCACACACCCCCTCACACCCCCTCTCACCTCCACACACCCCCTCTCACCTCCACGCACCCCCTCACACCCCCTCACACCCCCTCGCACCCCCTCACACCCCCTCGCACCCCCTCACACCCCCTCGCACCCCCTCACACCCCCTCTCACCTCCACACACCCCCTCACACCTCCACACACCCCCTCACACCTCCACACACCCCCTCACACCTCCACACACCCCTTCACACCACTCTACCGCAGTGGGGAAGAGTGTGTGTGTGTGTGTGCGGGGGCAGATCACCTGACTGTGTGTGTGTGTGTGTGTGTGTGTGTGTGTGTGTGTGTGTGTGTGTGTGTAGGTCTCTCACTACTCTAGGTCTGGTCATCTCTGCGCTAGCTGAACAGGGTGCTGGGAGAAACAGGAGTAAATTTGTGCCTTACAGAGACTCTGTACTCACATGGCTCCTCAAGGTGCTGATGCTTCATTTAGCTTGACATGATACACACACACACACACACACACACTCAGTCTCACACACACACTCACTCAGTCTCACACACACACACACACACAGTCTCACACACACACTCACTCAGTCTCACACACACACACACACACACACACTCAGTCTCACACACTCAGTCTCACACACACAGTCTCACAGTCACACACACACACAGTCTCACACACACAGTCTCACACACACACACAGTCTCACACACACACAGTCTCACACACACACTCACTCTCACACACACACTCACTCTCACACACACACTCACTCTCACACACACACACACACTCACACACACACACACACTCACACACAAACACACGCGCTCACACTTGCACGGCCAGAGGTGTCAATTCCAGGTTCAGAAAGTAAAAGTCCTCACCAGGATTTTGCTCAAGCTTGCTAGATATTATAATTAGTGCAATCCAGGTAAAATTAGTGGAATCAACACAATCCAGGAAGCCTGAGCAAAATCCTGGTGAGGACTTTTACTTTCTGAACCTGGATTATACACCTATGTGCACGGCACACATTCGCACTCCACACAACACACCTCCAATTTTGATAGAAAAGTTGCCTACCTTACTGTAATTTATTCCTAATGTTCTGAAGTTGTTCAAATGTATGTTGGTAGAAGGTGTGTTGTTGGTGTTGAGGTGTTGGTGTTGGTGTTAAGGTGTTGTTGAATGGTCTTGTACGTGATGCTGAACTTCTTGCCTCTGCGTTACAGGACAGTCTGGGAGGAAACAGTCGCACGGCTATGGTGGCCACGGTGAGCCCGGCTGCTGACAACTATGACGAGACCCTGTCCACACTGCGCTATGCCGACCGGGCCAAGAGCATCGTGAACCACGCCGTGGTCAACGAAGACCGCAACGCCAGGATCGTCCGCGAGCTGCGGGAGGAGGTGGAGAAGCTCCGACAGCAGCTCACCCAGGCTGAGGTACAGCAAACATCTCCCTGGTTTAATGAACTACAGCAACGATTTGCAAAGGTATTTTTGTTGGGTTTTTTTTAATTAACCTGTGTGTGTGGGTGTGGATGTGTGTTCTGGCGTATGGTTGGGTCTGGTGTGCGTTTCTTTACCATCCACCCCAGTCTATGAAGGCCCCTGACCTGAAGGACCGTCTGGAGGAGTCTGAGAACCTGATCCGTGAGATGACCATCACCTGGGAGGAGAAACTCCGGAAAACGGAGGAAATTGCACAGGTGTGACACGCCCTCAAACACCGCCAACCCCGCAGACACGGAGTGAGGGGGCAGAAGGGCAGGACACAGGTGGCCCCGCCCACAGGTGGCCCCGCCCACAGGGCGTGTAGCAGGGTGGAGCTCTGATCTTTCTTGGTACCTGTGGTTTCCAGGAGAGGCACAAACAGCTGGAGAGTTTGGGAATCTCTCTGCAGTCCTCGGGCATCCGGATGGGAGAAGACAAGTACTTCCTGGTGAACCTCCACGCCGACCCCGCCCTCAACGAGCTGCTCGTCTACTACATAAAGGTACCGCTTCTCAGGAGGCATGGTTTCAGGAACCAGAGAGCATTGAGCTTTGGATCTCTGGACTTTAAAGAAGTAAGAGAAGGACAGAGTGGAAAGGTTAGAGGTCCAAGTTCCTCTGCCCACGCCGTCAGGATCCGCCCCCAGCAGTGGCCGTCTGAACTCCAGTACCAGTTGACCTTGGTGGGCGTGAAGGGCTGCAGAGCTGAAGGAGCTTTGGTAAATTAGATGAAAGGCTTTATGAGCAGGAGGACTTGAAATGTGCTGTGTAACTGGGAGTCACTGTAACAGGGAGAAGACGAAGGAGATTGGAGCAGATCTTTGGAGCGTGACTGAGAATTGTAGCTGCTGAGTTTTTATCAGGAAGACCAACGGAGAGTGAATGACCGTAATCAAGGTGGCAGATGATGAATGCATGAACCAGTGTCTCCATCTTACTGGTCTCCATCTTTTATACCATCTGAGAGACTCTTACTGGTATTGATTTGGGGTCGATTGCCAGTAGTAAGATTTTAGTTTTAATGGGATTCAGATGCAAGAACTTGGAAGATGTTAAGTGTTTGATGCCATTAATACAGAATGTTCTTGTAAGAGGATCTGAGTATAATCTGTATAATCTACAGTGGTACTGAAGACCACGATAGTGAATGATCAGCACGTAGATAAAAAGGAGGAGCCCAAGGACTGATCCCAGAACAGCAGCACCAGAGTTGCGTTTCCAGTGTTTGTAATGTTGGTGATACCAATAAGAGGAAGGAGGGTGTCGTGATTTACCGTATCAAGTGTAGTGCTTAAATGAAATGAGAGATGGACTCCAACATCACCAGAATCATTATAAACTTATAAGAGATCCGTTTCAGTCCTGTTCATGGTTCCTAAAACCAGGGAGAGAGAGGAGAGGAGAACTCTGACAGGAAGCTGTGGTGGGTCCGGCTGTTGGGTCAGCGATGAGGGCCTCCTCAGTGGGAGAGAGAATGTCTGATGGGTGGTGCATCAGAAGGTGTAGAGATGGCTGTAGATGTTATGGAGGTAGAGCTATAGCGTTTGCAGTGCCTCAAAGTAATATTCAGCCCCCTGCAGATTTAGCAAAGTTGCAAATAAGTTAGAGCCTTCAAACTTAACAAGAGCATCCTTTATTAACATCCTTTATTACAAACCAAAAAACAAGTTGCTCGGTTAAATTATAATACATTTTAAACATAAACATTAGGGTCAATCATTATTCAATCCCCTAGGTTTAATATTATAAAAACCCTTATTTGAATTTACAGCAATTAATAATTTTTATAAGACCCGATCAAACCAGCATGGGTCTCTGCAGTAATCTTGGCCCACTCCTCCATGCAGATCTTCTCCAAGTTCTTTAGGTTCTTTGGGCACCTCATGTGGACTTTAACTTTGAGCTCCTTCCACAAGTTTTCAGTTGGGTTAAGGTCTGGAGACTGACTAGGCCACTGCAACACCTTGACCTTCTCCCTCTTAAACCGGGCCTTGGTTTTCTTGGCCGTGTGCTTGGGGTCGTTGTCCTGTTGGTAGATGAAATGATGGCCCATCTTAAGATCCTTGATGGAGGGGTGGAGGTTCTTGGCCAGAATCTCCAGGTAGGCTGTGCTGTCCATCTTCTCATGGATGTGGACCAGATGGCCAGGCCCCTTGGCTGAGAAGCAGCCCCACAGCATGATGCTGCCACCACCATGCTTGACTTTAAGGATGGTATTCTTGGGGTCGTATGCAGTGCCATCCTGTCTCCAAATGTTCCGGGTTTGGTTGGCACCAAAGACCTCAATCTTGGTCTCATCAGACCAGAGAACCTTGAACCAGTCTGTCTCGGAGTCATGAGATCTTCCTGGAGCTCCCCCATTGTTGTCCTTGGGTCGGCCTTGACCGTTCGGACAAGCCTGGCCTCACCACGTGAGGAAACTTTGAAAGGCTGTCCAGGCCGTGGATGGTTAACAGTAGTTCCATCAGCCTTCCACCTCCAGATGGTGCTCCCAGCGGTGGAGACGGTTGTCTCTGATGGAATGTTCCATGTCCCCTGAGTGCTGTTCACAAGTTTGGGGAGGAGCTTTTATAGTCAGAAAAGGCAGAAAGAAACAGATAATTAATCCAAGCAGGTGAAGCTCGTTGTTCTTTATGCCTCAATTACTTCTTAATATTTGAGGGAACCAAACAAAATTCTGGTGGTTTGAGGGGTTGAAAAAATTGTTGGTTTAAAAAATAATAAACAAAGAAATAACGATCTTTTTTGCTTCAGTGCATTTCATACATCCAGGCTGATCTACAGTCCAAATGTCACAGGGCCAAGTTAAAGTTAACTCCAAATAAACCTGCAAAATCTGCAGGGGGTTGAATACTGGGAGACACTGGATTATAGTTAGATTAAAGTTAGATTAAAGTTATGCTCGAGTTAGGAGTCAACAGTGTGTTTGTGTATTAACAAGCTGAATTAATCGTATTATAGGAATTCGATTCATCACGTAGGTCTGATTGTATAGACAATAGGTGGATGCAGGAGAGGCCAAAATAGTAGTGCTATGGCTATGTTTTAACGCTCTAACATTGACGTGTGTGTGTGTGTGTGTGTGTGTGTGCGCGCGCGCGTGTGTGTGTGCGTCTGTCTGCAGGATCACACTTTAATAGGCTCAGCTGACTCTCAGGATATCCAGCTAAGTGGCATGGCCATCCAGCCTGAGCACTGTGTCATTGACGTCACTGCGGAGGCCAAAGTTATCATCACCCCGAAGAGAAACGCTCGGTAGTCACACACACACACACACACACACACACACACACACACACGTGCATACACACATTTCCTTCTACACATTTCTGAATGGTATACACGCGTTTCCTGTAACACTGGCACTGTTAGTCTTCCCTTTCCCTTTGGCTATAAATGGAGTGTGTATGTTTGCTAATAGTGTGTGTGTGTGTGTGTGTGTGTGTGTGTGTGTGTAGTACACATGTGAATGGCTCCCCTATTTCTGCCCCGGTCCAGCTTCACCATGGCGATCGCATCCTGTGGGGTAACCATCACTTTTTCAGGTCTGTTCCTGGCTGCTTCCTCTTAAAGTCCAAATGCCTCCATGTCCACTGGTTTGAGACACCAGACGTCTCTGACTCTCGTCTCTCCTGTCCTCTCTCTCAGGATCAGTGTGCCCAAGTGTAAGCGCCGCCCCCTCCCTGAGGCAGAGGAGGGTGTGGCGATGAAGACCGCTCTGAGCGTTGACGATGGTCTGGACCGCACCAGTCTGGGCTCCAGCAACACCAGCTTGAACTTTGAGTACGCCCAGGCGGAGGTCATGATGAACAGCCTGGATCGTGACGGTGAGTGACCTGCAGGTGGCGCTGTGGGGAGCTCAGGGGGGTGGGGGTAGTGGCCTCAGCATGAGGGCATTTGAGTGTTTTTAAACCCAATTTCTTCATCCAATGCAGCAGAGAACTGAAATTTCTGTTCTGAGATCCTGGTGAATCATGGCCTGTTATGAGCAGATTTATCTGGTTTGAACAGGCTGACTTAATGTGATAATGTGGCTGCTATCATTAAAAAACACTTTGTCCTTTACCACACTCTCTCCCTTTCCTTCTTCTCTTCTCTTGCCCCCCCCAGACCCAGTGCAGTGTGTGCTGCGTTCTCTGGAGCGCAGGCATGAAGAGGAGAAGCAGGCCGCTCTGGAGCGCCAGCGTCTGCTCTACGAGGAGGAACTGCATCACCTACGCGCTCGTCTGGGCCGTCAGCATGCGCACGACCCCGCGACCCCGCGCCCCACACCCGTCCCTCCCAGCCCTCTCCGCCAGGGCAGCCAGGAGAGGTCTGAGCCCCACACTCCCCACCTCCTGAAGGAACAGTAGGACAGACATGCCCGTGGTTGTGTTGTCCTGTGCGTCTTTTCCACGGTGCTGTTGTGCCTTGCCGCCACAGGGAGGCGCTGTTTGCCCGCAACCTGCTGAAGCTGCGGGAGCAGATCGTCAGGGCCAACCTGCTGGTCCAGGAGGCCAGCTTCATCGCCGAGGAGCTCAACAAGAAGACAGAGTACACAGTCACCCTGCAGATCCCCGCCACCAACCTGGATGCCAACCGCAAGGTTGTGGGGGTGTGTGTGTGGTGGGGGTGTGTGTGTGGTGGGGGTGTGTGTGTGGTGGGGGTGGGTGTGTGGTGGGGGTGGGTGTGTGGTGGGGGGGTGTGAGGTGGGGGGGTGTGTGTGTGGTGGGTGGGGGTGTGTGTGTGTGAGGTGGGTGGGGGTGTGTGAGGTGTGTGTGTGTGTGTATACATGTATATTTGTGTGAGGTGACGTTTTTCTTTGTAAGAGTAGGTGGGACAACCCCTGTGTGTGAGGTGTGTGTGTGTGGGAGTGTGAGGTGTGTGTGTGTGTGTGTGTGTGACCCGTACGTGCCTCTCTCCTGTGCAGAGGGAAGCGGTGCTGAGTGAGCCCGCGGTGCAGGTCAGGCGTAAAGGTAAAGGCACACAGGTGTGGGCCCTGGAGAAGATGGAGAACCGGCTGGTAGACATGCGTGATCTCTACCAGGAGTGGAAGGACTACGACGATGACGACCCCGTACGGTGGCGTTCACCTACCACTACCTCATCTCTCCACCACCTCTACGTGGTGTTTACTCCACACACCAGTACCTCATCTCTCCACCACCTCTACGTGGTGTTTACTCCACACACCAGTACCTCATCTCCCCACCACCTCTACGTGGTGTTTACTCCACACACCAGTACCTCATCTCCCCACCACCTCTACGTGGTGTTTACTCCACACACCAGTACCTCACTGCAGCTCCTGTAACACATATTCAGTTGCCACATGTTTAATTTTAGACACATTCACTTGCACTTCCAAAGAACAGAAAACCCTTCCAGTGGGAACCACAGCTGGTTTTTGAGAAGGTGATCAACCGCCCTTAAACACTTTCAGTTTACATGGTTCCAGTCCTGTGGCATGTATTCCACACATTTGTCATGTCCTTAAATGTTAAAAGTATCTGAGAGTTCATCTTTGTCATGGTGTTGGTAAACAAGTTGTTTCCCTGATGCAGTTGTCATCTGTTCTCTCATCTACAGCTCATGCGCTCTTACTTTAAGAGGGCGGACCCATTCTTTGACGAGCAGGAGAACCACTCTTTGATTGGGGTAGCTAATGTCTTCCTGGCCTGCCTCTTGCATGATGTCAAGTTACAGTATGCAGTACCCATAATCAACCAGAAGGGGGAGGTATATAATACCTTTATTTTATATATAACAAAATAATAATAATAAGGTGATATTGTGTTATTATTTACGTGTGTGTGTGTGTGTCTCACAGGTGGCAGGGCGTCTCCATGTAGAGGTTGAGAGGGTGAGGGGCAGTCTGGGGGTGGAGGGAGGGCGTGAGAACACTGAGCCCAGACCTGACGGAGATGCACAGGAACGCAGACTAGTCTGCAGGGTCAGTCTACACTGCTGTCTTTACATCACCGCCATTAACCACATTATTAGATCATCACATCACCATTGTTGCATAACCAACATTACCACATCATTACAGGGTCATCGCCACATGACCAAAACCCCATTATTACATCACAATCACATCACCCTGTCGACATCTTCATCAGGATGAGCACATCTGCATTACTATGGATCACACCACCATCAGATCATTACGTCACTATTACTACACGATAGTGCTGCATCTTTAGCACATGAAATAAATATAATTCTATGCCTATTATCATTACTATGTAATCGTCAATTTGTATAGGGTCACTCCATTATTTATCAATTTACACCTTGTAACTGATATTTCTTACTTTTGTATCTGATAATTATGTGCAATCTCTTCAATCAATTGTAATCAATTGTTAAGTCATGTTTTGAAGTCTGATTCAGACTCTGGTCCTATCAGAATGGTTCTTGGTCCCTGAATGAGGAGCTGTCTGTCCATCATGTTCCAGGTAAAAGTGTCTCAGGCTACTGGTCTCCCACAGCACCTCTCCAACTTCGTCTTCTGCCAGTACCACTTCTGGGGGCAGAAGGACCCTGTGTACATCGCCCCCGAGGTGGACCTCGCCGTCCCGTCCACTCCCAGCAGCACCGAGCCCCAGTGTCTGGTGGTGTTCGACAGCTCAGTGGTCAGTTCTTCTCTGTAGTCAAAGTCTAATTTATTTATATAACGCTTTTCACAACACATGTTGTGACACAGCAGCCTTACAATCATATGGGTCCAGAACCCTAATGATCAAGCCAAAGGTGACAGTAGCGAGGAAAAACTCCCTATGATGGTGGGGAATAGGAAGAAACCTCGGGAGAACCAAGACTCAAAAGGGAACCCATCCTCCATTGGGCGGCCCGTTAACACACAAATTACACAAAACCAAACTATACAGACGAATACACAGAGTTGTATTGATATCATCTGGATTGGAAGATATATACAACTGAGTATCATTTGCATAGCAATGGAAGCTAATACCATGCCTACGAATGATGGTGCCCAGTGGTAGCATATATAATGAGAATAATATGGGGCCCAGTACAGATCCTTGTGGGACACCATATTTTACCTTAGAATGCTCTGAGCATTCGTTATTTACTAGTATTGGTATTGGTAATGATCTGTCAGGTAGGACCTGAACCAGGAGAGTGCTTATGCCAATGAGTGTCTCCAGTCTATTAAGTAGAATATTGTGTTCAATGGTGTCAAAAGCAGCAGTATTCTATACTGTAGCAGTATTTTCACCCAGGAAGTTTTTGGTGTTGGTCGCTGCATGACTAGTAATAAATGCTCTGAGAACTACAGGAACAGAAAGTGACTTGAAACAGTGGTGAAACCCCCCCCCAAGTATCCACCTACCCCTGCCGTCCTTGTGTTCTGTGGGGTTAAGCACCGTTGTCTCATGGCCTCTACAGGAGCTGGAGGTGGCGGTGACTGAGGAGCTGCTGGAGTTCCTGGGTGAAGGTGCGCTGGCGGTGGAGGTGTATGGACACAAGCTGCAGCATCCTCGGAGAAACCTGGCACTCTGGGACCTGCACGTCATCCAGGCCAAGAACCGCTCCCTCAGAGAGAGGTACACACACACACACACACACACACACACACCAATCGCTCCCTCAGAGAGAGGTGCCCTCACACACACTTACCGACCGCTCCCTCAGAGAGAGGTGCCCTCACACACACTTACCGACCGCTCCCTCAGAGAGAGGTGCCTTCACACACACACACACACACACTCACGATCGCTCCCTCAGAGAGAGGTGCCCTCACACACACACACACACACACACACACACCAACCGCTCCCTCAGAGAGAGGTGCCCTCACACACACTTACCGACCGCTCCCTCAGAGAGAGGTGCCTTCACACACACACACACACACTCACGATCGCTCCCTCAGAGAGAGGTGCCCTCACACACACACACACACACACTCACCGACTGCTCCCTCAGAGAGAGGTGCCCACACACACACACACACACACTCACGATCGCTCCCTCAGAGAGGTGCCCTCACACACACACACACACACACACACTCACCGACTGCTCCCTCAGAGAGAGGTGCCCACACACACACACACACACACTCACGATCGCTCCCTCAGAGAGGTGCCCTCACACACACACACACACACACTTACCTACCGCTCCCTCAGAGAGAGGTGCCCTCACACACACACACACACACACCGACCGCTCCCTCAGAGAGAGGTGCCCTCACACACACACACACACACACACACACACACACACACACACACTCACCGACTGCTCCCTCAGAGAGAGGTGCCCTCACACACACACTCACACACACACACACACACACACTCACCGACCGCTCCCTCAGAGAGAGGTGCCCTCACACACACACCCACACACTCTTGCGACCTCCCGCAGGTGGAGCGAGGTGAAGAGGAAGCTGGAGCTCTGGGTGCAGGTGTTGGAGCTGAATGAAGGTGGAGAGTTTGTGGCGGTGGAGGTGGCACCTGCCCGGGAGGTGCACACAGGAGGGCTGTTCCTGCTCCGACAGGTGGGACGTAGGGGCGGAGCTTCCATCTGAGCAGGCGGGGCTTATGAGCCCAGCACCTTCAAACAAATTTCTCAGTATAATAAACACTTAAACTTAAGTGACTTGAATGCTTACGGCTTTGTGTGTGTGTGTGTGTGTGTGTGTGTGTGTGTGTGTGTGTGTGTGTGTGTGTGTGTGTGTGTGTGTGTGTGTGTGTGTGTGTGTGTGTGTGTGTGTGTAGGGTCAGTCTCGGCGTATACAGGTGGAGGTGCGCTCCGTGCAGGATTCGGGCACCATGCCCCTCATGGCGGCACGTGTGCTGGGCGTGTCTGTGGGCAGCGTGGAGGTCCGGCAGGCTCCGTGGGTCAGGCTCCGCCCTCTACTCCAGTAGACCATGCCCACCAACTCTCTCTCTCTCTCTCTCTCTCACACACTCACCCTGCTGTCTCCTCCTTCCTTTGCAGGTGGGGGATGAAGACCTGGACAGCTATCAGGTAACTATGGTTCAGGAATGAGACTCCGCCCTGCGTGGAGACTCCGCCCTGCGTGGCCAGGCTGGGTAAAGTGTCCCATGCGTGGTTTCAGGAGAGTGAGCTGCAGCGTCTCAGGGCCCGGTGGCAGGACGCCCTCACCAGGAGGCGGGACTATCTGACCCAGCAGATCCAGCAGATCCAGAAGAAGGTTGGCAGGCCAGGTGAGAGCTTAGAGTGTCCACACGGAGAACCCTCTCTCTCTCTCTCTCTCTCTCTCTCTCTCTCTCTCTCTCTCTCTCTCTCTCTCTCTCTCTCTCTCTCTCTCTCTCTCTCTCTCTCTCTCTCTCTCTCTACCTCTCTCACACTCCCCCTCCATCCCTCTCTCATTTCCCCTCCATCCCTCTCTGCCTTCTCTTTCATTCACTCCTCTCCCTCCATCCTCCCTCCTCGCTGGGTGTAGATCGCTCGGAGGACGAGGTGGAGAGAGAAGCCCAGCTGCTGGAGTGCCAGCTGACCCTGACGGAGGAGAGAAACAGCATGGAGGTGCCCGCTGCTGGCAGTGGCATCCCCGGGGCACCTGCCCAGTGGTGAGGGTCTGAGAGCCTGCACCCCACCCTTACCCCACCCTTACCCCACCCTTACCCCACCCTTACTCCACCCTTACTCCACCCTTACCCCACCCTTACCAATCAATCAATCAATCAAAGTTTATTTATATAGCGCTTTTCACAACACACATTGTCACAAAGCGCTTTACAATCGTATGGGTCCAGAACCCTAATGAGCAAGCAAAAGGCGACAGTGGCGAGGAAAAACTCCCTATGATGGTGGGATTAGGAAGAAACCTCGGGAGAACCAAGACTCAAAAGGGAACCCATCCTCCATTGGGCGGCCCGTTAACACACAAATTACACAAAATACAGACAAATACACAAGTCACACACATCACACAATCAGACTAAGTAAAGGTAAAAATGAAAGTTCTGGGTTTTGATATTGTCACTGTAAATGTCTGTTGATGAACGCCAGGCTTTCATTCTGTGTCGGAGCAGCGATGCTGGTATTGTAGGCTCCGACTGCAATGTTACTCTCCAGGTGAACCTCGGAGAAAAGATACGAGATGTAGTAAATATGTAACAGATTAATCAAAGGCCAAACTAAACAGATGAGTCTTTAATCGAGTTTTAAACATTGAGACTGTGTCTGAGTCCCGAATAGAGGCAGGAAGATTATTCTACAATTGTGGAGATTTAAAAGAAAAGGCTCTTCCACCTGCTGTGATCTTTTTGATCCTAGGAACAGTTAATAATCCTGCGTCCTGCGAGCGAATGAACGCGCTGGGTTATATTGTTCAATAAGTTCACTAAGATAGTCTGGAGCTAAGCCATGCAGCGTTTTATATGTTAATAAAAGTATTTTATAATCAATACGGAATCTAATTGGCAGCCAGTGTAATGACGATAGTACGGGACTAATGTGATCAAACTTTTTAGTTTTTGTTAAAACTCGTGCTGCTGCGTTCTGAACCAGCTGGAGTTTGTTTATCGATTTACCAGAACATCCAGCTAGGAGACTGTTGCAATAATCTAAACGAGAGGATATGAATGCATGGATTAGTTTTTCTGCATCACTAATATTTAATATGTTTCTAATTTTGGCAATGTTGCGCAAGTGAAAGAACGCTACCCTAGTTATATTATTAATATGTGTATCGAATGAGAGATCTGGGTCTATTGTGACGCCCAAGTTCTTTACCTCTGCGCTGGGGGTTATAGTAAAAGAATGTAGATTCAATGCTACATTATGTATCTTGTCTCTCGCAGCCCTAGACCCAACTATTATTAATTCTGTTTTATCGGGATTTAGAGCTAGAAAGTTACACGCCATCCAATGTTTTATCTCTTCTACACATTTTTCAATCTTACTGTTTGCGCCTAAATCATCGGGTTTTGCCGATAAATATAGCTGAGTGTCGTCTGCGTAGGAATGGAAACTGATGTCATGCTTATGCATAATCTCGCCTAAGGGTAACATGTACAGTGTGAATAGAAGTGGTCCTAGGACTGTCCCTTGTGGGACACCATATTTAACCTGCACAGATTTAGAGGTTTTATTACCCCACCCTTACCCCACCCTTACTCCACCCCACTGACCGTCTCCTCCCTACAGGGTCCCCGTACCAGGAATGGAAGCCCACATTCCAGTCATCTTCCTGGATCTCCACGGTGGGTTCAGGCATCGCACCTAATCAACCATTACCTGCCTCAGTGTAGCACCCCCTCTGGTCTCCTAGATTATTACACCAGGACTGTCAAACCGCCCCAAAGCCACCCTGCTCTAGCGAGGCCCGTTCAGCTCGGGAGGCGTGGGGTGGTTCACTACTGAGCTGCAGGAGGAGACAGGAGTCCCTCATGGTCACACACACTCACTCCCTGAACCGTTCTCTGGGCTCCACAGCTGAAGATTATCACGATGGCGTGTCTGCACCGCCGGCTGGAGGTTTGGGGGCCCTTCTCAACACGACGGACGAGGAGGACTTCTTGGAGTTGCAGATCGTAAAGCACCACGAGTCGGAGGTAAGGATCTCAACAAGCTCTATGGTGACTTTTGTCTTTTTATTTCTTGTGTAATTTTTGTATAATTTTACAATTATATGTATATACATTTTATACTCTGCCGAAGTTTAAGATGTAAGTATTCAGTTAAGTGGTTCCATTAAGGCCATATTTGGGTTGCGTATACAAGTGTGTTACTGTTTGGGTGGGTGTAGGTAAAGGCGGAGGCTTCGTGGGACAGTACGGTGCACAAGTGTCCTGAGCTGAGTCGAGGTGGAGGTCCGGACCAGCGCGTCTACCTCGTGGTTCGGGTGGTGCTGCTGCTCAGTCACCCGGCCTGCATGCAGCTGGTCTTGCGCAAACGCATCTGTGTCAACCTCACCACACGCCAGGTCTGACCCCGCCCACCACCACCCCGCGCCGCGTCTGACCCCGCCCACCACCACCCCGCGCCGCGTCTGACCCCGCCCACCACCACCCCGCGCCGCGTCTGACCCCGCCCACCACCCCCCCGCGCCGGGTCTGACCCACTACATGGCAGATCCGGTCCCACCACAACAGGCACCATCTCATCCATGAGTGTTTAGTGTTTTACCTTCAACCCACATGAGTTCACTTACGGACACATTGGTCACTGGCTGTTGAGTCAAGAACATTACTTCAGGAAAGGCTCCAGGCACTGAAATTGTATGTCTGTCTATGGTTATTTGTGCTTCTTAACTTTTAACTTAACACTAGGTAATGATATTGACTCCTGTAATTTAGTAGTCTGACTCTATGGTATCTTGAATTCTGGCCTATCTGTACTATTATCTAGGATGAATTCTGTGATCAGATGCAAAGCACTTTGTAAGTCGCTCTGGATAAGAGTGTCTGCTAAATGCCATAAATGTAAGTTGCCCTTGGCCACTCCGGAGTGCACTACCACCTACTAGTGCACTTGTGGGCTGTTAGTGTGAAGTGCTAACCCTCTGCTCTCTGCTGCAGGGCTTTGCTAAAAGCTTTCTGAGGAGAATCTCCCAGCGCAGCACCATCCCAGGGTGCGGGGTCACCTTTGAGATCGTGTCCAACGTCCCGGGGGTAAGACCAGCCTGCTGGGCCCTGTCCCATTTGTCCCGCGCACTTGTCTTGAGGACGACAGCCAGACTAGGCAGCTGGGGCCGATTAGTAGTGTTGATGACACCATTGTTGTCGATTCAGATAACGAGAACACTGTAGCGCTCTGAGGTGCTAGAAGAACAGACATCTCTCCACCTCCATCTCTTTAGCCTCCACCATATACACAGCTGATGGTGTTACTGATTGGTTATGTCCGAGGCATTTCATCTAAATGTCTGCATAGGTGTTTTTTCATGTTTTTTCTTGCAAGCACTCTCCTCTAATGATGCTTCTGTGTGTGTGCACGCGCGTGTGTGTGTGTGCACGCGCGCGCGTGTGTGTGTGTAGGACATGCCGGACCTGCAGGACAGGGAGACGTTGGCTCAGCTGGCCGTGAACGCTGACAGACTGTCTGATGGTAGCGAGGATGCCATAGAGAAATACCTGCGCAGTGTACGTGCTGTGGAGGACATACTCACACAGGACCGCCTCAGACAGGTGAGGACACACACACACACACACACACACACACACACACACACACACACACACACACAGTGTACGTGCTGTGGAGGACATACTCACACAGGACCGCCTCAGACAGGTGAGGACACACACACACACACACACACACACAGTGTACGTGCTGTGGAGGACATACTCACACAGGACCGCCTCAGACAGGTGAGGACACACACACACACACAGTGTACGTGCTGTGGAGGACATACTCACACAGGACCGCCTCAGACAGGTGAGGACACACACACACACACACACAGTGTACGTGCTGTGGAGGACATACTCACACAGGACCGCCTCAGACAGGTGAGGACACACACACACACACACACAGTGTACGTGCTGTGGAGGACATACTCACACAGGACCGCCTCAGACAGGTGAGGACACACACACACACACACACACACACACACACACACACTCTCTCTCTCTCTCTCTCTCGCCCCCCCCCCCCCCCCCACTGGTTCTGGGGTTAGTAGTAGGTGTGTGGTGTGTTCAGACACGTGTGGTTTCTGCAGGTGTTCTACCACATAAAGGAATCTTCCATTTGCCATCATATCCTTGTGCATCACACCTGTAGCACATAATAACCACAGACAGTGTTTTTAACACATTTCCCTAAACATGGAAGTCAAAGCAAAACTTTATGGTTTAAGCAAGTGGCCACTCGATTTGACATATTAAAATGGAAGTACATAGTAAAAATGGTGAAAGCCCGTATTAGTTACAACAGCACAAACACCCATCTGCTGATCCATTTTATTGTGGTCCTATCCCTGAGATATAAGGAGAAATGTTCTTTGTGAGGGAGATGGTGTACATTCTATGCCATCTGCACCTTAACACAGTGTGTGTGTGCGCGAGGTGCAGGAGGTGGTGGTGAAGGAGCAACTCGCTAGCAAAGGGAAGACCGACGGGCTTTGGCGTGGATCTCCCAGCACAAACAGAGTGAGTGATATATGGATGTATCAGTGTATGGTTCCCAGAGCTCTCCGTACAGACAGCAGCAGGTTGTAACTACTCCCCTCACTGTCCACAGCTGTCGGGGAGCAGACAGGACTTCTCTTTCATCCATGAAGCCATGGTCAGTAAAATCAAATACCTTAAGTATTTTGAGTTGACCAAAGCTCATTAAACTGTCTGAATACGTCTGAGCACTTGATTTACTACGGAACACACAGAAAACTATAAAACAAACTCTAAATCAAGGAACAGAGTATAGACGTATGGAGTATAGACGTATGGAGTATAGACGTATGGAGTTTTTTTGTTTTCTTCCACCTTTTTGTTTAGGCACCTTGGGACAGACATCTCAAAAGTCCATCTCGTACTGAACAGTCCCACAGCCCAGAGTCAGGTACCCCATCCACTTCAGCTTTCTACTCCACACCACCTCACCTCACACAGGACCTGCTCACAGGGCTTCCATTTAGTGTCCGTCTGGGGGAATTACCTGCTTTCCTCAACTCCTTGTCTTCAATTAATAGTGGTTGTTCAGAGAGCACAGGTCTACCCCCCCCCCCCCCCCCCCCCAATTAAAACGTTTAATTTGACCTCTTTGTATAATCTCGAATCAGGTGATCAGTATGTAGTGTAGAGTGGACGCCTTGATCTGGTGCTCTTGACTGTGGTGATGGTTCATACTTTTATCTGGTTTCACGTCATTGTGTCTTTCTAGCCATGTCTTCCCTCTGGCTTCCTGAAACAGTTCTTCACTGCGCTCTCTCTCTCTCTCCACTCTTCTCTCCAAACTCTCTCCGCTCTTCCGAATCTCGACGTCCCGCCAGGTCTTTCAGGACTGGCTGCTTCTCTTCTCTCCCCAGTGAAGGCTCGGGTGTCCCCAGTGCCCAAAATGCTGAAGTCACTGTTTCCTCAAAGAGAAGACAGGAAAGACCTGTCCCCTCCTGTCCTGTCCCCCCCTGTCCGGCACCACCAGGTACGGAAGAATGACTCGGATGTCAAGGAAAGGAGTGTTTAGTGACGCACTAGAGTAGCGTTTGACCTCCCCAGTGAGGTCCGTTTAGTGTTTGTAGGAGTTTGCCGGTCAATACATCAGCAGGAAGTGGAGGAGGACCAGTCTACTGTTGACGATTAGCAGGATCTGTGCGTGTTCAGTAGTTTAGAACAAACTCTTAATATTTACATAGTGAGTCCATACATAGTGGGTCTGCTAAATGCCCTAAATGAAAACGTAATGCATCTTTATGTGGTTAGATTATTTTTTATTTATTTTTTCAAACTGAGTCATGAATCTCTCGAGTTAAACTCTTGAGCAAGTCAGTTAAGCAAACACCAGCGTCCAGTCACGAATTTCTCAGAATGTGTCAGACGTGTGACTTGAGTCACCATCTCGACACATATAGGAGCTCCGAGCTTTACCTGCAGTAATATTACACCGCTGTGTTGAATTGGTAATGTTCATATTGCACAGACCAACAAATGTAAAAAAACATAACTTCATTACTTCTCTCTGTGTCTGCTAATGTTATCTTGCAGTAAGACTAGAATAAAAGAGCCTTTTACCATTTACAGCACTACTGTTACTTTTATATGATGATGGGGTGATGGTGTTCAGTTGGTCACAGTTTGCAAGCTCACTGCTGAAAAGCCAATAATCTTGGGCGGTGCAGCTTTAAGGAGACAAATTAGCTTGAGCATGTATGGTCAGCAAACATGGATCTGCATGATCTTCAGGAAAATCTTGCATTATAAAGTTTGACCAACTCCAGTTCTGAACCTCTTCCAGAATGTTCCTCACATCGTTATCCAGTCTGCAAGTGTTGAAGACCCCACGAGTCCTAAACTGGTACATTTATTTAGTCACACTGTATGCAGTCCCATAAAATACAGGAAGCACAATTAAATATCTCGTGAATCGATATACTGTAAATGTGCATTAATTTGCGTTGTATATTGAAATGATGTCCACAGGCTCCTGATGAAAACTCACATTCACGACAGTTCGAACTGGAGAACCTGGAGAATGCAGTGTTCGCCCCTTCTGAGACGGACTCGAAGCGCCTGGCCGAGCCACCATCCACCTGCTCGGAGAGCACACCTGCTGCCCAGGTAACCAAGGACCCCCACCTTCACTTCATCTTGATCTTCAAACAAATCCTCTTAAGGTTCGGTGTTCTCTTTCTTTGACCGTGCAGACCCAAGCCACGGAGAGTCCAACAGGGACCCCTGCTGAGATTGTGGAGGTTCCCGTCCCATTCGAGACCGAACACTCCACCTGCAGCTCGGACACGTCCAGCGGATACATCTCCACGGCAACTCTGTCAGATACCCTGGTCCCACACACGGGCCTGACATCTGGGCCTGTTGCAGAGTCCACACCACAGGAGCGGCTAGAGCACGCTGATAGCGTGGACCCAGAGAAAGACGTGGATGGTGCCATGGAGTGCGACACCCCCTCACAGCCTGGTGCTGAGAGAGAAGAACCTGTACTAACTCATAGATCCAACCTGGCAGACACTGAAAGCGACGACCAAAGCGATCTTACTCCAGAGAGCGCTGCCTCTCCAAATGCTCCCCTGACTACTGGCACCAGCTCGTCCACTCTCACTGCTGTAGCCTCTGATGAAAAATTACCGGAGAGATCTCCTCTAGCCCTTTCATCTCTTACAGATGGGCCTCCTGGGCCTTCAGCAGACATGGAGCACACCACTGCTCTAAGACAGACTCCAGCATCCAGTCAGCCGTCATCTCACCCTCTTCCTTCTGACGTGCAGCCCCAGGACGTCCCCTCCGCGGCCCAAACCGGACCTCCGCGCCCTGTTTGTGCCACGAACCCTTCACCACCAGTGCAGAAAGAGCATCCCGAGACCCAGTCCGGTCTACCGTCCACATCAAACCCATTCAAAATCCAGAAGGTGAAGGCGTCGGGCCTGAAGTCTTTTAAGGGGATCCTTCACGAGGTGGAGGAAGAGCAGGGAAAAGACGACATCGATCCGCTGTCGGGCCTCCGGGAGCCGCTGGAGAGGCTGGAGATCCTGTCCGACACGGAGGAGGGGGGCGAGGAGGGTCTCCTCCCCGACTGGTTGAAGGAGGACGAGTACGTGAGCGTAGGCAGCAACAAACACGGCACGGTGCGCTACGTCGGCCCCACCGACTTCGCAGAGGGCGTCTGGGTTGGCGTGGAGCTCGACGTTCCTGCAGGTATGTGCTCGGTGTTCGTTTCTCTTGGGGTCAATCCATATCAGCTCAACTACAGGTTGACATCCCAGATCATGTTCTGGACTTTCTTGAAAAAAATCATGAGACCTTGTTTGGCCCTCTCAGCTAAATGTAATAATTGCTGCAAATTATTGTTCATGAGATGTTTGTGTTTACCCATCAGTGGTTTTAATGTCATGACTGATCAGTATACAAAACCGTGTGTGTGTAACACCTCTGTGTTTATTAGGCAAAAACGATGGCTCTGTGGGTGGTCGTCAATATTTCCACTGTAACCCTGGTTACGGAGTCCTCGTGAGACCGGACCGCGTCTCTCGCGCCTCGGGGACCGCCAAGCGTCGACGACAGAGCCGCAGACAGAACCTGTCGGGCTCCAACCCCAACCTGGCTGCCCTGACCGCACTGGCCAAAGGCCAAGCAGTCGCACGCAAGGGGGAGAACAGGAAGTCGTGGAACAGCTGAACCGGCTAATACCTTCCTGGTGATGAAGACCCAAACGAAAAGGAGCAGTTCCTCAACCCTGGGAAAGCTGAGAAGACCAAATATCATAACGGACAGAAAGTACACTAGCTCTGCTCAGCCACCGCACTGAGCTGACCGCCTAGAGGGATGTAATTCTGCTGTCTTATGCTAAAGGCTAGTAGCATTAGCATTTGTTTATTGTGTTCCTGGTCATGTATATTCGTAGAATGCTTTGCTTCACTGACAGTATTTTAATGGCTTTTAAAAACCACACCGTGCCTTAAATACTGCATGATGAATGTTTCTAATGTAAATTTTAGCTCGCTGGAAAATCTCAGGGAGTTAATATGGGGTTTTAACGTTTAGTTGGGGTCAGATAGGTGTGGGAATGATTGCCTGCTGTGATGTTCACAGGATTTTAAAGTGTTACGGTAAAAGGGTCCGTTTTTGAGTGTGTGATGATTTTGATGGGATTTGTTAGATGTTTTATTTGAATGAGTTTCAACCATTGTGGTTTTAGTCATATTGAATATGGCTGTAAAACTGCATACATTTGACCTGGTGTTGTACAGCATAAACAGGTGATAAATGTATTGAACTAAATGAACTAAACCACTGCTGATCATGTCAAACAATAAAATGAACATCTCTCCTTTATATAATAACTTGTATTCAAACTGATATCACATTCAACTTCAGTCTGTAGTGGTCATGGATAAAATATGGATATTTTTAGTTATGAACTAAAGGTATTTTTGCAACAGTAGAACATTTTACGATTGCTTTATGCACAGGTCTGTCCGGTATGAAGACACAGGCTCATGTTTGGTGGGGGAACTGAGCTGAGGGCTTAGATGTTCCTCAGTCTAGTCATGTCCTGGTGGTCCTGTATCTTCTGCCCTACAGTCAGGTGACAAACGGTGATTTGGGTGGGTAGAGTCCTTGAAAATGTTGCTAATGTAAACCTGTCTTTTCTGTTTAAAGTTAGTCACATTTCTTTGTCTGAACAAAGTGTTGCTTCATGTGACATGTCCACATACACACGTCCTTTGGCACACAAAGCAGACATCCACATGGACGTTTGATGTTCTGTTCATCAATATACCTTTATTCTCTAGTAGATACAATACTAAAATAAACACAAGTTTAAAAAAAAGTCATTTTAAACAAAGAAACTGTACAAAAAACGCTCATATATATACTACAGTTTTATTACAGAACAGTCTACTGTCCAAAAAAGGCACTAAATTCTTAAATGGGACATACAATGATTGAGAAAACTTACTTAAATTTAATACAGTTATTTGACATTTTAAGTCCATTATTAGTGAATTGTTTATTTTACATCATTACATCATTATTGAATAGTTAATAAACTAATGTAAGGAGATGATTATGGACAGATGAACTTGAACCCTGAAGACTGGAATACAAAGCACCCCCATTTAAAGTCATTAAACCCTCACTGACCAGCACTGCTTACAAGATGGGCAAAGTCTCTGAATAATACTATTGACGTCTAAGAGTTTTACAGCTTAGAACAAAGCATTCTATGACATATGGCTTATAAAGCCCAAATTATAGTTTGGCACAGTTTGTGGGTGGGTGTATTTAAAATGACACACACACACAAAAATATCCTATCCACCTGTGAATACGCACACAAAACAAAAAAAGAAACCATGGTGCTTTATAATAATGATGCAAACGTCCCACAGAAGGAAATGATGGCCAAAGTTCTTCACCCTAAAACCCTCCTTGAGTAACACAGTGTTTCCATATTTTGGCCACTGACTGCAGATATAGCCTGGGCAGCCTTTCCATAGCGGTCACTTCTCCCTCAATAGGGGTGCTTTGTTTTCTTAAAATATATTTGAATTTGATTCACACGAGAAGACTGCTCTTAAAATAATTCAGATAAAAGCTAAACGGATTACAGGAAACAAAAAAATTCGATTAGTTAACTCTGCATTTCATAAATATTGATCATTGTACACAGGGAGAGGGGCAGATAAAATTGTACTGAATATAAGGTCTATCTTTTAGAATCCTTTTTTTCTGTGGGGTAAAATAGCTACATACTGGAGACTTTACCAAGCTTAAGTTAAAGGTGAGCAGATGTGTAGAACTCCTGAAGCTGACGGCAGAGCAGAAACACATTAGCCTGCCTTATAGACTGCAACACCGCCAAGTCAATACCTCATCTCGGATCAACCAGCATCACGGAAATGATGACGCACTGGCCGGATTATTACATTTAGGTTAAAGGTGAGGGAGTCTTCTCTCTCGCCCTACACTAATGTCACATTCTCAGTCTACTTTCGCGATTGCACAAGAACAAGTGTTTCGGCCATGACTGAGATTTAGCTTATTACGCTATCTCTCTACGCGATCTCTGCATGAGCATGCCACGCAATAAAGAAAATAAATATAAAAACAACAAAGCTATAGGATTACTCCAATTCACTTTGGCTATAGCTGAACATTAAAGAAATAAAATGACGTACACCATTAACTGTATGTATAGAGGTCTCTTCTTTCTGCTGACCTGAATGAGAACAGGCCCCCAGTTTGTAACTGATACAGGACTACCTCCTGTCCTTTGGCATATATGAAACCACATCTTTATTTCATTTTCAAATTCCATTTCTCTTTTCCTCTGCCACATGATTCCTATTGCAAACCAAAGTCCAGAATAATCAGATTGCTGTTAGGAACAGGAAATTAAGCCATTTCAAAAACCAAAGACAAATAAAAACCAAAAACAAAATGAAAATAAAGCATTAAAATTGTTTCTTTTTTTTTTTTTAATCAAGCAACTTAAACATTTTTAAGAGGGAATGAAAGTGTTCAAGCGCCTAAACACACAGCCATCAGTCAATAAAAGAGTCCACACGGACCCACACACACCGCGGCGCTGAGCTGCTCTTTGTGAAGAGCTGCACACACACCATCAGACTGCAGCCTCCCCCTGCGCTACTGCCCAGGAAACCCCGACAGAAATGGCCGCCACAGCCGCATCACTTCAAGGAAGCACAAACCAATGAGGAACAGCGAGAAGCACAACATGCTTCTGGGCTGGAAGAAGGAAAGGCTTGGGGTCAGGCATGCTGGCCTGTCAGGGGTCAGGGGTCAGGGGTCGACCCGAGGTAGCGGCCACCCCCCTCCCCATGGAAGATTCTAGAAACGGAGGACTTTTTCTTTTTTTTCTTGTTTTAAATGCGACGCCAGTCCTGGCACTAGAGCTGATGCGTGTCAGGGGTCGAATGGCCATTTTAAGATGCGACAGGAAGATGGAGGTGGAGAGAGTAAGCGTTTCTAATGGCTACAGACAAAGCTTCGTTTTGGTCATCGCGAAAGACCTCCACTCTAAACAAAGCAGCTCACATCAGCTTCTGTTTGTGCATGTGCATAAACAGACGTATGTGCACACACACACACACACACACACACACACACACACACACACACAGAAGAAACCTCACATGCTGACACACACACACACTGGCCCTCCCCGTCCAGTAGGTCTCCTCAGTCATCGTCCAGCGCTTCTGTCTTGATGTCACTGGACACGCCCCCGGGGCGGGACAGAGCCAGGATGCTGTGATTGACAGCTGCCATCTCCACTGCCAGGGAGATAGGGTCCTGGTGGTCTGTGTGGTTGGTGCTGTCGTCCTGGAAGGGTAGAAAACATTTGGGTGACTGTTGGTTCTTTCAGCAAATCAGCTGAGCACTGTGACCAAGCAGGAGGAGTAACTATGACAACCATGCAGCTCCACCCACTCTGGACATCCCATCATGCTACATGTGCTGATCAGTTAGGACTAATATTCATATTAGTCACTGGGGGCTTGGACACTTGTAAAGCTGCTTTGTGACTATATAGGGGCTATATAAATAAATATTTAAATATTTTAAATATTTAAATAAAAGGGCTATATAAATAAATATTGATTGATTACATATATAATGTGTTGGGAACCCTCAAATCATCTGTAGAAGGCATGATGGCCACTGCAGGAGGTATTATGGGTACTGAAGAACAACCTATCGATGGTTAACTGTAGTTTTACATTTTAATCAACATATTTACTTGTGTTGGTGATGTTGGTTCAAGCCTGTAGAAACCAAAGGGTCGGGTCAAGGGTCTCTTCTCAAAGTATGGCAGATCACAGCCCTGTGGGCACGGAGAGAACGAACTAAATCATCATCATCTTCATCACCCACTATATTGAGTACGGCAGATCACAGCCCTGTGGGCATGGAGAGATTGAACTAAATCATCATCATCATATTGAGGAACGAAAACAAACAACCCCCCCCCACACACACACCTTCTACATCTGCAATACTGTTGGGATTTTGAGACATACGGTCCCTGACATAAGTTCTGTCACTTATCCATGTTGTGGAAACAAAAGCTTATAACCTGACTTTAAATTCATTGATTGGTTTTAGAAATGACTCATATGAAAGCTGAAACCCTCACAAATGAGATTTAATTTATGAAAATAAATTTGCTTTACTGCAGAAATATTGATCATTTAATGAACACAGAAAGGTCAGATTTTGGCAAGACAAAAGTTTTGTGGCCTTGTCATATAATGCACCCAATCCTAGTTTACAGCCTCACCTGTGCTCACTAATTGATTGGTTAATTAGTGGGTGTGTATAGAACTCCAGCACCCCAGACCTTCACTTGCACTGCAACTTGACCTCTGACAACATGCAAAAATCCATCCTGCGACCAAAGCCTTGATTATCAAGACACTGAAGACCAAATCCACTGCAGAGGTGGCTGGCACCTTTAATGTGTCTCAGCATCAAGTACAAAGAATAAAAAATAGATTTGAAGAGACTGGAGATGTTTTTGACAATCCCAGGTCCGGCAGACCCCACAAGACAACTGCTCGGGAGGAACGTTTGTTGGTTAGAAAATCCAAAGCCAGTCCCTCTTCCACTGCAGCAGAGCTCCTCCAGGCCTGGTCACCTCAAGTCCCTGTGTCAACTAGAACAGTTTGTAGGATTCTGTCTCAAAATGGCCTCCATGGTCGAATCAGTGGCCAGAAGCCAGCACTAAACAAAAGGCAGGTAAAAAAAACATGTTGTATTTGCCAAGGCCCACAGCCTGCTAAACGGATGGACGCTGGAAAAGTGGCAGAAGGTGGATTTCTCAGATGAATCTTCAGTTGAATTACACCACAGCCATCGCAAATACTGCAGGAGACCTACTGGAGCCCGTATGGATCCAAGATTCACCCAGAAAACAGTGAAGTTCGGTGGTGGACAGATCATGGTCTGGGGTTACATTCAGTATGGGGGTGTGCGAAACATTAGCAAGGTGGAAGGCAATATCAATAGCCTAAAATATCAAGAAGTATTAGCTACATCTTACATTCCCAATCATAAAAGGGGTCAAATTTTGCAGCAGGATGGTGCTCCATCTCATACATCCATCTGTACATCAAAGTTCCTCAAGGTGAAGATCAAGGTGCTCCAGGACTGGCCAGCCCAGTCACCAGACATGAACATCACTGAGCATGTTTGGGGTAGGATGAAAGAGGAAGCTTGGAAGACAAAACCAAAGAATTTTGATGAACTCTGGGAGGCATGTAAGACTGCGTTCTTTGCTGTTCTTGATGACTTCATCAATAAATTGTATGAATCATTGTCAAACCACATGGATGCGGTCCTTCAAGCTCGTGGAAGTCACACAAAATATTATATGTGGCTCTAATAGCACCACAACGTCATTCACCAGTGTTATGAAGCATATATTTGTATATGAAGTGAATTATTTGTTTGATTTTCACCTTACTGTCTGTGGGCGACAAAACTTTTGTCTTGCCAAAACCTGACCTTTCTGTCTTCATTAAATGATCAATATTTCTGCAGTAAAGCAAATTAATTTTCGTAAATTAAATCTCATTTGGGAGGGTTTCAGCTTTCATACGAGTCATTTCTAAAACCAATCGATGAATTTAAAGTCAGGTTATAAGCTTTTGTTTCCACAACATGGATAAGCGACAGAACTTATGTCGGGGACTGTATATAAACTACACACAGCCATGCTACTGCATTTGAAACACGCTTTATCAGAAGTCAGGTTCTGCAGGACAGTTAAAACAGGGTAAAGATTAACTCAGCAGTGCTGCGTGCCAACAGACGCTCTCTAACTGGACACTTACAAAACACACCTAGAAACTGAAGCGGATGGTGTGTATAGGCAGGAGGTAGAAACGAGGCATTTCTAACACGCACACAAAAATGCTAAATCATGCTTCTTTTCACTAAAGCAAATGTGCTGTATTTATATGTAAAATTCCATAGTTTGGCCCTTAATTCCATAGTTTCACATTTAAATATGTTTATATGACACCACCCCTAAAGGGCCCAGTGTGTGGAGAACTCCGCCCCCCTGCATGGCCCCTCCCCCTGCCGCGGGGCCTCACCTGCTCGGTGTAGTCGTTGGCGTCGATGTCGTCGCTGTTGGAGTGACCCCCGGGACTCTGAACATCAATGCCGTGGCTCTCCAGGATTGTGGCTTCTTGGAAAAAAGACCCTGTCGTGACACATCTGAAGCTACTTAAAAACCACTAGCAGACTGAACCACAACAGCCAAATATGCATTCAAGCACTCCCAACACACCTGACCCGGCCCAACACACCTGACCCGGCCCAACACACCTGACCCGGCCCAAACTCTCGCCAGTGCTCAGCCTAACGCAGCTGAGGACTCCTGACGGCCAGATTAAAGTCCCAGGGAACGACAAGGTGCAAATTCTCATCAGACACTAATCTAGTTCAGAATAAACCAACAAACAAACAAAAAACCCAATGGGATCGATCATCAATCCCACTTGAGAACGGTCTGGGTGTGGTCCTAATATTCCAATTAGCATGTTTGACTGACAGCTTGAATCAGGATTAAATTTAATGTTGCAAGTAGGGACCCCTGCAAACATATGACCATACATATACAAACTGACCTATGACCTTAGGTTCTGGGACTAGACAAACCCAGTCTGGTGCTGTTGGATCGGTGGGTTTGCTAAGGGTCTTATCTTATCTATCTTCTGAACGCTTTAGCCTAAACTAGGACCAACCATTTTACTTTAGAACGAGAAAAACTATGGTGAACTGATTTTATTTGCTGGACTTTGAAACGGTATTTAGAGGAGAAACACTGAATTTGTATATTGTGCACGAAACAGCAGGATTGACCTAATTAATCTTTTACCTACTCTGTGTATTACGTTACATGTTAAGTGACACTGCTTACAGATACAACCGCAATGTCTTTGTCTACTGAGAATGACAAACATTGAACCTTAAACCTAATTAGGAAGAAAAGTTGAAGCTTCCATGGGGCTTTAAGAGCCATGCAGGGTCTATGTGAGGTTCATTCTCACCCCACCTGTCTGCCGCCCACTGTATTTAGAAAGGCAGCCGCTTCACAAGCACACACTGCACATAATCTAAACTGTTGCACAACCCGAGGGAAATGGTTTAACTTTGAAAATTCATAGACAGAACAGCTGGTCCACAAAAGTGTGAAGCACAAGTTCTAGCCTATCACAGCGTTTGCTTGCATGATCGAATTAGACTGGACTCTTTTAGGTAGGTGTAGGTACAGGACTTAACTTCCCTTGGGAATTTACTCCATGAGCTTTTAACCATAGTAGCTTCTGGGTTGGAGAACGTTGGACTTCAATGGGGTGTTGAGATTTGGTTTCATAGTTCACTTGCATTACATTTGCTTTAATTCTTCCCTTCATCCTGTTAATAACTAGTTAGTGAGTTAATTGTCCCTGATCCTGGTTCTGTTAATAACTAGTTAGTGAGTTAACTGCCTCTGATCCTGGTTCTGTTAATAACTAGTTAGTGAGATAACTGTCCCTGATCTTGGTTCTGTTAATAACTAGTTAGTGAGTTAACTGTCCCTGACCCTGGTTCTGTTAATAACTAGTTAGTGAGTTAACTGTCCCTGACCCTGGTTCTGTTAATAACTAGTTAGTGAGTTAACTGTCCCTGATCCTGGTTCTGTTAATAACTAGTTAGTGAGTTAACTGTCCCTGATCCTGGTTCTGTTAATAACTAGTTAGTGAGTTAACTGTCCCTGATCCTGGTTCTGTTAATAACTAGTTAGTGAGTTAACTGTCCCTGATCCTGGTTCTGTTAATAACTAGTTAGTGAGATAACTGTCCCTGATCCTGGTTCTGTTAATAACTAGTTAGTGAGTTAACTGTCCTTGATCCTGGTTCTGTTAATAACTAGTTAGTGAGATAACTGTCCCTGATCCTGGTTCTGTTAATAACTAGTTAGTGAGTTAACTATCCTTGATCCTGGTTCTGTTAATAACTAGTTAGTGAGATAACTGTCCCTGATCCTGGTTCTGTTAATAACTAGTTAGTGAGTTAACTGTCTCTGATCCTGGTTCTGTTAATAACTAGTTAGTGAGTTAACTGTCCCTGATCCTGGTTCTGTTAATAACTAGTTAGTGAGATAACTGTCCCTGATCCTGGTTCTGTTAATAACTGGTTAGTGAGTTAACTGTCCCTGATCCTGGTTCTGTTAATAACTAGTTAGTGATTTAACTGTCCCTGATCCTGGTTCTGTTAATAACTAGTTAGTGAGTTAACTGTCCCTGATCCTGGTTCTGTTAATAACTGGTTAGTGAGTTAACTGTCCCTGATCCTGGTTCTGTTAATAACTAGTTAGTGAGTTAACTGTCCTTGATCCTGGTTCTGTTAATAACTAGTTAGTGAGATAACTGTCCCTGATCCTGGTTCTGTTAATAACTAGTTAGTGAGTTAACTGTCCCTGATCCTGGTTCTGTTAATAACTAGTTAGTGAGATAACTGTCCCTGATCCTGGTTCTGTTAATAACTGGTTAGTGAGTTAACTGTCCCTGATCCTGGTTCTGTTAATAACTAGTTAGTGATTTAACTGTCCCTGATCCTGGTTCTGTTAATAACTAGTTAGTGAGTTAACTGTCCCTGATCCTGGTTCTGTTAATAACTGGTTAGTGAGTTAACTGTCCCTGATCCTGGTTCTGTTAATAACTAGTTAGTGAGTTAACTGTCCTTGATCCTGGTTCTGTTAATAACTAGTTAGTGAGATAACTGTCCCTGATCCTGGTTCTGTTAATAACTGGTTAGTGATTTAACTGTCCCTGATCCTGGTTCTGTTAATAACTAGTTAGTGATTTAACTGTCCCTGATCCTGGTTCTGTTAATAACTGGTTAGTGAGTTAACTGTCCCTGATCCTGGTTCTGTTAATAACTAGTTAGTGAGTTAACTGTCCCTGATCCTGGTTCTGTTAATAACTGGTTAGTGAGTTAACTGTCCCTGATCCTGGTTCTATTAATAACTAGTTAGTGAGTTAATTGTCCCTGATCTTGGTTCTGTTAATAACTAGTTAGTGAGTTAACTGCCTCTGATCCTGGTTCTGTTAATAACTAGTTAGTGAGTTAACTGTCCCTGATCCTGGTTCTGTTAATAACTGGTTAGTGAGTTAACTGTCCCTGATCCTGGTTCTGTTAATAACTAGTTAGTGAGTTAATTGTCCCTGATCCTGGTTCTGTTAATAACTAGTTAGTGAGTTAACTGTCCCTGATCCTGGTTCTGTTAATAACTAGTTAGTGAGTTAACTGTCCCTGATCCTGGTTCTGTTAATAACTGGTTAGTGAGATAACTGTCCCTGATCTTGGTTCTGTTAATAACTAGTTAGTGAGTTAACTGCCTCTGATCCTGGTTCTGTTAATAACTAGTTAGTGAGTTAACTGTCCCTGATCCTGGTTCTGTTAATAACTAGTTAGTGAGTTAACTGTCCCTGATCCTGGTTCTGTTAATAACTAGTTAGTGAGTTAACTGTCCCTGATCCTGGTTCTGTTAATAACTAGTTAGTGAGTTAACTGTCCCTGATCCTGGTTCTGTTAATAACTAGTTAGTGAGTTAACTGTCCCTGATCCTGGTTCTGTTAATAACTAGTTAGTGAGATAACTGTCCCTGATCCTGGTTCTGTTAATAACTAGTTAGTGAGTTAACTGTCCCTGATCCTGGTTCTGTTAATAACTAGTTAGTGAGTTAACTGTCCTTGATCCTGGTTCTGTTAATAACTAGTTAGTGAGATAACTGTCCCTGATCCTGGTTCTGTTAATAACTAGTTAGTGAGATAACTGTCCCTGATCCTGGTTCTGTTAATAACTAGTTAGTGAGTTAACTGTCCCTGATCCTGGTTCTGTTAATAACTGGTTAGTGAGTTAACTGTCCCTGATCCTGGTTCTGTTAATAACTAGTTAGTGAGTTAACTGTCCTTGATCCTGGTTCTGTTAATAACTAGTTAGTGAGTTAACTGTCCCTGATCCTGGTTCTGTTAATAACTAGTTAGTGAGTTAACTATCCTTGATCCTGGTTCTGTTAATAACTAGTTAGTGAGATAACTGTCCCTGATCCTGGTTCTGTTAATAACTAGTTAGTGAGTTAACTGTCTCTGATCCTGGTTCTGTTAATAACTAGTTAGTGAGTTAACTGTCCCTGATCCTGGTTCTGTTAATAACTAGTTAGTGAGATAACTGTCCCTGATCCTGGTTCTGTTAATAACTGGTTAGTGAGTTAACTGTCCCTGATCCTGGTTCTGTTAATAACTAGTTAGTGATTTAACTGTCCCTGATCCTGGTTCTGTTAATAACTGGTTAGTGAGTTAACTGTCCCTGATCCTGGTTCTGTTAATAACTAGTTAGTGAGTTAACTGTCCCTGATCCTGGTTCTGTTAATAACTGGTTAGTGAGTTAACTGTCCCTGATCCTGGTTCTATTAATAACTAGTTAGTGAGTTAATTGTCCCTGATCTTGGTTCTGTTAATAACTAGTTAGTGAGTTAACTGCCTCTGATCCTGGTTCTGTTAATAACTAGTTAGTGAGTTAACTGTCCCTGATCCTGGTTCTGTTAATAACTGGTTAGTGAGTTAACTGTCCCTGATCCTGGTTCTGTTAATAACTAGTTAGTGAGTTAATTGTCCCTGATCCTGGTTCTGTTAATAACTAGTTAGTGAGTTAACTGTCCCTGATCCTGGTTCTGTTAATAACTAGTTAGTGAGTTAACTGTCCCTGATCCTGGTTCTGTTAATAACTAGTTAGTGAGTTAACTGTCCCTGATCCTGGTTCTGTTAATAACTGGTTAGTGAGATAACTGTCCCTGATCTTGGTTCTGTTAATAACTAGTTAGTGAGTTAACTGCCTCTGATCCTGGTTCTGTTAATAACTAGTTAGTGAGTTAACTGTCCCTGATCCTGGTTCTGTTAATAACTAGTTAGTGAGTTAACTGTCCCTGATCCTGGTTCTGTTAATAACTGGTTAGTGAGTTAACTGTCCCTGATCCTGGTTCTATTAATAACTAGTTAGTGAGTTAATTGTCCCTGATCCTGGTTCTGTTAATAACTAGTTAGTGAGTTAACTGTCCCTGATCCTGGTTCTGTTAATAACTAGTTAGTGAGTTAACTGTCCCTGATCCTGGTTCTGTTAATAACTAGTTAGTGAGTTAACTGTCCCTGATGGTTTGTGGTAAATATCTTAACAGAAAGTATTAGGTCACTGCACATAGGCTATGAAATCTACTTGCAGAGGGAGACGGATATAATATTAACCACCAGTAATTAATCATAAATAATTCATTTCCATTTCCCTATAAATTTTTACACATTTTGCTACATAAGAAAGGAGGCACAGTTAGTCCTGTGACTCACACCAGACACAGACATGCTCCTTGTTAATGTGACAACGTGAACAGATTATTAATTCTTGGTGAACAGTCTGTCCCCATCTGATTTAAAGAATTAGATATTAGAAATAAAGTGAAATTAATTATTACTTATTAGTATTACTGTGATTCTAAGTCTCACATCATGCACAACCAGCTCATCCTCTAAACACCTCTCCTTGTTCTGCTGAACTATGTGTTTTACCAATGCACTCAGCACAGCTGGTTTAAAGGTATGACACAAGCATGACTGGCTAAGATGTCACAAATCACCACGCCCCCTATTTGTTTTCACCCAATCAGAATTGTTCCATAGGATCGTTCTACAAAAACTCGTAAAACACTTTACCGATATTGGCCCTCCTCTTGATCTCTTTACGTCGGTTAGCGAACCAGTTGTAGACCTTCAAAGATGTGACCCGCTCCAGATCCGACAGCTTCTTCCCTGGAAAAACCACAGATCCCAGAACAGTCAGCCTGTAAATCCTCCCAGGGTGCTTCACAACCCCAGCAACATCCACACGTCTGCCCAACACGGCTGCCCACACACATCAGCCAAGTCACTAAAGGTAATGACTTCAGAATTATTTAAAATTATTTTAGTGTTTCTATGATTCTTTACCTTTACTAAAAAAATGGCATCTCATACATTTTCTCTGAACACAAGTTTACATTCCACAAATTGTCACAAATTTTAGCAATATCACATCTTTAGATTTTGTGAATTATTAATAAGCATTTTTATGTGCTTTAAAATGTTAAAACGTGTCACAGTTATTTAAATATTAGCATGACAGCGGCACGTCCAGTACTGCAGTCCTTCACGGCGGCCTGTTCCACTGTGTGGTTACAGTAGTAATTCTCTTAAGAGCGTTCACCCCTACAAGTGCAACACTTTAATCTCACCTGAAGTATTCAAATGTATTCAAATCTGCATTTCTGCATTTACTGGACATTTTTAATGAGGGGCTGGAACAGATGGAAGATGAACCCTCACACATAGTACAACATGCAATTACTTCCAGAAATGCACCACGACCCACAACGAGTGGATTAGGAAGCAGTAAAGTACATTTTCCCAGGCGAATTCTAAGATAAACACTGAAGTAATCCCTGGTCATTTATAAGACTTTCAAGTGTTCTGTTCACTTGACTGACTACAGAATGGATCTTGCAGTGCCGCATTGGTGGTTTATTCGTGCTTCATAAAGCACTGAGCTCTGTGGAAGTCAACGGGAGGTCATTTAAACACCACTGGAAACACCAAAACCAACGCTGGCAGACGCTGTAAAACCATTTTAAATGACTGAATGTTGAACAATTCTTTAAGCCTGAAATATTCCTTGAACAACCCTAAATATCTGGGTTAGATATCTGGGAGCTGGGCTAGAGAACACGGACCCAGTCAGACAGGTTCAGAAGATGCTAAACGAAGGCATGTTTGCCCAGCAGTCCCACCTGGTTTCTGTATGACCGCATTGCAGGCGTTGGCGATCTCCTCTCTCTTGGCTTCATCGGGATACTGGTTATCGTTGAAGTAACTGCGGAGAAGAAAGTACTACTTCAGGGGTGGGAACCACCCAAGCCGTCCAATGTGATCCAGGCATGAAAATGGGTCAGGGGTTAAAAAGGTGAGAAGACCGGGGGGGCGGGGCATGTGACGTCATGGGGATACGGCGACGGGGCGTTGACATGTGACGTCATGGGTATACTGCGACCGGGGGGGAGGGGGGGGGGGGGTTGTGGGTGGCTGCTGGTGTACAGGGATACAGCGACAGGTGTTGCCAAATATTACGGAGCTCGTAAGGCGACGTTAGTATCTCGTTCCCACGCGTTAATAAGTCGTGGCCACGCGTTATTTATTTATTTTTTCCATGATGTCACCTTACGGGCTCCGTAAAATATAGTAAAATCCATTTAAAAAAATTTTTTTGACTGTCATGTCAATGGATTCAATGTAAACGCAATCCGTAAACGCAAGAAGCCGCTTTCGCCATTCCGGATGGCTCAGTCAAAACCATTACGTCTTAATGAACCAATACATACATCAGCAGCGAAAATTATTGTAAAAATACCAGGTTTAGCTACGTGTTTTTATTTTCTAACATGAGCTAAAACACAGGGTAGACTCAAACGACAAGAGTTTACAACTTCATCTTCAACCTTTTCAGCCCTGGTGCGAATGTGATCCTCACACGTCCCTGGATTCACCAGTTACAACTACAGACACACTAGAAAAAAATCTTGTTTCTTATTTTATGTCACCGTTAACTACACGGGGTTGACGCGAACTTAAATAGGTAGATAGATGGGCCTATTATCACAAGAGCTTGTGGTTAGATCTGACAGTGTTCAACGCTGTAGCGAACGGCAGTAACTTTGTTTTACCGCAAAATATGAAAACGATTGAAACCATTAATAACCCAAATAAATCCACCCAATTAAAAATGTACGATCTGGTAAATGTAGTGGTAAATGTACGATCTGGTAAATGTAGTGGTAAATGTACGATCTGGTAAATGTAGTGGTAAATGTACGTTCTTCTGACTTGTCCGCGGTGTAGCACTAGGTCCTGCTTCTCGTCCCGCTTAGCAGTAAATGAATAACACGAATGAAGAACGTTCGTATGATTGAAACGCTATTTGGCCTCTATGAAGGTTCTGGGCGGAAACTGCTGGCCACTGTCATTGAAATAGCCAATTTCGGAAGTGCTCTGTTTGCTTATTAAGTCAATATGATAATTAAAATATAATCTCCCGACCCCCCCCCCCCCCCCCCCCCAAACAAAAAACTAATCGGATCTACACGATTCACGCAGGTCACCCTTTTCAACTTCAAAACGGCGAATTTCGCCGAAAGGTGACAGATTTTCATGCCTGGTGATCAGATCACAGCTTGTTCTCACAGTGGTGTCAGTATCAGGTTAAGCTTAGTTTCAGTGTCGGGTTAAGCTTAGTTTCAGTGTCGGGTTAAGCTTAGTTTCAGTGTCGGGTTAAGCTTAGTTTCAGTGTCGGGTTAAGCTTAGTTTCAGTGTCGGGTTAAGCTTAGTTTCATGTCTTCAAAAATCTTGGCCCTCCATCTTTGCTCTTCTATCACACAGCATGGACCCAACCATTAAAGTTAAACACCACACAGGGATTATTTTCACCCTGGCGCATATGCTCAGTCATGCCATCTGTGTCTAGTCCCAGAATCCCCTCCTGTTTCCCCTCAGATTATCCGTAATTGTATGCAGGCCTCCACTGTCCTCCTCTCCGCCTCCTCCTCATGATCACCTCTCCATCACAGCAAGACACTCCTTCCTCCAGGTGAAGCGGCTTCCTCTGCGCAGGCGGAAGCTTCCGGGGGCGGTGCTTATGGGGGGCGGGGTCTGGCGCCACTCAATCTCGTCCAGCGCCATGGGGGCGGGGCGCATGTTTAATGTAGCACCTGAGGACACAGAATGAGCATGAAGTATTGTTATTAATGAACACAGGGTTTTATTAACCGTTCCACACAGACTGTAATCTGGCATCTATTTAAAGAAAATTTTACCCTAGAAACTGGGTTAGTATTTGGGGTGAAAAGATGTTAAGTACTAAAATAGTCTGACTCAATTAAACTGAAATGACTCTCAGTTTCTCAGTGTTAAGCAGAAAGGTATGTAGTAAAATACCTCATAACTAGGTAATCATATAAGGTAATAAGCACAAAGATACTCCCTACACACTAATGCCTGTTTAGGCACTTAAATACTTCTTGCAATTGTTTCATTGGAGCGTATTAATTGGATTTCCAGATCTCCAATTTGCAATAAAAGGTTATGAAGAATACATGACGTACAACTGGCATAATTTGGGCTATTTAAACACTAGTGATATGTGATGCAGCAGACCTCCACACCAGAAGGGGGAGCTGCTCATTTGGAGAACACATCTCTGCTTCAAAGGGAAAGGAAGTCAGATCCTCCCCCCCGCAGCCGGGCTGGTCTGTACCTGGGGTGGTCTTCTCCAGCTGGTACCAGCGGTAGAAGGCTCTCTTCTTCTGCTCACTCAGGTCCGAACCCTGTTGGAGGAGCCAGTGGGAGATTCTACTCTGGCTGATCCCTGGAAGGAAGGAAGGAAGGAAGAAAAAGAAAGAAAGAAAAGAGATAAGAGCTTAGATGATAATTGGATAAAGTACAGTAGTTCTCTGATGTCACATTTGTCCTGTTGCTAAATGGAGACAGCCTGGGTCAGCTACATCAATCAGCTGTCCGAGCCTAAAACTGAAGGAGGTCCGTGGAGGACGAGGCCCGCAGGTCTAACGTCAGGTGGGCCCGTCGGACTCTGTGAGAGGGCGGTGCTGGAGAAGGCCACGCCCACTGACCTGTGACCTGAGCCACCACTGCCTGAGAGATGCGTCGGTTGGCCAAAAAGGCCTTGATCTCCTCCTTCACCATACTGCTGTCCCGCCTGAGTACACACACGCCAACACACACACAGGGACACACACACCGACACACACAGCTAGTGAGTGAGGTATTAGAAACAAAATTCCTAAAAAAGTATTTAGGAGACAAATATAGTTTCCTGAAGTCATCTTGGCTAAAACTGTGAGAGTAATCTAATCTACAGCCTATTTAGGCTCTACCTAGGCCTCCTAATCCCATTGCAAAGAACCCATCACACCCCAATCAAACCAACCAATCAGAGCCAGGAGGCAGAGACAAAACTGTCCTGCCTCAACAACAAAAAGGTCAAACACAAGGTGTGAAATCAATAAAATCAAGTAAAAAAAAAACTAAACCACAAAACTGACAGTCTGCAGTGTATTTATCATTTATATGTGATGTGGCAGTCAGGTTAACTTTGGCGTCATTTTGTTTGAAGTGCCCAGCAACATCAGTTTAGAGTTTGTCATATTTGTGTGTGTCACAGCTAAAATGTTCCCTTGTGTGATAACCTGCTTATTTACAACTCATTAGCATATTTTATTTTTGGCAGTTTCTGTTATCAAACTAAGCACTGAGGTAATAAGTGTATGCTAATTAATTAATTAATTAATTAAATACCAAATATATACTGCAGTGGTACTTCTCATGTCTACACGACTTGCAAACAGATGCCTGGAGATTTAATGGTGGGATGGGAGCACACAGGAGAGGTCATTTTTCACATCTACTTTCTTCTCAATCTTACCTACTGCAGCTTTAATCCTATGACTGCAGCTTTAAAGACCACAAGGCAAAACCCTGGGATTTTACAGGCATCTCATGGGCTAAATTTTAAAAGCACAATCTGAAGTGCTGATTCAGTGTGTCGGAGAAAAGTCTTCATGACTGCACAACCTGGATTCATGAACCACAGATCGCTGGCCTGGGCAAAAATCTAGACACTCCAACCTAGCGACTGACTGGTCGGGTTCTCAAAAAAAAGGTGCTTCGTTTTAATGAAGCATTCTTAATCTAGCTAAAAGAGACAGGACATTAAGGAGCTTTCAAAATTCCCCAAAATAAACTATTAAAACATGTATGGCAAGTTATGAGACAGACATGAATAAATAATCATAATAAAACTGTAGCAATGTCTAATGTAGAGTGGCTGAGCTACGAACTAAAACCATGGCGCTCAACTCCCATCATAATTACACATGACCAGTTTTACATTCATCGTTAAATAATAATAATAATAATAATAATACCAGGTTTCACCATCAAAGTTCATGGTTTTTCCAGAGCTCTCATCCCTGGCTTTGAACAAAGGCCTTGTTTTCCATCTCCCCACAAATCCATAAATTCCCCACAGCCGTGGGAACTCCGTGCACTGTGGTACCTCCAGGAATTTTCAAAATCTTTCAAAATGCTGTAATAATTACAAAATAATTATAGGCCATTACCCCGTGCCCATTGTACAGACAGCAATATCCCACAATGCAACAGAACCAAAGAGCAACTGCCGGTTCGTTTTACAGCAGTCAAACATTAAATGTATGGTGAAGTATCCGACGCATTCAGTTTATAACGGATCTGAACCGGATCAGTTGACAGTGCTCCTCGAGATCACCTGGTGGAGCAGCTACTGCACACACGCGGTCATGCTGATAAATACATGAGAGTCTCCTTGGATCAGAGTCTCAGCCAAAGACCTCAAATACAAAAGCATGAAGCACACCTCATTTAACCCATATTTGTTAGGGAGTTTCTTACCCGCTCCTTCTCTTAAGACATAAAATATAAAACCAGCTACTGGAAAACTAGTTAGGGGAAATGTACACTTTACTCATTAACCCGCCCATGGAATAAGACACCATATCCGGACAAGGAGAGGAACCCAAATTCCTGCCCTGTTAACCACACGCACCGTAACTAAACCTGCCCAGGGTCAGCACATCTCTCTCCTGGTTGGGGAGCCCGGCAGTAAGCAGCCCGAGACCACCGACTTATGTTTATAGAGTTTACAATCAACTATGTGGCCACCACTGGAACTTCTACCTGACCTTCCATTGGCTTCTAGGTCCTGGCCAGTGATCTCCACCAATACGAACCCCTGTTCCCACAGGACACGCTTACAAAATAATAAAAATAATAACTCCGATACGCTAGCCGGCGTCCTTGGAAGAGCGGGGAGGTTCTGTATGCAGAGGTGTCAAGTAACGAAGTACAAATACTTTGTTACCTTACTTAAGTAGAAATTTTGGTTATTTATACTTTACTGGAGTAATTATTTCTCAGCTGACTTTTTACTTTTACTCCTTACATTTTTACATCATTATCTGTACTTTCTACTCCTTACATTTAAAAAAATAGCCTCGTTACTGCTATTTCATTTAGACTTGTTTTCAATCCGGCATGTCATCGTTTAAAAAAAAACCCCTATCCTAATCACGCCATCTGGATAGAGTGAATTTGATTGTGGTTGGATGAGAAGTATAAACATATAATATTCCGACACCCTATTGGTTTGTACGTGATCCATCACATGTCACATCACACTCCAGCGAGGGCATAGCAGTCGTACGTAGCTTAGTATAAAAATGTCCGTGGCAGACTCAAGAGAGTTTGGGTGAAGTGTCCCAACTAAGCACCAGCGAGGAGGTTGGTAGCCAGGATGACCAACCAACCCTTGTACTCAAGTACCTTCATTTTCAATGGGCATATGTGCCCATTTTTCAACATTAACATTTTAATATAACATAAAATAACTGCTCCTAAACTGGTTCTTCAGGAAAGTTGGCCACTGACAGCAAATGTTAGCCAGTTAGTAAAGCTACTTACTTTTGTAAACGGTGAACAGGAGCACTCGGTGGAAGAGCAGCGTCATCGGCTATAGCTCGTAAAACCGTTGAGCGTCCGTTAACTGGTCAGCTCGCGCTACCTTTTTAAATTCGCCACGAAGATTCCAACAATATCGCACACATTACTGTTTCGTGCTTAAACATACTATCAGATAACTAAAGAATATTGTTTAACAAACAAGCGTCATTACTAAGTGTTTCATACTTCCTTGATGTCACTTGTATGAACTGGTGATACTGCGGCAACGCACTGTGGTTGTGTCTGAAGTGCGAGTTAATAAAGGGTTTATAGTATTAACTGCCTTCCATCGTGGTGTTTCGCTGCTACAATACGAAATGGTGAAAGGCAGTTATTGAGTGGACATAACTTTTTGCGTGTCGCGTTCATATGTCAATGTTAAACAGTCACGGAATCTGTGCTGTCAAATTGCAGATCAGATGTAGATGTAAAAAACACCTCTATGGGCTAGTGCACTATAGACCCCTGGGGTGCGACCTAAGCTTTTGTCCTTAATGGCTTTTTTTCCTTACATTACTTTTACTTTTATACTTTAAGTAGTTTTGAAAGCAGTACTTTAACACTTTTACTTGAGTAAAAAGCTTGAGTTGATACTTCCACTTCTACAGAAGTACTTTTAAACCCTCCAATCTATACTTCTACTTGAGTAATGAATGTGAATACTTTTGACACCTCTGTCTGTATGTTGGGAGGCTGTCTGTAGGAGGAAGAGCGGGGATAAGGATGGGTAAGAATGTCTAGATCTTTTCTTCCCCCTCCAAAGTGGCTGAGCACTTACGCTAACAGCCGCTGAGCACCATGTGGGCAGGCACTTAGCTTTACCGGACACTTTTACATGAGAACACATTGAACATTCGAGCTGCACTGTAAAGTGAGTGACATGCGACTGCTGGGACTGCAGGTTTCCCCATGTCTTATTTACCAGTTCCTGCTGGTTTTGTTGGGAGTAAAAGAATTGAGCCACAACTTCTCTGCAACAACACAACCTCTGTGAGAAGGGTGCTGTAAAACTATATATAACAGGATAAATGCTCCAAAACATGACGTATAACAGATGAGGGTGTTAAAATGAGGCTTGGACCTTCTGGGCTGCACAGTGTTCAATCAATATCCCGGCCCTGAAATCGGGTTAAGAAAAGCAGGATGCATCATGGGAAGGGGAGCGGAGAGTTCTCTCAGAGCTCGCTGGATTATTCTGTTTTAGCGTTGAGGCTTTGTGTCAGCTCTCGGCTATTATGCACACGCCTCTGATCTGTAAGCCGGGGGGGAAACTAGCGCAGTGCAGGAAAACGGCAGGAGGACAGACGGACAGACAGACGGGTGGAGGGAGAGACAGGGCTGATTCAAAGGGCCTTGGTGTCTTAACTGTCTCTGCTGATGCTGTTTTTCTATGACAATTAAGCCGGGGAAAAAATGCTGTAAAAAGCAATAATGTAAATGTACAGGACAAAAGCTTTTGGCTGTCTTCTAGGACACGCGTCTGTGGGATGTAATGGCAAATTTAACTGGAAAGGATGTACCGTTCACTGCTGTATAAAAGATACTGCAGAAACAGTAGCAGGGTGTGTTTGCCTGCAAATCTGCTGGATATCTAACTGTACACTGTAGCTGTACACTGTAGCTACTACACTGTAGCTGTACACTGTAGCTGCACGCTGTAGCTGCATGTTGTAGCTGCATGCTGTAGCTACTACACTGTAGTGGTAGACTGTAGCTGCACACTGTAGCATTAGATTGTAACTATACACTGTAGCTGCACACTGGCATTAGATTATAGCTGCACACTGTAGCAGTAGACTGTAGCTGCACACTGTAGTATTAGACTGTAGCTGTACACTGTCGCTACTACACTGTAGCTGCACACTGTAGCAGTAGACTGTAGCATTAGACTGTAACTGTACACTAGCAGTAGACTGTATATAAACAGTAACTGACCTCATCAGTTCCTCCACCTTGTCATCAATGTCGATCTCCTCTGGCCCATCGAACACGTAGCTGCACACTGTAGCAGTAGACTGTAGCTGCACACTGTAGTATTAGACTGTAGCTGCACACTAGTATTAGACTGTAGCTGCACACTGTATTAGACTGTAGCTACTACACTGTAGCTGCACACTGTAGTATTAGACTGTAGCTGCACACTGTAGTATTAGACTGTAGCTGCACACTGTAGTATTAGACTGTAGCTGCACACTAGTATTACTGTAGCTGTACACTGTAGCTACTACACTGTAACTGCACACTGTAGCAGTACACTGTAGCTGCACACTAGTATTAGACTGTAGCTGCACACTGTAGTATTAGACTGTAGCTGTACACTGTAGCTACTACACTGTAGCTGCACACTGTAGTATGAGACTGTAGCTGTACACTGTAGCTACTACACTGTAGCTGCACACCGTAGTATTAGACTGTAGCTGTACACTGTAGTATTAGACTGTAGCTGCACACTGTAGTAATAGACTGTAGCTACTACACTGTAGCTGCACACTGCAGTATTAGACTGTAGCTACTACACTGTAGCTACTACACTGTAGCTGCACACTGTAGTATTAGACTGTAGCTGCACACTGTAGTATTACTGTAGCTGTACACTGTAGCTACTACACTAACAGCACACTGTAGCAGTAGACTGTAGCTGCACACTGTAGTATTAGACTGTAGCTGTACACTGTAGCTACTACACTGTAGCTGCACACTGTAGCTGTACACTGTAGTATTAGACTGTAGCTGTACACTGTAGCTACTACACTGTAGCTGCACACTAGTATTAGACTGTAGCTGCACACTGTATTAGACTGTAGCTACTACACTGTAGCTGCACACTGTAGTATTAGACTGTAGCTGCACACTAGTATTACTGTAGCTGTACACTGTAGCTACTACACTGTAACTACACACTGTAGCAGTACACTGTAGCTGCACACTAGTATTAGACTGTAGCTGCACACTGTAGTATTAGACTGTAGCTGTACACTGTAGCTACTACACTGTAGCTGCACACTGTAGTATGAGACTGTAGCTGTACACTGTAGCTACTACACTGTAGCTGCACACCGTAGTATTAGACTGTAGCTGTACACTGTAGTATTAGACTGTAGCTGCACACTGTAGTAATAGACTGTAGCTACTACACTGTAGCTGCACACTGCAGTATTAGACTGTAGCTACTACACTGTAGCTACTACACTGTAGCTGCACACTGTAGTATTAGACTGTAGCTGCACACTGTAGTATTACTGTAGCTGTACACTGTAGCTACTACACTAACAGCACACTGTAGCAGTAGACTGTAGCTGCACACTGTAGTATTAGACTGTAGCTGTACACTGTAGCTACTACACTGTAGCTGCACACTGTAGCTGTACACTGTAGTATTAGACTGTAGCTGTACACTGTAGTATTAGACTGTAGCTACTACGCTGTATCTATAAACAGTAACTGACCTCATCAGTTCCTCCACCTTGTCATCAATGTCGATCTCCTCCTCTGGCCCATCGAACGCGTACGGCCTCACCGACGCCGCATTGCTAACTGGGTAACGAGGGGGAGACAATTTCCCGTTGGGCGTCGACGCCAAGGTGTCCCGCCCATTCTGCACCATGGCAACCAGGGAGACGGGCGAGGGCAGCACAGCAGGTGGAGACGTAGCATAGCTGTTGCTAGGCGACGGCGAGAGGCCGGCGCGGAACTGCGTCTGGGTGGCGGTGGAAGAGGTGGCGACCGCCGCCGCGTTGGCCCCGCCCCCGCCGGGGGCCGGGGCAGAGCCGGGGGCGGTGCCGTTGTTGCTGCTGTGGGAGGAGTCGGAGGCGGAGGGGGCGGGGACGCAGGCGGGCCCGCCCCCGGTGCCGCGGCGCCCGAACTTGTCCCCGTGCTCGCGGTCCAGCCGCTCCAGCGTGTCCAGCGCGTGGACGATCTCGGGGCGCGTCATGCCCGTCCGACGCAGACGCTGCAGCAGGTCGATCTGCTCGATGGTGAAACGCGGCTCGTCTGTGTAGTGGGACATCCTGCCGAGAGACACCGCAGGGGTTACCACGGGAAACAGACGTGCACCACATCAGAAGTAACCACATAAGAGTCAATATTAAAATACGTGACCCATAGATCATAATTACGGTTCCGTAATCCTGCAAAATAATGTTCACACACGGAGGTTTTTCAATAGAAAATGTGCTGGCCAGAGCGCTTCCTGTGCTGATATGGCAGAAGTGTCACACGCATTAAACACTTCAGAATTTCAGACTGTGCGAGGTTTTCTTCCCCGACACAATCTTCAGTGCTACCCTGTTCCCCCTCCTAACACACACACACACACACACACACACACACACACACACACACACACACACACACAGGTAACCAGTCATCCATCACACCTGGTTACCTGGTCTAACTGCAGTTGGCTGGGCTAAGGAACTGAGCTTTGAGATGCTGGGACCTTTTTCAGGTTTGAGAGAGAATAAAGGAGAAAGAATGAAATGAAAGGTCAAATCTTTTAAGGCATCCAGATGAAACCGTTTCAAAATGGCTGATGTATTTCCTCAAGCGGCAAGCGAACTGAAGGGGACAGTGCAACCCCCCCCCACACGACCACACCGTTCTGACAGTAAGAGGAAGGATTCTTTTATCTGACCCAATTCTGCCTCCTGTACCCACTCTCCCTTCATTAACACACCCAGAGTTATCACTTCCACCGTTACCATGGAAACCCCCCGGTCCCCACCGTGTCATTTCCTCAGATGAAACATAAGCGGTCTATACCATGAGTGGCTAGCATCATTCCTCCCACTCCAGAGGGGCTGGAAGGCCAGATATCACATGGGTGTTTCTGTAGCACTTTGGTGATACGTATGAAACCTGCACCATCAGCAGAATTAGCCTAGCACAGAGAAGTTAAGCTACTGGTCTACTCGTACTTCCCAGACCAACTCATGTGAACCCGGCTCACCGAGGGTGACAAACATTCACATTTTGAATGATCAGCTGAACAAGACCCGACTTTTAAAACAGGCAAACTACCGGGCAGCTATCTCACCAGGCCCTGGTATTCAACCTACGATAGCAAACGAGTGAGTTACACTTCCACCAGGTGGGTGTTAACAGGGTCGGGGGGGGGGGGGGGGGGGGGCCCTCATCACCAGGCCAGAGAAGACAACGCCGGGGGGGTCACACCAATAAACGACAGGGTGTAACGAAAGGACAGCTCTGTCTGTTTGCTCAATTGTGAGAGTTGCCATCCCATTTTCCATCAGCCCCGGCCGGTGTGTTTACACTGGTTAAGCGTTAACCTACAGTACTGTAACAAAACGTGCTGGCCAAAAAAACCAATCTAGATTTTAATTAGGTGAAAAGCCATATTAATGACTGCTTCACAGCTGGGTGAGCATAACTAACTTCACATTAAACAGCACGTGTAATAGACAATACTCCAATATGCAGGGGGGTTTGCTTCTCCACACTTGAAAACGAACAATTCCTAAAAATAAACTACATCAAATGACAAGTGCAGGAACGACGGCAAAGTGCACAAGAGAGACGTGGGAGAGAGAAAAGGAGGGAGAGAGAAAGACGGGGAGACACAGAGCTCATGAAGCAGCACTGCTGTCCCAGTGTCAAAACCCCTAGTGCAGACTCTGGTCCACCTGGCTGGTGTGACAGATGGTAGAACCCCTGAGTGGCTCTGGATTACTGCCCGAGTCCGGCCACACCTGCCCCCACACCTGCCCCCGGGCCAGAAACACACGGGCACTAGTGCAGGGGGAGGGAGGTGGCCCAGAGAGAACGGAGATGTGGGCACCACAAGAGCACTCGGGGGTTAGGAGTCTGGGGCACTACTGCAAATCACTTCAACATTCCCCCACTGTTATGAACAAGGGCTTGGCTTCAACATCTCCATCCATTCTGATTAATTCAGTAACAACACACAGACCCATCATCATGACAAGTACTTTGCCCTTCTTCAGAAAACCAAAACAGCACATAGAAAAGTTGGTAGAAATTAGTAGGTAGAACAAAATAAATAGATAACGGGTCTGAGCCACTTCCTCGACACAATTTGTTTAATTTAAAGATTTCTGTGAAACACTGATATACATGGCAGAGACAGACCGCTGCAGGCGTTCACGTCATAGCTCATAAATAGCGCTGAAGGTTGGAGAAGATATGTGCTGTTCAGTTGTTCCAACTCCTGCTTTTACTAGGCCTAACTTTAAAAATAGTTTCCATGTTAGTGCCCACTTGCGTATAGGGCTTGTGTAAGCTCGGTTAATGGTAGGGTTAACGTAATTTTAGGGTTATGAGGTTATGATCAGATTACCAGAGGCAAATCCCAATGGAGTTTTTATTCAGCATCTTAAATCGTACTGTTTAACGTTAGTCATTCTTTATCAGCAATAACCTCGTTATGAAGACGCCGGTGTGGATATCGAAATTGTTGTTGCTCGTTATGGAGCTAGTGTTAGATATACCCTCACATAACTCTCATTACAACTGGAGTTATGGAGCTAGTGTTAGATATACCCTCACATAACTCTCATTACAACTGGAGTTATGGAGCTAGTGTTAGATATACCCTCATATAACTCTCATTACAACTGGAGTTATGGAGCTAGTGTTAGATATACCCTCATATAACTCTCATTACAACTGGAGTTATGGAGCTAGTGTTAGATATACCCTCATATAACTCTCATTACAACTGGAGTTATGGAGCTAGTGTTAGATATACCCTCATATAACTCTCATTACAACTGGAGTTATGGAGCTAGTGTTAGATATACCCTCATATAACTCTCATTACAACTGGAGTTATGGAGCTAGTGTTAGATATACCCTCATATAACTCTCATTACAACTGGAGTTATGGAGCTAGTGTTAGATATACCCTCACATAACTCTCATTACAACTGGAGTTATGGAGCTAGTGTTAGATATACCCTCATATAACTCTCATTACAACTGTAGTTATGGAGTTAGTGTTAGATATACCCTCACATAACTCTCATTACAACTGTAGTTATGGAGTTAGTGTTAGATATACCCTCACATAACTCTCATTACCACAACTGTAGTTATGGAGCTAGTGTTAGATATACCCTCATATAACTCTCATTACAACTGTAGTTATGGAGTTAGTGTTAGATATACCCTCACATAACTCTCATTACAACTGGAGTTATGGAGCTAGTGTTAGATATACCCTCATATAACTCTCATTACAACTGTAGTTATGGAGTTAGTGTTAGATATACCCTCACATAACTCTCATTACAACTGGAGTTATGGAGCTAGTGTTAGATATACCCTCATAAAACTCTCATTACAACTGGAGTTATGGAGTTAGTGTTAGATATACCCTCACATAACTCTCATTACAACTGGAGTTATGGAGCTAGTGTTAGATATACCCTCATATAACTCTCATTACAACTGTAGTTATGGAGCTAGTGTTAGATATACCCTCACATAACTCTCATTACAACTGTAGTTATGGAGTTAGTGTTAGATATACCCTCACATAACTCATTACAACTGGAGTTATGGAGCTAGTGTTAGATATACCCTCATATAACTCTCTTCTACCTCCATATCTTCACTAAACTATCCGACCTCCTCTCTCTCGTCCTCGGCCCAACACACTCACTCACCGCCGCGTCCTGCTGCTGTTTGGTGCACTGTAGGCAGCCAGCTGGCTAACTAACTAGCAGCTAGCTACCTCACGCTGTGCAGTAGGCGCTAGCCGCTAGCCGAGGTGTAGCCGCTAGCATGCTAACTAGCCAGGCAGCTAACATCAGCGAACTCGGAGGTAAAACACACAAGATCATGATCCGCTAGCCGCAACTAGCGACTTAATCCCGTCGCAAATAAAGCATAAATACTCACGTTTGCTTATGTATGCTGCCAATGTCCCGACCACCCGACCATTTAATCACTGTACCAACCGCGGACGCCGGACGGATCTAATGAGTTTTTACATTGAACACACACCGCGTAAGTGCGGACCTGTCCGGCCCTTCAATCAGACGCGCACTGTCTTTGTCTGACTGACACCAGCGCTGTTGACATCAACACCCGGAAGTTGTGCTCCGGGCATCATGGGAAATGTAGTTTAATTACCGCCGCGGTCCGTCAATGCGCATATCACGCTGGATGGTGTTCCACTGCTGCGTTTGACAGATTTATCAGATTTATTTTCTGTTTTCTCTTTTATTTGGACTGACGTCCTCTGTCGAAAGACCTAATCGTGTTGGTCGCCACCTGTCCCACATTTCACTGAAAGGTTTGTTCGTAACGAGTGTCCGTAGTGTCACTCAGGCAATGTTTGAATAATGTATATTGTATAAATATTATAAATATTTCATCCAGATCTTCGTAGATTACTTGAACGTCGTATTACTAGAATGGGGTGTAATTTTAATGGGACATCGTTTCATTAAAACAGACTGGACTGTGGGCTCTCATGAAGGGACAGTGTTAATACCCTTCAGATTGCACTTTCTGGAGAGATGTGGAGATACTTATCCGTCATTACGCAGAATACTGCTGCATCCGTACAATGGCACAGACGGTGTCTGGTCTGTGGCGTTACTTAAAACAAACGTGTCCGTAATATTCGCGTGTGCGCGCTTCAGGTTATAGCGTACAACCTCCAGCAGGTGGTGCTCGACACACGCTTTTCGACTCAGCTCAAATAAAACGTTCTGTGTTGAGAAAGCATACGTTTGCGCCGGCTAGTGGATAAATCCGGTGAAATTAGTTTGTTCCGTTGTTTCTTTTCATCGTTTCATTTGTATTGTTTTAAGTTTGTTTCATTGAGTGACAAACACAGGGAAATTAAAGAGCATTAACAAAACCATGTACATAATTATCACTGGGATCCCTAACGAATCATTTGACTCTCAGGTCTGACCTGCTGACTAAACTGTGTTCATGACGTTTTTGAATAATCACATATCTTATCACCGTTGTCAACAGCTGTGTGTGAATCGTGGTGCTTTGTTCGAGCGGTACCACTTCTGAATACGGGCTCTGTTTCCCTAAATGCATTAATCTAAACGTATTCGCAAGAATTAAGTCATAGTTATAATTGAATGCAGGAATGTTATGAATGTCTACACCCACTCTGAGGCTATGAAGCAGTGATGCATTGTGTAGGACATATCAATGGAGTCAACCGGTGATTTTATAAATGTGTTTGTCTTAAATATTTGGATGAATATTTTATGAATATTTTATATTTTATAAAATAAAATATATTTTATAAAATGAATATAAAAAATGCTACTTAGTCCATTTTCTGAAATGTTTTCTGTCACCCAGGAAAATAACAATAAAGAAAAGATAAAAATCATGATAATGAAAGGCAAAATAATACATTACGTCTGTGAAAATAATGTGAAATATAAAGTTTAGTCCATTTGTCAAAAAAATCCCTGCAGATTTCAGTTTATTTTCCCATAAGACCTTCCACTGTGTTGAAGAACTGCTACATGGACCAGCAAGTTTCTTTGTCTTTTGTTATATGAGCAATGGTTTAAAGTCTTCTCTCCACAGTTGAAAATAGGACTTGGTTGTTTCGACCAGTGGTGAGCTGTGCTTGAAGTTGTTATCCAGTGAGTCATGCAAGCAGCTGACTCTCAGAAACTTGTCTTCTGATTCTGCTGTTTTCTGTCAGACCTCTACCTGTCAAAGATTCCTCTAGATTTGCCTTTTGATAGTGTAGGAACTTGTAGTCACTGATAACACTGACTATTTGAAATTTCTATAAAGAACTTTTAAGAATTATAATGGTATGTGTTAATTGCATTTTTCTCATTATTGCAATAGCAATATATCACATATTGCACTGCTGAACTGAGGGTGTTGTGAGATACTGTTCCAACACTGTGTTTGTACACACAGACAGGTTATAAGTTAACCAGTAAATGTTAGAACAACTGTAGTAATTGTTTGAATACATTGTGAAAGCTTAACTTACATTGCCATTTTTAACTTTACCATTTTGTATTTTGTGAAACGTTCTCCACACACGATGAAAAACAAACGTCTTTCTGCCAATATTATGTCCTACTATAATTTGAAAACCTCTGTTTCCATGGCACTGGGTTCTTCTTCCGTAGGGACTGGACTGCAAACTTTTCAGAAATGGTCAGCAATCATCTTGATGATTGTGTGTCCCTGTGATCCAGAAGGTTCTAGAAAAAGTTGAAGAAATGATGAAAGTGATGAAATGATGAGAGAGAAAGGATGAAGTGCACACATAAATGGGACTATGGGTAATCATTCTAACCCTGCAGGCAACTGTCTGGAGGATTTGCTCTACACACAGACGCTCCAGGACTTGCTGAATCTCTATACCTCTCCGTCTATATTTGGCCACCAGAATGTGTTTCTGCTCAGGTTGTAAGTGTGATATATTGCCCGGATGACCAGAACCAGGACACAAGTGAACATGATCCATTACTCATGATATCATGTTTGACAGACCAAATTCGCTGCCAGGTGAACACTCAGAGGGCTTCCTGTTTCCTGTTTGATTTCTTCCACAATCTTCCATCTAATGGGTGAGTCTATAATCTAAAGACATATGGGTTCACATTAACCGGTTCTCTTCTCCCACCAAAATCAAAATGCAGCATCCACTTTAGTACTTCTTGTGCCTAGACAGTAAAAGCAAAACAAAACAGTCACCATTGTGCCTGTCTGGAATGTTCTGATGTTTTCCATTTCTGTAATCAGTTCAGTTAATACCAGTAGCTGGTGCATAGCCCCTCCAATACATACGTGAACAGCTACGTTGCAGTTTCTTCCCGCATCTCTTTCATGAGACAGCAGTGCAGGGATGAAACTTCGAAAGTGAACTTACCCTCTGTGATAACCCCTACACCGGCATCTGAGGGAGCGACTTCCAACACAGAGAGCAGAAACAGGTGCAGAGGTTTCAGAATAGGGCCCAAAACTGGTCTCATTTTTAGAAAATGTCTCTTCACCTTTCTTATTGCATTTAGTTCTCTTACCCATAAATTAGGAGGTATGAGGTCCAGCCACAATTATGGACAAACCTCTTATAGAAACAAGCAAAACCCAAGAATGTCTGGCACTCTCTTCTTTATTTTGAAGTTGTGGTTAGTACATTAAAAACTAATCAATTAATTATTAATTGATAATTAATGTTAGTACACTAATGTTAGTTATCAGTTAGTACTTATCAAATTAGCAGTCACTAGAGAGCCATGTCATGTCATCCATGTCAAAAATGGCAAACCCATAAACCATGACACGTAACACTTCTTTAATGAATACCTGCAGGACTGAAGAAGCATTAATGAGACTGTTCATGTACTACGAGTGCTCCCTAGTGTGATGAAGGCAGTTTCCCCCCAATCAGATTATAGGAGCTCCATAAATCTAACGTAGAGGACACCCAGTCACCTCTCAACTGATCTAAAGCTGCTGGCACTAATGGAAGAGGTTACGGATATTTGACTGGGATCACATGAAGTCCATAATAATCCCTCAGTTAAATCCCAAATCACAGAGGAATGTTTTCAGCACCTTGTTGAGTCTACTCCATGAAGAATTAAGGAAGCGCTCAAAGCAAAAGGGAACCCAACCTTAGGTAGTAGCAAAGCGTATCTAATAAAGTGGCCCGTGAGTGTATATGTTTGTGTGTGTGTGTGTTTGTGCATAATTTTTTTAAACTAAGACTTAATTTAAATTTTATGACTTATGAATTTGTTATTGTCACGATTCTTAACACACACTCACCGGCCACGTTATTAGGTCCACCTTGCTAGTACCGGGTTGGACCCCCTTTTGCCTTCAGAACTGCCTTAATCCTTCGTGGCAGATTCAACAAGGCACTGGAAGGTCTCTGTAAATTTTAGAGATGATTGTGCATAAAAATCCCAGTAGACCAGCCCGTCTGGCACCAACCATCACGCCATGTTCAAAGTCACTTAAATCACCTTTCTTCCCCATTCAGATGCTCAGTTTGAACTGCAGCAGATCATCTTGGCCATGTCTACATGCCTAAATGCATTGAGTTGCTGCCATGTGATTGGCTGATTCGGCATTTACGTTAATGAGCAGTTGGACAGATACCTAATAAAGTGGCCGATAAGTGTACATTTAAATCTGTAGCAAGAATCTCATTCTTTGCTAAAAACATTGCCTCAGAAATAATGATTACATTATAAGACTGCAGATAGAGATGTTGGAGAGCTCTGATTCTGCAGGGGTACATCAGCCGTTCTGACACTGGCCTGTGTGAGGAAAGGACACCAACCGTATGACCTCCAGACCCACATTCCCACATGGACGCACCCTGCTGGGCTTATATGCGTTGTTAATCTGACTACAGACGTCCACCATCATCTGAATGAAGTTTCCTGTCTTTAAGAGTTAATGGAATCGTAGAAAATGTAACGCATTAGAGGTAAATTCTATGACGAGATCTATAAACAAAATGTCTATAAAGAGAACAGTGTTCCATCTCTGAAAATAACCTGGACAGACTGTTGGCGGCTGCATGCTGACACAGCCAAACTGTTAGTACATGATTCACAGTCTTCCCATATTAGAGGACACAGGTCAGCCCATCCCAGGTGAGAATACCACCATTTCAGGCTATAACCTAGAATAACACCAGGCCCAAACTAGAGCTGAGGGCATGAGGGTGTGAGTATGTGGGAACTTGGGCAGAGTTCCCGCTCTAATCTGGTTTAATCTCACCGGACACAACACAGCGTTATTCTGTCACACCGATTAATATAGACTTTGTTACTATGACCCTTTGTGCTACATAGAACCTTTCTCTCAATCCTGTTGTAAATACCATCACCCTATTAGTGGAATCAGATACTGTCATCAGTGTTATAGCAGCATCTCAGTTCAGTGACAGTGATGACGTGTTACTGTTGATCTGTGCTTAACCCCTCCGCAAACTTCACATTGCTAACGCAAATTCCTCCAGTGTTTTCGAACAGTAGAACGTGTCATTAGAGGCTCTGTAGTGAGGCTCTGTAGTGAGTCTCTGTGGTGAGACTCTAGTGAGGCTCTAGTGAGACTCTGTAGTGAGGGTCTGTAGTGAGGCTCTGCGGTGAGGTTCTGTAGTGATGTTCTGTAGTGAGGCTCTAGTGAAGCTCTGTAGTGAGGGTCTGTGGTGAGGCTCTAGTGAGGCTCTAGTGAGGGTCTGTGGTGATGTTCTGTAGTGATGTTCTGTACATTGTAAACCCAAACAGTATTGTTAATTTATACTCTTTATTGGTATAACACTCAAATCTTGTTATTTAGTTAACCCAGCATTAAGGTTTTGCGATGTCTTAACTTTTGTTATGTTTTAAGTTTAAATGAGTACATATTTTTGAGTAATGACTGTCACTAACATTATAATTTATGAGTATCCAAAGTCACGCAGCGTCTGACGTCACCAACATGCCCCGTGTCCTGGATTTACTTTTTACAGCGGTCACAATGGTGGTGCGTCATGGCCTGGTGGTAGGGAACTGGTCTTCTGACCGGAGGGTCGTGGGTTCGATTCCCAGACCTGAGGCCATGACTGAGGTGCCCCTGAGCAAGACCCTTAACCCTCAATTGCTCACTTGTATATAAAAAAAAAGAGATAAAATGTAAGTCGCTCTGGATAAGAGCGTCTGCCAAACGTCGTAAAAAAATGGTTACGTTGGTGGAAATTATATTAATTATATAATTATTACTAAAAGTATTGTAGTATGTAGTACTTAAAAATATATATATCTATTTTTTTAATAATTAAGATTTTCCTAAACTTACATATTTTATTTAAAGTTAAATTTATTTAGGTAATCGGTTACAACAAAACTTTTGAGTTTAGTGAACTTGTTGGGTTTTACAGTGTAGTGATGTTCTGTAGTGAGGCTCTAGTGATGTTCTGAAGTGAAGTTCTGTGGTGATGTTCTGTGATGAGGCTCTGTGGTGAGGTTCTGTAGTGAGGCTCTGTAGTGATGTTCTGTAGTGAGGCTCTGTAGTGATGTTCTGTAGTGAGGCTCTGTAGTGAGGCTCTGTAGTGATGTTCTGTGGTGAGGCTCTGTAGTGATGTTTTGTAGTGATGTTCTGTAGTGAGACTCTGTAGTGATGTTCTGTAGTGATGTTCTGTAGTGAGACTCTGTAGTGATGTTCTGTAGTGATGTTCTGTAGTGATGTTCTGTAGTGAGACTCTGTAGTGATGTTCTGTAGTGATGTTCTGTAGTGAGGCTCTAGTGAGGATCTGTGGTGAGGTTCTGTAGTGATGTTCTGTAGTGAGGTTCTAGTGAGGCTCTGTGGTGAGGTTCTGTAGTGATGTTGTGTAGTGAGGTTCTAGTGAGGCTCTGTGGTGAGGTTCTGTAGTGATGTTCTGTAGTGAGGTTCTAGTGAGGCTCTGTGGTGAGGTTCTGTAGTGATGTTGTGTAGTGAGGTTCTAGTGAGGCTCTGTGGTGAGGTTCTGTAGTGATGTTCTGTAGTGAGGTTCTAGTGAGGCTCTGTGGTGAGGTTCTGTAGTGATGTTGTGTAGTGAGGTTCTAGTGAGGCTCTGTGGTGAGGTTCTGTAGTGATGTTCTGTAGTGAGGTTCTAGTGAGGCTCTGTGGTGAGGTTCTGTAGTGATGTTCTGTAGTGAGGTTCTAGTGAGGCTCTGTGGTGAGGTTCTGTAGTGATGTTCTGTAGTGAGGTTCTAGTGAGGCTCTGTGGTGAGGTTCTGTAGTAAGGATCTGTGGTGAGGCCGGTTAGCTTTTGTGTCTTGCTTAATTAGGAGCCAAATGGGTTTGTAAATGGCACTCATATGTTTACAGAAATATACACAGGGCCTTGTTTAGCTGATGGAGTTACCAAATGTTAAATGCTTGTGGACTGCTTTTGGTGATACTTTATAATTTTTTTCCCGCAATGACCTTCCTTATATAACATAGATTTGTACCAAAAAACACAGACAATACAGGACAGTATTTTGTCAGAGTAACTCATGGCACATTAAAAATGAATCTATCTGGACCTACAAAGTCTAACAGTGCTGTAAATGAATAAGTGAAGGATATCTTTCTGCTGTTCTGTATCAGACAGACAGACAGACAGACAGACAGACAGATAGGACAAAACTGTCCAAGCTGCTGCTTATATACATCTCATATACACATATATATGCTGTTTATATATGTAGTCTAAGTGCAGAAGATGCTCTGATTTTATTCGTCTGAAGTGTTTTCCTGAGGCTGGACACACTGTTCTGACAAACCACAAGGAGGCAGGCCCTGATGTCATCGAGTGATTACTGCCTGGGGAACGATCGTTTGATTGTGATTGGCTGGGAGCACTATATCTGAGCGAGCCCTTCTGGCTGTTACTACGGCGACCGGGCTGTCAGGACGTGGGATATAGGCACAGTGATGCTGTGTAGTGTGTTGTTCAGACAAGTCCACACAACATATGAGATGAGAGAGCTGGGTCAGCGTGAACGGAAAGATGCAAATGTAATGTCAGCTGGGTACACAGCAGACGCTGTGTGTACAGAGCGTTCACTCAAGTGGGGTGTAGACGTGAGCCACACAGGACTTTGTGACACGAACACACAAGGAATCCCAAATATTTCTAGTGGTTTTTTTCTTCTCTGATTTTTTTGGGTGGGGGATGTGGTGTGACTGCTTACTATGTCCTACAACTATGTCCTGTGTCCCATGTTCTTTGACTATGTCCAATGTCCCATGTTCTTTGACTATGTCCAATGTCCCATGTTCTTTGACTATGTCCAATGTCTAAGGGAGTTTGTGGTTGGAATTGTCTTACTGGAAGAAGTTGTTGTGTTAACACACAAAAACCTTCTGACACAGCTCACATCAGTTCTCCACATAGTTGTCCAAAATTTTTTTACAATCAGATTTTTAAAAATATTTGTAAAAATAAATAAAATAAAACACATTCCATAATTAAGCCACGTGATAACCATATTTGAACCATAGCCTTCTAATGCAGTCAGTTATGGGATTTCGATAACACCACTATGCTGGATATTCTATTCTCATTCACATATTTAATACACATGAGTCATCTTCTCTACTGGTGTAATATCGAGTGCAGACCAGCAGCTCTGGGCTATTAATACAGCATATCTTTGTTTTACAGCAGTAAACATCTCCCATCACAACCGGGTCGTGACCTTAGGGCACGTTGGTTACGAGGTTTAATGAAAACACACCGAGCATGTCATGATCACAGTTTTGGCAGATGTCTCAATAATATCATTATGTAGCCATCTGTAGATGTTTACATGTGTCCAGTCTCACAAATGTTCTATATACAACTTAGTGATTGTACTGCTGATATATGTTTAATGTGAGGGGTGTGTGGGGTGTTGAGCTGGGTTACATTTCTTGAGATTTATTTGAGTGCCCTGTGTGTCCATGGAAACCTTGCAGTACATACCACTTGTAGATACATACCAGACTTGTATATGTATTACATAATTTAGACGATGAGTTTGATCACAGTGCCTTAAGTTGAGTCTCCCCCAAAGCAGTAGGGGTAAAGTGAAACGCTTCATGACGGAGTATCACTAGCCACTAATCAGTTAACGTGGTCAGCTGGAGATAAACGCTAACCAACACTGGACGCCCTGCGGTTTTATCATCAGGGCACGGATGTAAACACAGGTTCATCCACTCAATCAAGAGTGGCGTAAGTCACCTTGGTGTTGGTGTGTGTGAACCGATCACACTTCAGTGAGAGGCTCATAAAAGCTAATGGCTGCATCTCTCACAGTCCGTGTTTCGTCTGATGGGCTACGGCTGCTAACGGACAGCAGGAGAAATCACAGGATGCTCCTTCTCCCAATCTCACTGTGCCTCACCAAAACATTAACACCATGAGTAAAGTTCAAACGTGCTCTTTTAAACGGAGCTGTGGCCCTTGACTCCATGTGAAACCGTGTGCCAGCATTTACCAACCCCATTCCTGGCTGCCTGTGACTAGCTGGAGTGGTGGACCCTGTGTTTATGGGGGAGTGGTAGAGCTCAGCTGTCAGAGGGGCTCTGTGAAGCCTACAGCGATGTGTCCTGCTACCGATGATGAGTGACTGAGAGCGTAGGTTAAATATAGAGCCTGCCATGCTTGACACACCAGTGCAGGGGCTGAGACAGAGAGGAGGAGAGGGAGTCTACCACTCCACTCCACCGCCCCCCACCACTTACTTATCACTTACTGGGAGCTTGGAGGCGGACGAGGAACTCAAACGTTTAAACACGAGTGCTGAAGGAGAAGATCTGACCACCTCCTCCTCCCGATTGGTCACTCAGTCTCTCTCTCTCTCTCTCTCTCTCTCTCTCTCTCTTTGTCTCTCCCTCCCTCTCTCTCTCTTCTCCTCTAAGCATGTCAGAGTCTCTATGCTGGCTGAGAGACTTCACGAGGGGACAAAACACAGACTTCACACACACTGTCGTCGCCTGCGTGTTCCCTGGATTGAAAGCAAAAAACAAGAGGAAGAAGAGGATGTAAAGAAAGGAGAGGAAGAGGAAGAGGAAGAAAAGGGTCAGAAGGAACTCTCTTTGTGATGCTGTCTCTCTCTGGTCCACTAGAGTAAAGCAAAGCTCAGATTGGTCATTTAATAGGATTTTGTTTCCTTTGTCAAAGCTCTCATACTTGGATCCAGAGTGAAAAGGTAAAACATTGTTTTTGTTTCTTAATTTATGTCTAAAGTTCAGATTTGAGAATTAGGAAGTGCCATGTGCTCTTCTGATGCTGGATTACTAACCTTCAACTACACAAACAGTTCATTATATTTTCTATTATTTTCTATATTTTATAGTGACACAGTCCTCCAGGACCTTTTCTGGTTTTTAGGGACATCAGTCTTTTCTCTTACCCAGAACAATAATCACCAGATCCTGTCATAATTTACTCTATGACGTGAACTCCATGTCAGTATTCTGGATTTATAGTCCTTCAAAGCTCTAGCCTGAACTGAATCTCACGTTCTGCTCAGGAAATAATTGATGAGGTGTTTTCACATCTCTGAGCAGAGGTATGCTGAGCTCCAGGGTGCTGAGAGTTAAGTGAGTTGCTAGCTGTTGGCCTCATGACACACGGGGAGAGTGAAAATGATAAAGCAACGCTGTCATAAGTCACGTTTCTCAGACACGACGACTCAACATTCTCTCTGGACTTTGAGAACTGTCCAAACATTTTGGTCTGTGGAGCAAGAGAAGTCTGCTCAAGAACCAGACACATTACTCTCCAGAGAGAGAGGGAGGCACACACACACACACACACACACATGAGAATAAACACACACACACACACACACACACACACACACACACACACACACACACACACACACACACACCTCTGGCACCCTACCCCTTACACCCTACAGAATCTGATTGCATGGAAAATAATTCTGAATCCCCATAGTGAAACATCAGAATATAACATGTATAGCGGTTAAAACTGGGCATTTGTGCTTAGAGTCACATCACTTTCCTCATTCCACAGAAATGTGATTTGAGCTGGTGTGTTTTTCATTTAGCTGTCAACAAGCTATACATACAGAACTTCAATAATGTGCCTTGTGGACATTATAAGATAGAAATCCCTAAACATCTCCTATGAATATATACATATTGTTGGAAGGCTTTCTTACCTCATAGGTTCTCAGATTTCCACACCATCCATTATCCATATTTTACTGACAGCTTTAAGCAGAATCACTTTGTATCTAATAATGTGTAAAACATTTTCAAGAAACAACACATCCTGACTCTACATTGGGTCTTCCCATGATGCATTGCCAGATTAATGTCTTCCATTATCTGCATTATGGATTGTTGTGCCACTGGGACGTGTTGCTTGCTGTTTACAGCGTCGTGCCTCTGTGACACCTGGTATAAAAAGTGATGGCCATCTTAAACACCTCAGTCCCTCAGGCCACAGGAATGACGGATGGAATGTTTCCGTGGAAGCCGCGGTGGGCCGCTGGTGTCCCTCAACTGGTGTCCGGGGGCTGAGCGATAAGGCCCGGCCCATGAGATCAGCGCACTAATTCGGTTCAGCCGTCTCGGTGGGGTTACAGGCAAACAACGGCGTCGGACCGCTGGCCTGCACTGCCGTCATGGCAACATAACACAGACTGAATGGATGGGTTGTATTTGTTTGGGTTTTTTCTTTTCCTTTCTTTCTGCCTCGACACGATTACATAATGTGTGAGAGTGGAAAGGTTCACGCCACCCTCAGGTCAGAGCGCACTGGCGTGGAGGGGGGGCGGATGTGGCCGTCCCGTGTGCTGAGAGACGTCGAGCTCCTGAGACCCGAGCTGCATTGTCTGGTGAGATCTGACGTCGCTCCTGGGGTTTCACACGGAAGCAGGGACGTAGAACAGGAAGCAGTTTGAGAAAGGACACGGTGTCTTTGTTGGAATACAGCAAGTTTCGTTTCACATCACGATATTTTCATTCTTCTATTATTCTCGGACAATTATGATGCTAACGTGCCAATGAACACTAAGCAATATATATATATATATATATATATATATATATATATATATATAAACTGGCTCATGGCTCCATAAATGAAGTAGCTTGCACCATCTTAAATACCATTCACTTATCCCTGGGATACAAGTAGTGAAGTGGTATGAAGTGTGCGTGTGTGTGTGTGTGTGAAAATGTTGTGTTCTTAGCAGTGGGAGTGGCAGATGTATGTCAGGGTGTGTCTGTAATGCCCACGCAGAAGATGCAGGGTTAGCATTACATCATAGGCCCGTCCGCTCACCACCCCCACGAAAAATTATCTCTCCTATCACCTACACTTACATTTTTTACATTTTTTTCTGTAAATGTAAGTGTCCTGCTAAGAATGTTATGATAGCTGTTGCTACAAACCCCCCTCAAGCTTCTCGGACCACTGAAACATTTCCTCTCAACAACAGATCGCTGAGGTAAATGTAAGCCATGAAACAGGCGAGTGTTAGGAAATAATGCAGAAAGCCCGTCATAAACACTGGAGTCATAAGATATAGTCAGCATTTGTTCACTCTCCTTCCCCTAACTCTCTTTCTCTCTCTCTTTCTCTCTTTATCCTTTATGAGGGAAGTGATCTCATCTCCATTCAGGCAGAAAGGCATCTGAGACGAGCCTTTTTGACTACATCTGGCCAGTGATGTCACTCTTTTGGACACGGCTGGCTCAGAACATAGTCATGAAGATAAAACCCCCTGAACTTATCACTCACTCTCACTTATCAATCACTCTCGCTCACCCATTTATCCAGCGAACACTCTTCCCTCACTCTCCCCTTTCACTCACTTTCCTTTAAAAATGTCTGTTGAGACCTGCTGAAATATGAAGCCAATTATTATGGAGCTACAGCATTCTTGAGCCATGCTTCTTGATCTGGGTCTGCGGACCAAGTACAGTATGAGAGAAGCTTCTCTGGTGCCTCCGTCTGCGTTCCAGCTGAGTTGGGTTCGGGTTTGATCCAGGCCAGCTTTTTATGTTTTCTATTTTTATATTCACCCTGGAACAGCAGTCCAGCGTGGCCGTCCAGCCGCCCGTGTAAGGTGACCCGGAACCGGGTCATGTTGTAAAGAGGGCAACTGCACCCTGGCAGAAGGTCCCTCTTTGGCTGCAGTAGTTTTTGGACAGTCACGTGCAGACGCAGAGGTAGATACTGTATCACATCACGGCTGCACGTTTTCATCTCAGTGTCGGCTGTAACTCTACACCTCAGACCGGTCTGATGATATTCAAGCTCACTGATACACGACTATATATACGTATCGAGTACTTCTCATCTACAGACATCGAGCTGAATACACTCGTGTTTCAGCATCAACATTCTAGACTTTACTGGAATGTATGATAAAGTGATGTGTAAAGCCATCTCTTTAGAAGGCTTCAGATAAATGACAGCACAGGCACTGTAAATGAGACAAACACTGTAAATGAGACCCAACACTGTAAATGAGACAAACACTGTAAATGAGACAAACACTGTAGCTGAGACAAACACTGTAAATGAGACAAACACTGTAGTTGAGACCCAACACTGTAAATGGGACAAACACTGTAAATGGGACAAACACTGTAAATGAGACCAACACTGTAAATGAGACCAACACTGTAAATGAGACAAACACTGTAAATGAAACAAACACTGTAAATGAAACAAACACTGTAAATGGGACAAACACTGTAAACGAGACCAACACTGTAAATGAGACCAACACTGTAAACGAGACCCAACACTGTAAACAAGACCAACACTGTAAACGAGACCAACACTGTAAACGAGTGCTGCAGACCTGATCTAGGGAGTCTGATCCAGCCTCCACAGCCTTGAATCTGCACTGTGATGTGTCAATCTTCTTAATATACTCCTCCATATTAACACTTTCTACTCTTTCATATTAGCAGCAGTCCCAAATAGAAAACAGCACGAGTTCTTGAACCCAGGCTTAGGGGCAGGCTGAGAACCACACTGTCACACCCTCCGGTCTCTACAGAATCCTGCGTGTGTTTCCCTATCAGAGAACGTCTGTGTTAAGACGATCATTTCCATCTCTTTCTGTCTAGAGCTGAGATATAATGATTATAAAATGAAGAGCTGTGAGCCCCATCTCCCTAAACCCTCTGCGTGGTTTGATGCTTTTCCAATTTTCGCCGTGACACCTTCCGCTAGGCCGAGTGGTTGAGGCCCCTGCTTCCCCTCTTTGTTCCGCCACACCCTGGTCCGCTCAGGGGTCGCCGCAGGTCAAATGGAGAGACGCCAAAAGGTTGTCTGAGGAAAAAAAAAGAGAAGAAAGGCAGCAGAGCAGAAGAAGGCACACCACAGAGACTCAGGCTGCCAGCCTTATGCTCCATTATATTTCTACATTATTCTTGTACGTCCCAAATACCATAGCCAGTAATACACTTGAGACTCCAGAACATTTCTTGGAATACAACAGTCCACGCCAGGCCTTCATCACACTTCGGCACACCCTCGGATGACCATTAAACCGCTGTGGCTTTGCAGGTTTTGCTTTTTTTTCGATGTTGTTGCTGGTCAAAGACACAACAGGGTCACCGCCTGTAAGAGTCACTCCCATGAAGCCAGCAGAGAGAAACAGAACCTCCAGGAATGTGAGTCTGAATTACGCCCACTAGGCTAAAAACAGATCTGACCTTGCAGTCCACCAAAATGCTAACGTTAAAGGCTAACTGCTAATGCTAATTCCAAGGCCTCTCCAAGAAGGACTCTTGAACGTGAACATTTTTTGGTTTGCTTTTCCCTTATTTAGACACATTCTCACCATATTCTTGTTGCTGAACCAAATTTTCTTCTCATGCGTTTGCTTCCAGGACCAGAGAATCATGTTGGTGGGGGTTAGACAACTGCCTCCACCTGTCACTAGCATGTTTTATTGCAGCAAACTAGACAGACTCCCAGCTCGGTCTAAAGGGGGTGGAAACAGCCGGAATGTTCTAGCATGTTTCTTCATTAGGCCGTTTGACAGGGCCTGGTTGTTTAGGACGGCTCTTCCCCTGATACACAGAAAATGGTGCGTCTTTCACAGGTGATAAGCATAAGGAGCGTTTGTCATGAATCTGGGGCAGACGTGCAGTCATCGTCGGGCATACGAATAAGATGTGATGTACGTAGCAGACCTCGTGTGACAGGGCAGCCTGAGACAGGGCGGCAGGTGAAGGCCAACGCCCAGGGGACGATGAAGTTCTGCGCCCCGTGTCCGTTTGTGTCCCACTGCAATTACGGGAGCTGCGTACAGCTGGCGAGATCTGGTCTTTGTGTTCCCAGTTTAGCTCAACTACCATGCCAACAGTTTGTGTGTGTGTGTTTGTGTATGACGGCGCACCCAAGTTGTGGTCGATAGCTACGGCTATATATAAATGTTTCGTTGTGTACGTGTGGTGCTAAATGCCTTTCTTGAAAATACCTCAAGAATCCAGGGAATTAATTATCGCAAGAGCAGCAAGTATATTAATGTTCAGTCAACCCGCCTCTGCCTGTGTGGCTTTGCTCATGGGTGTTTGGTATAACGGGCTCCCCACAGATATGGAGTGAAACGGAGACTTTGCTAGGCGTGTGCAAAGTTGATAAGTGATGATGCCTTTGATGTCTTCCACATGTAGCAGTTGGGGAGGGTCTCTGTAAATACCTCTTAAATCTAACGACCAGCTGTGACTGCCACATAGATGCCATTCCAGGGTTCAGGGCTCTCTCCCAAGTAGGGGTCTCTCCCAAGTAGGGGTCTCTCCCAAGTAGGGCTCTCTCCCAAGTAGGGGTCTCTCCCAAGAGTGAGGTCTCTCCCAACAGGTGGGGTTTTCCTTATGGTGGGGTTAATACCACTATCCACACTTCTGGGATTGCCACTATGAAGCATGTAGAGTTTAAATTCAAAATGTGTGTAATTATTTTCAGTATTTCAATACCACAAAGTCATCAGTCATATATCAACTTAACAAAAATATAACCATTATAATTTATTGTTACTTTGTGGTAATCGTCTGAGCTAATACTTCAGCACTGATCTGAATTGCAGGCATATTATATAGTTGCTTGTTCAAAGCTATATGATCTATACATCTTTGAGCACACTGATGAAGGCTTAACTCACACTGACCAGGAGTGCAGGATTGGAGTGCAACTCACTCCAGCTCACCCACTCCACTCTTAACTCCACTGGACTCCTATCAGAGTCACACTGCTCTCACCACCAGCTCACAAGCACGTTAGTACGGCTGTGGTGCAGGACCGTGTCCCTGAAGGCTACATACAGCCACCACCAAGACGACTACACTCCAGCACTGGCGAGAAAGCCATAGCCACAAAGGCACTCGCCAAATCAACTCATCAAGCTTAGACAATACGTAAGCCTGCCATTATCCATGCTAGTAAAGATTTGGACCTTGTCGGGATGATGGTGCGGTCATAGTTGGAGTCTGTCATCATCCCGTTGTGTCATTGCGTTAGTGGACGTTTAGCTAATGATCCCGCCGCCCCGATCCTGGACCTTTACATCTGTGGATCAGAATGTGCATGATGCTCAAATGTTACTGCATGACAGGGAGGTCTCGGGATCCGAACCAGAACCAGACGTGCAGTGGAAAGAAACCATGAGCACATCTTGGTTTGATAATAGAAGCAACGGACTCTGACTCTGTTCTGAAACATAGGACAGCAGCATCAGAACCACCACGCCGGACTGCAGCTCTTGACAGTGAAGTGGTGTCAGAGTACGTGTGAAATGTGCTTCCACAAGGTCAGGCTCCTAATTTAATATGCATCACCCATCCCAGAACCTCAAACTATATAATCATTGTGATTTGTTGTAAATATTAAATGTTGTGTAATGAATTACAGTGGTAGACATGAAAAGTGCACGCCGGTTGTTAAAGCAGGTCTTCGGGCACAGCTGTAGCTGTAAAACCAGACTGCAAATCATTTGAGAGCATGCATACTTGTGAAAACTCACAATAGCCCGCTTGGACTTTTGGGGTGGTTATTAATGGCAGGAAGTGTATGTTTAGACCTTGTGTAGACTTCACACCATTTCAGCTATTTTCTGACTGGGACAAATATAATTGTTATTGATGCTGTATTCTTGTAGACTGAAAGGCTGTGTCTCAAATCACACTGTGTGTGCCATGCAGTAATCATACACAACACGTGCCCTCCACTCTGAATTAGATGAAACTGTGTGCAGGTGGTGACTGCTGAGTGCAAAAATGGTCCGGAATTCACATTTTATGTTTTGACACTTCTGTTGTTACACCATCCGTGTATTAACAGTATGCCACATTTCTGATCTACATTTCTGCACATGAAAACTGCCACCTGAACTAAAAGTTTCAGGCTACATACATACAGGCACAGCCATTGTGTTCCACGTGTTGTTCGAGGTTGGCCAAGCCAGCCCAAGGCGAGACCGAACACTGGGTCACGCGGCTAATCATCACACATCCTGCAGATCACGTTGGAGTCTGGGGAGGGAGAGGGGCATTGTGGGAGCATATCCTGCTCTGAACTGACTCTGGGACAGGGGTCGGGGGTGGCGTATGAGATCATGAGAGAGGTGTGGTGGATGTGCTGTTGACGAAAAATGCTGATGTCATACATAAGCTTATTGGAGATTATGCAAAGCTGTTGAGAGGCATACACTCACTGCTAGTTTCCCATTACTCTCTCTCTCTCTCTCTCTCTCTCTCTCTCTCTCTTTCTCTCTCTCTCTCTCACACACACACACACACACACACACACACACACACACACACACACACACACACACACACACACACACACACACACACTCTCTGGTCCTGGGGGAAATCCCCCTCACAAATCACTCCAGGGCTGGGGTGCATGTGAAATAGAGAAACAGGCCTAATGAAATTTTACTGTGAAACACAGATTTACTGCCGGTGAGAACATATTTGAAGGGGGGTGTCGGCGGTCAGACTCCAGCGTGATGTTTCACTTACGCAGCTTCTGTGTACTTGCGCAGTGACCAGCATCGTTGATTCTCAAACTCTAAACACCTGTTTATCTGTTAATTAACTGAATGTCTGACATACAGGACGAGGACCGGACACTCCTGATATGTAATTCTCACCGGCTATCCCTCAACCGCAGTGCTCAGATGACAGACTCCCAGAATGTTCCACCAGACAATAAAGACGTTCTGTAGGAGTAGGAGATATTTGGGATGTTTAGCTGTGAACCATGAAGAAAAATAAGCTCACGTGAATGAGCTCAAGGGTTTGGACCGAAGTAATTTCAAGGTTCAAACATACACTCTTACCTCTGGCCTTTTATTTAAAATGTCAACAGCAGATCGAGACCCTCAGGTATGCGTGTATTTCTTAATCTCTGCAGTGACTTCATGGCTCACGCATTAGCTCAGCACATCAGAGCGTCAACGCTGACTGGCCAGCAGCTCAAGTTGCAGCAACACATTCACGGTTGCCTGGTGATGTCAAATGACCAAGCTGATTCGGTCTTTACACAAGCGCCTGTGCTCAACTAGAATTCATATCTGATTTTCAAACATTACTATTAAAGTTGTTGTTTTGGGTTCATGCCTAAGGTTAAAGGTGATATGATGTTATATTATGTGATTCTTAAACCAGCAAAACAGATCCTGCCATGTAGTTCTGTCATTTAAGCAGTACAGATTCTGTGTTTAACCTCAGATTCACTATTAGAACACAGATTCACTTCAGAACACAAGGAAGAAAAGAGAAACTTGGAAATATGGGTTTATTTTGCATTTATGTTGTAATTTCTAATAAACAAGAATTCTAGAAGTGCTTAAATTTCGAATCTGCCAGTGACTGTGTGCCATGTGTGAGTATGATCAACATGCTGAAATCAAATACATTGGTGTCTGCTGGTTAGAATGAGGTCCAGGACCAGTGGGATGGAGTCTTCTGACAGTGGGGACCTGCAGGTCAGAGAGCCCGGCAAAAGCTTCCAGAAAGACATGGAGGAGGGAGACATACAGGAGCAGATGAGGAAGACTCACACCGCTGAGATGAACAGGGAGATTGAGGAGGAGAACTCTGGACCAGTGAAGAAGACTCAGAGGCCCGGGGGGAAATGTCAGAGGAAAGCAACCCTGATGGAGCTCTCAAAAGAAGAGCTACTGGGACTCCTCACCATCATGGAAGGAGAGTTACAGGTAAAATTAGTCATTATTATCACTAAGTCAACTATTTTAGATGTTATTAATTATTTAAAAATAAATAAACAATCGTTTGATTTGAATAAGGTGATAAAGCAGATTTTGTTCGAGAGTTGGTGCTTAAATGGTTTTGAGAAGGCTGTGGTGCCGTTTTTCTCATGATCAATAGCTCCCTCTTGTGGTTGACTGTAGGGTGGCACGCTGGATTCGGTCAGCCACAATGATATGACCTCACTCATATTGACATGTCACCAATGTCTTATATGGTGTGTTCATTAGGCCTAATGTCTGCAATGATTCTGAGGATGATTCTAATGATTCGCCCTGGGCAGGCGCGTGAAGACATTATTCACATGCTGATGTCGGAGAGGACACAGCCTGAGATCCTGGAGGCTCACTATGGATCTGCTGTCCCCATCAAACCCCTGCAGGCTCTGCAAAGGGACAGCCAGCTCACCCACGGCGGGACGTCCAGAGACGACGTCTACGAGCTGCCCATGATGGAGGTTAGATGCATCTCCCAAGGAGAGAGCAAAAGTCTTGCTCCTTAGGGGCTATTTCCAGAGATTTTCCTATATGTCAGTACCTAAGGGTGCAGTGGTTAATCAGTGGTTAATTATTTACTCAGTAATTAAAAAGCCTGTACAGGATATGGATTCACCAGGCTATTGAATGCCAAGGCGTCAGAGAGGTTATGAGATGTGTATAACGTGTATATGAACACGCACTGCACGTTGGAGACGGAGGAGTCTCACGCTCTCCGACGGGGCAGTCCGGGAGGCGGTGATCTTCAGCGCTGTGTGACGCTCACGTGTGCCTGTGGTTCCCACGTGCAGCTGGACCGTCTGGAGGAGAAGCAGCGTGAGACGTACCGGCGCATGTTGGAGCAGCTGCTGCTGGCCGAGAGGTGTCACCGCCGCACCGTCACAGAGCTGGACAGCGAGAAACGCAAACACGCCGACTACATGAACAAGAGCGACGACTTCACCTGCTTACTGGAGCAGGAGCGCGAGAGGTGAGAGGACAGCCTTCCACTGGGTGTGTGTGTGTGTGTGTGTGTGTGTGTGTCTGTGTTTGTGAGAGAGAGAGTGTGTGTGTGAGAGAGAGAGAGTGTGTGTGTGTGTGTATGTGAGAGAGAGAGTGTGTGTGTGTGTGTGAGTGTGAGAGAGAGAGAGAGAGAGAGAGAGAGAGTGTGTGTGTGTGTGTGTGTGTGTGTGTGTGTGTGTGTGTGTGTGTGTGTGTGTGTGTGTGTGTGTGTGTGTGTGTGTGTGTGTGTGTGTGAGTGTGTTGTCCCTTGATGAGATGAATCAATCCAACCAAGGACAAACTAACAACAAAGCAGCTCTGGGGGGCAACAGCTCATGGTGGAAGTGAGATGCTGTGATGTGGATGTCAATGGTCCAGAGCCAATCAGCACAGAGTGAGATTAGAGTGTGAGATTAGAGTGTGAGATTAGAGTGTGAGATTAGATTGCAGGTTGTGACGTGTCCACAGACCACAGCATCTTTCCAACATCCTCAACAGTAGACTTGGCCTGTTTTCTTAGTAGTAAAATACAATACTTATACAATACTATACTTTATTATACTGCGTTGCAGGGCAGGTAAGACATACACACACCCAAGAACCCCTTTGTAGAGCATCGTGAGTCTCCCTTCACATCCTCAGAGGCTAAACATGTTGGGACAGGAGCTCTAATCCTCAGGGCCCATCTGATAAGAGCCCTGCTGTGGCTGAGAGCTATCGGGCTTCTGTTTGTGCCCGTCACGGACGCACATGGAGCGTGAGTCTGAGGGGCCGGTCGCTGGAGATAGCTGGAGAGAGCTGGAGATAGCTGGAGAGAGCTGGAGAGAGCTGGAGAGAGCTGGAGATAGCTCGTACACATGCTGCTATGCTGAATTCTCACAGAGCAGAACGCATGGAGTCCTGATCACCACAACAGCAAACGTCTTCTGCCGTGTTTTTAAACCACAGTGGATGTGTGAGGAGAGGGCAGCATGAGAGGAACGTGCCTTTGTAGTAGGGTAGTGAAGGTCCATCCAGGCTCACACACAGTGTTCAGGTACGGAGAGCCGGCAGGGACAATAGTGTGGCCCTCGTGTCCTACAAGGTGAAAAACCTTCAAACATCCACCTGTTTCACATTGTCTTTATTTAATAATGTAATAATGCTCCTCAGATTGACTGCTTAAATAATTAGAACAGATTAACAGATTATTAACAGATTAATATTATCTTTTCATTAGAAATAATATTTATCCTTTAAATTAATAATACTTATTGCGATTCCAAATGCATTATGGGTATATGTTTACTTAAAGTTGTAGTTTATGTATGTTGAAGTGAACAGTCTGTGGTTTCATGGGGAATGTTCTGAAAATGACAGGCTGTCTTATACTGATTTAATCACTCCCCTCTGAGACTGAGGAAGCAAAACGAAACAGAGAAGCCATCAACAACAGCAGGTGTTTTGAGACCAGTATGACTTCATGGTTTGTAGCACCTGGAGGTCGTTGAAGTGATTGGTGCTTGTAATGCCCTTGATCCTCTTAGATCAGAGTCATGTGTGCTTGGAGTTTTGATTGCAAAATGGGAGCAACATAAGCAGTGCCTATTTCAAAATGTCTGACACACAGTCAGTGCCTCACAGTCAGTGCCTCACAGTCAGTACCTCACAGTCAGTGATTCACAGTCAGTACCTCACAGTCAGTGCCTCACAGTCAGTACCTCACAGTCAGTGATTCAGTCAGTGATTCACAGTCAGTACCTCACAGTCAGTGCCTCACAGTCAGTACCTCACAGTCAGTGATTCACAGTCAGTGATTCACAGTCAGTACCTCACAGTCAGTGCCTCACAGTCAGTACCTCACAGTCAGTGATTCACAGTCAGTGCCTCACAGTCAGTACCTCACAATCAGTGCCTAACAGTCAGTGCCTCAGTCAGTACCTCACAGTCAATGCCTCACAGTCAGTGATTCACAGTCAGTACCTCACAGTCAGTGCCTCACAGTCAGTACCTCACAGTCAGTGATTCACAGTCAGTGATTCACAGTCAGTGCCTCACAGTCAGTACCTCACAGTCAGTGATTCACAGTCAGTGATTCACAGTCAGTGATTCACAGTCAGTACCTCACAGTCAGTGCCTCACAGTCAGTACCTCACAGTCAGTGATTCACAGTCAGTGCCTCACAGTCAGTACCTCACAATCAGTGCCTAACAGTCAGTGCCTCAGTCAGTACCTCACAGTCAATGCCTCACAGTCAGTGCCTCACAGTCAGTACCTCACAGTCAGTACCTCACAGTCAGTGCCTCACAGTCAGTACCTCAGTCAGTACCTCACAGTCAGTGCCTCACAGTCAGTGATTCACAGTCAGTGCCTCACAGTCAGTACCTCACAGTCAGTACCTCACAGTCAGTACCTCAGTCAGTACCTCACAGTCAGTGCCTCACAGTCAGTGATTCACAGTCAGTGCCTCACAGTCAGTACCTCACAGTCAGTACCTCACAGTCAGTACCTCACAGTCAATGCCTCACAGTCAGTGCCTCACAGTCAGTACCTCACAGTCAGTGCCTCACAGACCTTTCATGCCCAGAGTGAGCACATTGTGAGTGTGTGAACACATTCCTCTCTGATACCCTCATCTCACAAATTCATCGCAAATGATGTCATACTGGCCCCCGTAGCACCTGTGACCACACAGCAGGGTCCCGAGGGAAAAGCCCTCCCGAACAAACAAATGCATTGTGTTTGACGTTCTAGCACAGGCATCCTAATTGCTCTCAGTGCCTTTATGTACAGCACCTTAGTTTGCTAGCTGGATGTTAAACTCCATTGCATTGATATATTTTCCGGGATTCTTTTTCTTTAATTGAAGGTAGGAGGTGTGGTTTGAAGAGACCAGGGACAGGTTGGCTCTCTGAGAGTGTACATCACCTTCAACATGTGATGCACACACTCAGAAGCTCATGTCATTAGCACTAAGCTCATAGCATTGGCACTACAGCCTTCTGTAAATGCTACACAATTCTTTCTACCTCATGGCCTGTCATATTTAGCTCTCATTAAAACAGGGACTGTAAACCAGAATGAAAGGTGTCAGGCTGTGATGCAGTTATGTGCTGTTTTTAAGAAGCATTGTATGGGTTAAAAACTATAGCTGAAACCGACTGGTTCCATAGATCAGACATTCTGCTGTTTCAAAGTAGGTGAGGTTTGGTCTACTGAATTTGTGACGATATCATTCTTGTCACATGATGAGATTAATAAAGCTCTGGACCGTGTTAGTTATCCTAACAGATATTATTGGACAAAAAATATACATTTTACATTTTAAGATACAAATATTTCCTTTAGTCCTAAATCCGCCTCTCTTAGTCTATCTCGGTCTACAGCTAATGAATTGCAAAGACGTATTTCTTGTAATGCACTTTTTTGACATTAAAAATCACCCTACTCTGTTTTTATGCCAGACATCTCGGGTTTGGTAAGATGTTTACTCCTGACGGTCACATAAGCTGAGCTGGCCACAGAGCGAGTCTGGCATTGTTCCCCAACAACACAAAACTTTCCTTTTGCATTGTTGTGCTGTTTCCATGGGAACAGTTGGTTGCCAGAGAGGGGGGGTAAATATTTGGGTGATGCTGCACCCCCAGTTTGTGTGGCGTGAAAAGGGAACCCCGCCATCTTTGAGCTCTTTGACCGCTTGGTAATTTGACCACTTGTTTCTTTGCCCATTTCCTAAAACAACATCCTGACTTCAGTCTGAACAAACGGTGAAAAGAGAGTGAAGAAAGGCCCCTCCCCCTCCAACTTAGGCCCCGCCTCCTCAGCCCAAACAAGGCCAGAACAATTACGTGCCTTATATGGAAGGATGATATCACCAGCTAGTGGAGCAATGCCTTTCCTTTACAAAGCGTTCACCTTTCATTGTGCACTGATGACATGTTTGGAATGTGAGAGTTATATCTGCTGGGTGCAGAGGCTCTTGCCAGACCTGGTGGAAGTCTTAGCAGCTCATAGCCACACACACAGTGCTAAACACTTTAGGCATGGACCAATCTGGAGAACCTCCCAGCTACAGGGTAAGTTCGAACTTTGTTGAGCGTCAGAGGGATGTTTATTAACAACCCCTTGGATTCAGATTTGTTTGCAAACCTTGAACTTTGGCAAGATCAAATTTGTACCTCGACAAGGTGCTGGATTTCTGATTTATTTTCTCAGGATCTCTAGGTAATTTGTTCTTATTTGTGATGCTACGTGAAGGACATCACATGTCCACCAAGGAACTGATTAACTGAATTCTTTTAGGACTTTGTTGTGGTGGACTGGCTATGCTATGACGTCCAGGCCCCCCACAGAGCTGTGGCAGAGTGAACATTCACCAGTGTGACAGTTAACTCTTTGGTGCTGGGTTCACTGAACCGTCTGGACATTTTAAGACATCTCCTGGAATGTTTCAGACCATGTTGCTCAGTCTAACAGCAGCAATGGTACTGTTGTGGGACAGTCACCACTGTGACCACTGTGATGTGAATCCTTCTTGGCTTTATATCCATAGAGCCATTTGGTATTAAACTATAAACATATCTGATTGGGTTTTTGTGGAAATTGCATTTGTTGCCTTATTTAGTAAAGAAAGGCAAAAAAGCTTGTAGGAAAGATCATGTCTATGTATTGTATTTTATTCTTAATTATCAAATCTGTGAAAAACTAGCTTTATTGCTAAATGCACTGTTTAACTTGATACGTATCTGCTATATATACGAGACATTATATTCATATTATATACGCTTGACCTTCATTGTTATTCTCTGTTAACTCAATTATAAATAGTTCTCTTTTAATACCACCATTCCTTATTCCTTTTCTTTTTCTTTCTTTTCTTCTTCTGTGTTACAGGCTTAAGCGGCTCCTGGAGCAGGAGAAAGCGTATCAAGTGCGTAAGGAGAAGGAGAACAGCAGACGCCTGGAGAAGGTCAGAGAAGAGCTGGTGAAACTCAAGTCCTTTGCTCTGATGCTGGTGGAGGAGAGGCAGCTCCACGTTGGTCAGATTGATCAGCAAAGCCAGAAAATACAGGACCTCAGCAAAACGCTGCAGGAGAGAGAACAACACTTTGAGAGCGTCACTAGTAAATCCAAGGAGGACAGTCAGAAGATTCAGAAGCTGGAGGAGGCATTAGAACACGGGGCTGCTACGTTTGCACAAGAACACGAGGAGATGACCACCAAGCTCTCCAACCAAGAGTCGCAGAGCAGACAGCTGCGCTTGAAGCTGGTCGGTCTGTCCCACAGGATCGAGGAGCTGGAGGAGAACAACAGGGTGCTCCAGAAATCCGAGGAAAACCTGCAGGAGCTGAGGGACAAAATTAGCAGGGGAGAATGTGGAAACTCCAGCTTCATGGCTGAGCTTGAGAACCTCCGTAAGAAGGTGCTGGAAATGGAAGGTAAGGATGAGGAGATCACGAAAACAGAGGCACAGTGCAAGGAGCTGAGAAGGAAACTGCAGGATGAGGAGAGTCACAGTCGTGAGCTGAAACTAGAAATCGAGAAGCTCCAGAAGAGGATGGCGGACCTGGAGAAGCTGGAGACGGCTTTTAACGTCAGCAAGTCTGAGTGCAGACAGCTCCATGCGAACTTGGAACGAGAGAAGAACTTGACAAAGAACTTATCCCAGGAGCTTGAAGGTGTGAAAAAGCACATTAAAGAGCTGGAGTGCTCAGAGTCCAGGCTTGAGAAGGCCGAAGTTAACCTGAAAGATGACCTGACGAAGCTGAAATCGTTCACTGTAATATTAATGGATGAGAGGAAGAACATGGCAGAGAGAATGAAACAAGAAGAGCGTAAAAGTGAAGACATGAGCAAGATGTTGACGGCTGAGCAGAGCAAGGTGATGGAGGTCACAGAGAAGCTGATCGAGGAGAGCAAGAAGCTTCTCAAACTGAAGTCGGAGATGGAAAATAAAGTGTCTTCTCTTACGAAGGAGAAAACCGACCTGAGGGCTAGATTAGCAAGAGAAGAGGAGAAACAGAAGGATCTATGTGCAAAGGTCATTCTAATGCAAAAAAGAATAGACTGTCTGGAAGAGACTGAAAGACAGACCTTCCAAAGTCAAGTTGAACTGGACAAGATGAGACACCCAGATGAAGACAACAAGGTTAAAGAATTGACTGTGGAGATCGAGAGGCTGAAGAACCGGCTGATGCAGCTGGAGGTTGTGGAGGGAGATCTGATAAAGACGGAGGACGAGTATGACACGTTGGAAAAGAAGTTCAGAACGGAGCAGGACAAGGCCAACGTCCTCTCTCAGCTCCTGGAGGACATGAAGGTGCAGATTGCCAGGAACAAAGCGATAGAGAAGGGGGAGGCAGTGAACCAAGAAGCCGAGCTGAGACTGAAGTGCAAAATGGAGGAAGCCAAGACGAGAGACTTGCAGGCAGACGTGTCGGCCCTCAAGGAGAAGATTCATGAGCTGATGAATAAGGAGGACCAGCTGTCTCAGCTTCACGTAGATTACACAGTTCTCCAGCAGAGGCTCGTGGATGAAGAAGATAAGAAGAAGTCCATGAGCCAACAGATCCTCAACCTCACAAAAGACTTGGAGGTCACTAAGCGCTACAGCCGAGCGCTACGTCCTAGCATGAACGGCAGGAGGATAGTGGACGTTCCTCTCACTTCAACAGCAGTTCAGACGGAGGCAGAGAGTATTGAAGCTGTTGAAGACGATACTCCAGCAGTATTCATAAGAAAGTCTGTCCTAGAAGAAAACCACGTTATGAGTAATTTGAGGCAAAAAGGCCTTAAGAAACCAGCAGTGCTGGACCGTTACCCCCCTGCAGCTACAGAGCTAGGCGTCCGGAAGTCATGGATCCCCTGGATGAAGAAAAACGATACGATTACCGATGGGCAAGCTGACTCAGACAAGATCTACAACACCGATGGAGCTGCAACTCCTCAGCCATCTGAGCTGACCATGTCCCAGAAACCAGGCCGACCGCTGCACATCAGAGTGACTCCGGATCATCAACATAGCACGGCCACTGTGGAGATCACCAGCCCGCGGGCTGAGGACTTCTTCTCCAGTGCCACCATCATCCCTACCTTAGGGCTCCAGAAACCACGAATCACTATCGTTCCTAAACCCTTTACTGTGACAACAAAGGGCATAAATGCTAGAACATCGTGTGGGCCAGAAAGGACCAAATCTCCAGTGACCATTACCACCATTTCCAGAGCAAAAAGCCCAGATGGAAACATGAGCACCTACTCTGATGGTCCAGTCTCTCCTGTATCTGTCATCACGGTCAGCACAAGCCCGGTGACTGCAACACGGGTCTCCCCAGAACCTCAGGAGACCACCACAGGCCGAGCTGTGTTTAAAGTCACTCCAGAAAAACAGACAGTGCCGACGCCCATTCGTAAATACAACCCTGCTGCCAACATTATCACAACAGAGGACAACAAAATCCACATTCACCTGGGGCCGCAGTACAAAAGGCCCCAGGATGCTGGCGGCGGCCCAAATGTTGCCGTGAGGCCCATCGGTGTGAGCGCGGAGAGCAAGGAGACCCCCCCTACTGGGACGGTTCTACGCTCACCTCGACAGACCTCCACTCCTGCAGGAAGGAGTATCTCAGGCAAGATGACCAGCAGTATCACCATCACCCCTGTCACCTCTGCTCCATCCAGACCTACTCAGTCTGTGGTGAGTACCTGTAAATAGGATGGTGCTTTGAAAAAACGTAATCTGTTGGACCCCTTGTTTGTTTTAAGAATATTTATCAATTACTAGAACTGCGTGAATGGTGTGGCCCAACACAACATAATGATATACAATCTTCTACATTACAGTTGCTTCTGAAATGTTTCAAAATGATATCAGGGAGCGTCTGCTCCTTAGATAGCTCTCTGTCCAGGTATAGACAAGTCAAATACATTTATTAATGTATTTTTATGACCCTAACTAACATGTGAGTGAACTATAATGTCATTCCCACCTGAAAGAAGTTATCTTGGATTCTTCAGAGAGTTTTACCTGCCACCAACTGACCAATTTAACCTGATTTGATTTTGCTGTTAGCAATAACTAATACACATGTGACCAGACACCAGCTGACATGCATATCTCAGCACCATGGGATGAGAACTAATTATGACTCAGCCCTTAAAGTGAAAGATGATTTGTACATATCTCCTAAGGTTTATTATGATGCATGATCATTGTTATGAACTTTAAAGTTCATATTGATATCATATTATACCATATCATACTGAATATGAGCACTGAACAAACCTACTTGAAACCTCACATCACATCACATTCTAATATGTTCTTATATGGTGGCCATCCCTTTCCTTAAATACACAGAACAATGACACTAAGTAGATTTTAGCAGAATTTTATATCCACAGTGTGAAAGGGCTTGCCATCTTTAATGAGACTGAAATATTCATTTAAAATGCTCTTTTTTTAAAGTGTTCTGGGTTTTATCTGACCCGTAAAACACTCTTCTTTTTTGTCGTTCCTCCACTACCAGTCCGGGACGGATGTGCAGTCATCTCGGACCGCAGCCACGCGAATCCCTGTGTCAAAAGGTATGAAAACAGGCAAAGCAGTTGTGGGTGTCACCACAGTGTCGAGGATAGAGTCTCGCGCTGAAAACCAATCAATGAAAATTGAACTGAGGAAGTCTGCAGTGTTCAGGTCTATAGCCACCGCGGGGGGCAAATGCTGAGGTCTCTGCACTTTATAAAGAGAGGAGGGTTCAACAGGGACGTGGTTAAAGGTCTTTTGGACCGGGTACTCAGAACTGTTGAGCCGGTAATTTTCTGAGTAATATTACTGTATATAAAAGTCAATGAGCACTCTGTGTTGTCCTGGAACTGAAGTACCTAAGACATCCAGACACCATCCTCTTTTTTGGGAGGGTGGGAATGGTTGATTGGGTTTATATTTGTATTGTACATATATGGCCTAATGTATATACATTTCACACTTGAATGGACTGAATCACATATTTCAGCACGTTTTTGGGCTACCTTCAGTAACACCGTCTTATTTATTTGCTAGAGCACAATGTTACTAACACCTTAGCTGTTTCCTTCTCTTAAGCTGTTTTCATTCATCATTTCATTCATATTTTGTTTCATATTAAAGTTGTTTGTGGAGGTTTCCAATAAAATGCAAATATAATATTTAATATAATCTGTTATGTGTAATGAACTGACACCAACAGTAAATAAATAGATTTTTTTTATGCTTTGATTTTAACACATGGCCTTTTTATGTCATTCTTTTGATGTCATGCATTATTTTTATTTCCAAGGAGGATTTTTCAATATCTCGCACTGAAAGTGTATTAGGGAACCTCCATAAATTGTCACAAGTTATAATCCATAATGCTTTACTTTACTGACTCATTTGTACATAGAGCATGTTAACTTAAACAGCAGACTTTCACCTTAAAATGTTTTTAAAAACTTGCCAATCATTTTAAAGAACTTTTTTTCCACCACAATTTGTAGTTTTTTGTTTTGTGTCCAGCCTTGAATTATGTTATGGTGAAATAACGAGCCCCTTAGTAGCAGCAGCAATAGATAATGAGAAGAAATAACTAATATACACTGTGTAATTATCCCTTTAATAGCAAATATTATTTATATTTAATAAACGTATATCTTTACATTTTTCCCTATCCATGCCTTGTCAGAGGATTATTTCTTGGTCATCTTGCGCCATCTACTGGTCATGGAAGTACATTAAACTCCTTTTCAGGAGGGACAATTAATGATTTAAGAGGTGTCACATTCTCTTGACAACATCCGTTGAATATCAGTAATTTATTTCATTACTTTTTAACTGTCCTCAAAGTTCATGTTGTGTAACCAAAACTTAATTCCAAAATGTTCTAGTTCAAGAGTATATATAATAACGTATTAGCTGGATAATACAGTGCAAAATTAGTGTTGAGTAACATGTATGAAATAGTGGAGATACGAAGATCAATGGCGTTCTGGATCAGTGATGGTTACAATCATCTTGGAAACAAACAAAACATGTGAGGACAGAGCACCACCAGCCCAGAACTGCCCTCATCCAGTGGTACCTGTCTGAGGCTCACCTCTCACCTCTCGGGGTTGTGTTACTGATGTGGATTACAGGATAAATACAGATGCCCACAATGAAATAGTTGCAAGATGTCTCTTGTTGGGAATATGTCTGAATTAGTTGGATATGGGCAGGAAGAAAGGTGGAGTTGGATAAGTGTTGTTGGACGCACCACAGCTGGGTCAAAGATAAGTCAATGATAGCCAGAAACACCAAAAGATCAATCATGTTATTGGATCTTAATAAAAACTCTTAAAATGGAGGTTTGGGATGTTCACCCAAAATGGCCACAATATTGAGTCCACGCTGCTCTAACTAATTTCTATCATCAGTCCTGGAACTGATATTAATATTTTCCTAATCTATTAACAAACTTTGCCTGTTTCATCATCAGCCAGCTGCTCATGAGGGCTAAAGGTCATTATGTCATATCTGTTATATAAATTACGCTCTAAAAGTTGAAAAGTTGGATCAAACAACCTAGTTCACTTTCATCCTTCCATGCTGTTTACAGAGTTACAGAAAGTTCTTAATAACGATTTAACTTACAGCACCTATACAGTTCTTACTTTTCATTAATTTAACTCCACAGATCTATAATAATGCCAGGAAGCTCAGAGAAACCAGTCTGGGGACATATTCTAAAAGAATTCAGCTATTTATGCCTATTAATGGTTTTGTGTAGCACCTACCAATAAGTAAACAGTAGACTAAGATTTGGGCAAAATGTGTGAGATTCGAGTGCTTGTTCACACTCCTTGTTTCACCCCGCAGAAAATGTTGTGCTCCACATGACTATTGAGCCTCGCTGAGACTGTGCGTTAAGCATTAACGCTGGCCAACATCCAACCACCTCTTCTGTGGAGCGATCCTGCCAACGCCTCCACTGGTGTCAACGGCTGTCCCGACGGCAGTCCCACTCTGAACTTTAACCTCTGGAGCCCTGCTATACTAGGAAGTCCCCAACTATTTGGGTGTTGGTGACTTGCACAAGAAAATGAAGTACACAAATTTATTTTGCCGATAACACGTTTTGTGTATGTGTGTTAAAGAGAGTCAGACTGGTGATGTATACAGAGGTATAAGTGGTGGAAAGAAAACAGGTTAGAGCATTAACCCATTTCAGCAGGTTTCCTGAGTTTTGTGTCTGACTTTGTGTCTGATTGAAGGTATTTCAGTTTCAGCCTGTAGAAGTGGTTAGTGGGATACAGAAAATAAATGCATTAAAGAACATGATTGAGCCTACAGTTACTGGGCCCATTTGGTAACATTGAAAGCTAATTCATCTGATAGCATATGCTATTATATGGCAAAACGTCTTCAGAATGGTAAGGAGGGACCTGCAATACATATCTGCAGTCAAAAACAATGAAATTATATCCATAGTTAGTGTTTCCTTATGGCATTGATGTGGACTTACATGAGCACTATGCGGTTTTACATTTGGAATAAACGCACATGATGATATCTGTCAGAGCAGTGAGCATTGTGAGAGATAAGGACAAAACCATCAACAGAAGTAACTGAAGACAACAAAAGCCACAGCTAATGCTGATAAAATGACCTACAGGCTTAGTTGATATAAATTTACCTGTATGTTTGCTACAGTCCTGATTATATTGGAGTCAGTGTATGAGCAGGTTATTGCATATCTGAAGTGATGGTCACTTTTAAAAAACAGATTCTGTATGTGTGTCTGGGGTGTGTCAAAACGGCTGTTATTACCATTTAACAGAAAGGGTGAGAGAGAGAGAGAGAGAGAGAGAGAGAGAGAGAGAAAGAGAGAGAGTGAGAGAGAGAGAGAGAGAAAGAGAGAGAGAGAGAGAGAGAGAGAGGATAAGGGGATATAATAGAGTAAATATGTAGATGTTGCCTATGTTTACATTTGCAATTAAAGAATACATATAATCAATTGTGATTATAATTTATTGTTATTTAAATAATTAACATTATTTATATGTACTCTTAGTATAACCTTTATATAACCTAATATAACTGGGAAGCTGTGAAGCATGTGACACTTTTGACATGATCATGTATTGGATAGTCTTGAAAGCATGGTTGGCTTAGTTGAACAAAACTTTGCTTTTGCTTTTGTGTAACTGAAGTCTTTTTAGGAATTGTGGAAAGTGGAAAATAAGTGTCCCAAAAGGTGGGTTGGGTTCATATGCCAGGATGTTTTGTTTTATAAACACTCCATTAGCTTTAATTCATTAGACAGACATTATAAGTTTGATGTAGATGAATAAGAAATCGATTAGGAATCGTCAACATGCACCTAGAAATAACGTGGGGACACTTATGACATCTCGGCTGACATCACGTCACTTCCGCTGGCCTCGCGCACCGGAGGGACGTCAGCGGATTACAGCGAGTCTTCAAAACAAAAGTCAGCAGCGTCACATTCTCTGGATATTCCGACACAACACGAAAAATACTCTGGAATATAAGTATATAAATATATACTCTCTCTGGAATATAAGTATATAAATATATATACTCTCTCTGGAATATAAGTGTATAAATATATATACTCTCTCTCTGTGGGAGCGAGTAAGGTTAGCACCGCCGGTCATTCCGTGGGAAGGCGATGGCGTCGAGCTACAGCAGTAAGGAGGAGGACGGGCCCCGCTCTGGGTCCTCGGGCCCCGGTGCGCACGCAGCCGGGAGTAAGAAGCCCGACAACACGGCCTTCAAACAGCAGCGGCTGCCGGCCTGGCAGCCCGTCATCACGGCGGGGACCGTGCTGCCGGCCTTCTTCATCATAGGACTGATCTTCATCCCCATCGGCATCGGCCTCTACGTGACGTCCAGCAACATCCGGGAGATTGAGGCGAGCGCTCCGCTTAGCGAACTTATTAACGAACTTATTAGCGAACTTGTTTAAAGTTTTGCGCAGTTTTTCTCCTAGCTTGTGCCTCATGACGCTAGCCTGTTAGCCTGTTGGCTTATCCAGCCATCTAACTACACGGTTCCGGTGTTGTTGTGAGCAGGTCGACTACACCGGGTCGGACGGGTCCAGTCCCTGCTTCAACTGCTCGCAGAGCTCCGGCGGGAACGTCACGAAGTCGTGTAGGTGCTCGGTACCGTTCACCCTCGACCAGCCCTTCGAGGTGAGGACGGAGTGGGACCTACCTGACGTTTTACACGCTGCTGCCAACTTAGCGAGGCTTCTTTTAGGCTTCAGACCCCTGTAGACACTCATTTTTTTCCCCCAAAAAATGCTGCTAACGACAAATTTATATACATTTCTGGTGTTATTGGAGACTTGAGAGCACATATCGTTCTGCAGTTACTGTCCACAAAGAACACCCCCCCCTCCCAAAGCTGAACATCTCGCTTTCTATCTCATCATATCTCAGTCTAAACCGTCAACTACACAAAGGAGCGAGAATCGGAGCTTGAATTCAAAGCCTGAGTAATGTCCACCCTGTATGTACAGTCTGGTGTCTGGTGAGACTTGCTGTGAGCGTCAACCGCCTGCTTAATCATTCATCTCCCTTAGTTGCTGAAGCTGCCATAGAAAACCTTGACCAACACGAACATGACTCTTTATGATCCAGCACACTAGGTTTGAAACTAAACCAAAAAAGCTAAAGTAACTGCCAGTGAGTCTCTTATAAGCGCTGCCAGGCATAGATAAGGAAAGAGGTTGGATGTAGCAATTACACCCCACATAAGTCCTCGTATTAAATTTGATATTCTAATGTTTAACAATACAGGATGCTAGATTTGTCTAATGTGGGTCTAGACAGTCAGGATATTTTGAGAAGTAATGGCCTATTTCAATGACCAATAAATAAATAAACAAACCAAGAAGATCCAAACAGAAGAAAGTTCATTTATAGTTCTAAACATCTTTATGGTGAATTTAGCTCACTTTTCTCCCACCACATTATTCCTCTTCTACAGTGTCAATTACATGCAGATGGTCTATTAAACTAATTAGACGATGACGCCATTCAGCAACTTTTAGGACAGCTATTTGCATTCTTTACTGAGGAGTTGGAAACATTGTTTTTTATGGAAGTGCATTCCTGCCACTTGACGAAAAAAATATGTTATCTCATATTTATGACATACTTTCTCATAATTATGACTTATCTCATAATGAGATAGTAAGTCATAATTATGAGGTACTATATGGACTTTTTTTTTCTTCAAGCGGCAGGAATGGACTTCCATAGATTTTAGATTGCATATGTTACTTAGGAATTGATGGTTTGGGGATAGAATGTCTGTCTTGAACCTTGAGTAAAAATGTAGTTAGCTAACCTAATGCAGCCTGTGAACAGACTGCTGACATTTTAAACCAGAATGAAATTCTGGACATAGAATACACATACGTAACAGAATTACAGAATGTCTTCTGTGGAGTCAAAGAGTCACCTTCCCCAAGAACTCTTTAAGAACCAGTCAAATCATTGTATGTGCATTACTGTATGTGTTTATTTCTGGCAACCACCTCACACAATTTCGTTTTAGAAGAACGCCAGAAATAATACAAAAAAAAGAAATTTGGTTTTGGAAATTTGGTTATATGGTTTTCTTGTACTAAAGTTTATTACTTGGATTTACAGCAGCATTTTATGTTTCTGGAAATCTAATTACAAAAGTAATTTCTATATTTTCTTTCTGTCCTCAGAGCAATGTGTATATGTACTATGGCTTATCAAATTTCTACCAAAACCATCGACGCTATGTTAAATCCAGAGATGACAGCCAGCTCAATGGAAACCTTAAGTCCCTGACGGTATGACTACATGAATATTTAAAATATGTTTCCACTTCAGGATTGTCATGTAGAATCCCAAAAGAACAATATAATTATTTTAAAGTAAGCCAATATAGTTTTGTATGCAATATTGTATTTGTAGTTGAAGTGATGTTAATCAATAACCTGAATCACAGGATTCAAGTAAAGAATGTGAGCCCTACCGCACAAATGACAACATGCCCATTGCACCGTGTGGAGCTATTGCTAACAGCATGTTTAATGGTAAGACGAACAGAACAATGACGCAATAAAAAATATAGTTTGTTTGTCACCATCATTTTAATGTACGTTCAAGAATTGACCCCCAGTTTTTTTCCAGACACACTGGAATTGTTTTACATTGATCCCAACGGGACTAGCAGGCCAGTTCCACTAATAAAGACGGGCATTGCATGGTGGACCGATAAAAACATGAAGTTCCGAAACCCTGGTGGCAATTCCCCCAACCTTACTGCTGTTTTCTCCGGTAACGTTTCACTTTGTCTTGGAGAGGCAGTACATCTTGCTCGTAGTTTTGCATGTTTCATCTCTCTAAAGCGAGTTCCCGCACCCCCAGGTACCACAAAGCCAATCAACTGGCCCAGGCCAGTCTATGAGCTGGACACAGACCCAGAGAACAATGGCTTCATTAATGAAGACTTCATTGTTTGGATGCGCACAGCCGCCCTGCCCACTTTCAGGAAACTCTACCGCATTATCCAAAAGAAGAACAGCCTGACGCCCACGCTACCCAGGGGCAACTACACCCTAGAAGTCACGTACAGTATCCTCCCGCTGCATTCCACTCAGATACTAACCCTGCTGCATTTCTGGGTGTGCCTGAGATGGCCAGGAATGTTGCCGTAGTGTTGCGCAACTTCATACAAGGGTTCCGCATTATTTGCAGACTAAATGGGTGAGTGTTTGTAATGGGTTACAGTGTTTGCAGTGGTTTACTGCTCCTTGCATGGTTTTCTATTCATAATGGAGCTTAGCAACTAGCACATCATATGGTAAACCCAGGGAAGTGTGCGTGTGTCTGTGCGTGTGTCTGTGCGTGTGTCTGTGCGTGTGTCTGTGTGTGTTTTGGAGGAGCTATGATCTTGAAATCGTATGATTGATGAGTATTTGAATTTGAGTATAAAATGCAAAAGTCCTCTTCTTGAACGGTTTAGATGAAAACCTTGTGCTTACATAAAACAGAGTAGATGTGACATTGCTGTGGGATTCAGAATATCCTTTATTCAAGTATACAGGGAGAGAATTCTGAATCCTTTTTGTCTGATGTTTGAAAATCTAACCTGCAGGTCATAAATGTACTAGTTGCACATTACAATGATTTAGCCGAAGGTCACTATTTGAATCTGAATGCCTTGAATGTGCACTTTACGCACGGTGGACCACGATCTTTTCTCCTTAACCCATTGGTCTCAGATTATCCTGTGCTCAGTTTCGAGGGGCGGAAACGCATGATCCTGAGCACCATCTCATGGATGGGAGGGAAGAACCCTTTCCTGGGTATCGCCTACATCTCTGTGGGCTCCGTCTGTTTCTTCCTTGGAGTGGTTCTGCTCATCATCCACCACAAATATGGAAACCGCAACAACAGCTCAGACATTCCCAATTAACTGTGTCTGACCTTAGCTGCAGGTTCACACGCTGGATCGCATGAATGATGAAGACACGGTGGCTGTTGTCCAAGCTTCTCTCTCTCTCTGTGTGTGTGTGTGTGTGTGTGTGTGTGTCCTTTGTGCTTTTGAATAGCTGTGCTTGTAGGTGCAGAGTTGCATGGCAGCACAACATTGCTGTTTCTGTGAGCCAAAATGTCAGTGATGTATACAAAAGTTGTATTTATTATTATTTTTTTTTAAAGATTATAAGGGTGTTTTTGTTTTAAGGTGTAATTATTGTTATCTATACGTATTTTAAGGTGCTTTAAAGGGCTTAAGTCAAATGTATATTTTGCATACAGTTAGCAGGTTATAGGTTTAACAGAATGTATGAAATTGTACTAAAGGATCGAGTCAGAAGTGGATTAATATATTGCTATGCAAAGAAAATACAGCAAATCTTGGTTTTCTTGCTGGAATTCCGCTGCCTAAGGAAAGTGTAACACTGTATAACCTAAATCACATCATATTCACTGTGTGTCCATCTTATTTGCACTTTAAGCTTGGCACAGCTTTTAATGTGTTAGTGGAGAAATAAAATGAGGTCCAAACGTTTTGTGGTGTTTTGTTGAAGTGTAAGTTCCCCGCCCAGCCGCACGGTGGCAGTGTCTCCACTACTGGACACACCACACTAACGCGGTTTCACTTCTGTGTCCTTGGCTGGGAAAGCGGTTGGCAAGAATGTACAGGCATCTTTGGGTGAGAATGAATATATGGATGTATTTAAACACTATCAGCGCAGCCAGTGATGTTTAATCCTCGTGTAAATGTGTGTAAATGCAGTGAAGTGGTCTTTATACAGCAGTTATTGTCTTTGACTCGTAGCTAGCAGCGCTAACTAGGGTCAGGAAGGACAGAGAGAAGAAACGAGAGTTGTGGAGTAATGTTGGCTCGTTGGGTGTTAAGTGTACTGGGTGAACTGGAGTTAAACGTACTGGGTGAACTGGTGTGACATTTATGACGATATAAAACACCAAATATTCACATTTACCGCAGGACGGTGTAGGTCACGTGAGCTGGAGCTGATCCGTAATTAAAGTAGCGTTACTGCAATCAGTGATGTACAACACGCACAAGAAGGTTCATTTTATTCTGTTCTTTGACCTTTTTATTAACTTGGGTGTTGTGACCATTACGCAACGGGTCCATTTCATTCTATATGTGGAAGTGACGGCCGCGCAGTGCATGATGGGCCGGTCACGTGTCGCTGTGGGCGCCGCGGTGCGTCCGAGGTCAACTCGACGTGAATGAATCACGTGGTCTGAACATCTACCCATCGAGCTGGGCTACTGCGCATGCGCATGATACTGTCACCTCAGCGCACACATCTATTGATTCATGTTACTGACTGTGTGAATGTACTAATAGCAGGACGTGCTTCTAGCATTAATACTGTAGGTACCATCATTTAATAGGATATATGATCTTATCAGAACGTGCTTCTAGCATTAATACTGTAGGTACCATCATTTAATAGGATATATGATCTTATCAGAACGTGCTTCTAGCATTAATACTGTAGGTACCATCATTTAATAGGATATATGATCTTATCAGAACATGCTTCTAGCATTAATACTGTAGGTACCATCATTTAATAGGATATATGATCTTATCAGAACATGCTTCTAGCATTAATACTGTAGGTACCATCATTTAATAGGATATATGATCTTATCAGAACATGCTTCTAGCATTAATACTGTAGGTACCATCATTTAATAGGATATATATATATTTATATCAGAACGTGCGTCCAACAAGAGTTAATTAAGTCATGTACTGATTCCTGGACCGTTGTGCTTAAGGAATGTCTTAGAAACCCACTGTACATTCACGTTACATGGTTATTTACTTGTATTTAAGAAAGTTGCTTTTGAAATGTAAAATATCCAAACAGAACTAACGTTAAGCGTTAAGAAGTTCGTTTCAAGGTCAATCGACTAAAACCAGTTAGTGTAGGATGGAACAAACAGATGGATAAAATCGAGAACGATTATTTATTGGCGAGGGTGAAACAAACTGACCAGCAGACATTTAGAACCTCCACGTGTGAGAAACACATAATATAGTAATATTTACGATGTCTTTCCTAGGATATTCACAAAATATTTATCAATTGTCAACAAAAAGTAATAAAATGTAAAAAGATTTACGTTGCAATATGATTAAATACGATAAATGGGCAATATTCACCGTTAATCCAAGATAAAAGAGCTGGCAGCACACAAGTATGGGCTACGCTAAACACTGAGGTGAAAGTAGCGTGTGCATGCGCAGTAGCCCGAGGTAGGACATCTCGATGGGTAGCACAGATGTTCAGAACACCGGCCAAAGACGCGTCTCTCTCCAAACGGACCACGGCCGTGACTGGGGTCCACATTTTCACACGTTCCGCTGGAGGAAGTGGGGAAACTTATTATTGCGGTGTCAAGGTTTCCTGCCGTTTCTCATCCATCCACATTTAGTTCATGAAACTGTCTAGACGTTTTATTTCCTTTGGATGGTGCAGGAAAATCAATGTAAACACAGCGGTGTCGCTAGCTAGATAATACAGACGCTGACTGTTCTTCTGTTCCCCCAGGCTCTTCAGCAGGTGTCGCGGCGGACGCTCACGTCCAGCGCTCGCAGGCAGATGGCCAATAAAGTCCCGCAGAATCAGAAACTCTTCCAGGTATGTCAGGTTTCTTTACATCAACAACACGTTCCGGGTAAACGCCACACGCAGAAGGCCCGGTGCCGTTCTCATTATAAAGTAAACCGCTTTGATGTAGGCTTCCCTGAACACTAACTGTAGCTATTTTGTGTCTGCAAATTTTCCTCCACACTTACTTCACCCCCTTTTTCAGTGGTTTTATAATTTTATTATATTTTCAACACTGTTACTGCAGTGTTAATTACTTCAACGTAACGACCAAAACGTATATTATTTTAAGATTTTTTTTGTTCAGTCCCAGTTTCCCCAAAGTGCCCAGTTTGGGACTAGTTGATTAGCAGTTATGAAACTGACCAGAGCCTTGTTTCCAAAAGAGTGCCGACATTTGACTTAGAATATTTTCAGCTTTAATACTAGACATAATCTGCATTCTATTCCAGTATAAGCAATGCAGGGAACTGAGAGGGTGATTGGAATGCACCTTGTTTTGAAAAATCTTACTACACACATACCACATTAAACCATCCCACTGATCTTGATACACACGTACCACATTAAACCATCCCACTGATCTTGATACACACGTACCACATTAAACCATCCCACTGATCAGTAATATGGAAACGAGTGGCCTTCTGTATGTTCACTTTACACTCAGGTCTATTACCTTCGAAATGTATCCAACACTTGGTGGGACAGATGAGTATATCTTGCCCAAATACATTAACTTGTGTATAATGTACCAATCTGCGTGTATGTGACTGCTCCTAATACACTAACTTGTGCCATATTTGCGCTAGTCTGATAATCGAGTACACGAGCAGCGTGAATGGCTTTGAAACACGGCTTCATCATCATCATCTTGCTTCGAGTTGTTTGAGCAGTCGTCATCTTCACCATGTTTATTTGCCTTCCACAGTAGTTCTGAAGTAGTTTTGTAGCTCGCTAATGCAATTTAATGTCTAGCTTCATGTATCATCTGTGTAATGGTAATCCTGTACCACAAACTGTTTAATGCCCTGTAGGAGAATAATGGCATACCAGTGCATTTAAAGGGCGGTGCTAGTGACGCTGTCCTCTACCGTGCCACAATGGGCCTCACCATCCTGGGTAGGTCACTCTAATTCTTCTGATGGTAATGTGCCATTCCTGTAGAGACTCCAAAATCTTGTTGAAAGCCTTTCCAGAATACTGGATGCTGTTATACAACGGAACAGGCCATCCAGCGCATAATTTTGGCCGTTTAATGTTAAGCATCGGTAATTCTTGGAGTCATAGTGCCGCTGTGGTGTTGACTGTTCTCCATACTTTAACACACCTGAACTCACTGGCTAGTTATCAAGCCTTTGAGCTGATTAGTTTTGTTAGAGTGTATCTCTAAATGCTGTTGCCCTTCAGGAAGGCAGGCTGACACCAGCGCTCTGATCTGCCTATACATGCTGATTGGGTTTTTATGTTCTGCTTTAACTCCTTTGTTTCTCTCATAGGAACCGTGTTTGTACTCTATGAACTGGGCAAGGCAGCACTCCCTCAGAAGAAATGATCTCCTGCACTTGTTTCTGCCAAAATGTCCATAAGTTGTAAAGAGTAGGATATATTTCTTGGAGTATATTTATTCGTTTCATAATGGGACCAGTGAACCTGTATCTATCAGTGGACAATAAACTCCTCTTCCCATCACCTGTTCTGTCCTGACTGTATTTCAGGAAAAGTGGTTTATTAATTATTTCTGATTTATTAAGCTTAACCAAACATTTTCCTTGTGTCAGATGTGCGCTCCTCCTTACACGACAAACTTTGTGTAATGTGTATGTTCTAAAGTTTCAACCTACAATATCGTTAGCATTTGCACTCAAAAGAATTGCAACAGTAACATTAAAATCTATCTTTTAAAACAAGTTTATATAATAATTATATTATCCTTTCTGCCTTAGAATTGTACAAAGCAGTAGTCAAAAGTCAGCTTGGTTTCAACATTTATTAGCTGAAAATAACCGTTTTATCTGACAACCAGCTCAACTGGATATCTTCATATTTGGGAATATTTTAAAATATCTGTAGAAGTTGTAGCCCAGACCAGCTAGCATGAGCAATGTGAATATACTTTTGAATACGATCGAATACTTGAACGTCCTTTGGAAAAGGGAAAAGAAGCTTATTTTGGTATGTTTGTTCATGCTGTACTGCTCTGTGATGACTAGAGGATTAATATTAATGATAATTCAAGACAATAGAGGAAGGTATGTACAGTCCCAGCCACAGGTTTGGACACACAAAAAAATTATATTTATTACTATTATTTTCCTCTACATTTTAGAAAAATTAAAAAGTATCAAAACAAACAAAATATGTGGTTCTGTTATGTTAATTATCTTGTGAAGAATGTTGACAGTAGAAACCTAGCCCACATTCACAAGTAGGTCTAACCAACAATAATGCTGTAATTCAACACCGTTTCTTCTTTTCACATAACTTGATTATTCTGTGAATTATTAGTGTTTCTTTTGTATTGTTGGTAACAAAAGATTCAGTTTGAAGTTTATTACTTACAATATGTCGATCCTATACGTCTGAACAGCAAACACAGCCTGCAGGTCACAGAAGCTGTGCAGAAAGGAGAAAACGTGTTTTTCTGTGATGTTGAGCGCAACCAAATCTCCAACCCAAACCAAACGCATGCAGTTATTTCCCAGAAGGCTGTTCTCACTGCCGGGGCCCCTGGGGGCCTCGTTATCTGCACATGTCTGCACTTCCTCTTCCCGGGGGAAACAAACTATTACATACTAGTCAGATATTTTTATGCACAGTACAGTAACATACCAGACATAGAATGACTAAAGGTAAATACCTAAATGTAAGTCATTAGTTTGGTTTTGTATATATTATTTTACAAAATGTATTTTCCACCTGTAGTTGGGATCCAGTATCTTGACATTAAAGACATATGTGGTGCTCTCTAGTGATGAAAACGTTAGATAATTCATGGAGCTTCTGTTCATGGTTTCATAAGGCTGGTTAAGGTTTCCCATTTTTCCAGAACCAGGCACAAAACAGCTCCTGTAATTCTGAAACAGAATATTATTACTTTTATAATGACCAAGAAATTACAATATCACATCCATAAATAATGGTATAAATATATTCACATGAATATAAACTCTGGTCAGTTTATTAAGAACACTTAATTAATGAACTACTCATTTATGCAATTATCTTGTCAGCCAATCGTGTAGCAGCAGTGCAAAACAAAATCATGCATACACAGGTCAGACAGGTCAGATAACATGGCGGTTACGGAGGCCTCTGCCCCGCTGCCCGTGTCTGGAGGACGGCCTGGTCAACAAGGCTGTTGTTGGTAATCCAAAAGCATAACTGGAGTCTGCTCCACAGCTTATAAAGAGGTCACCTCCACAAATGTGTCCTGCTCCCCAAATGGGTCACCGTGTCTGCTGCACGTGGCGATGATGGGCTCGGCCATGTTTCCCTGGATCCAGTGACATCGTCAGGCTTTTCCTGCGACTCCAGCTCTCATGAACGTGTAGGTACACCTTGTGATCTCTGGTCCCAGCGGTCGTTTTATCGGTCGGTTCTGCAGGTGTTCAAGTCTGTTTGTACGTTGATCAGATTTGGTTATTGTGTTCCTTGGGTTTTGTTCTTTTGTGCCCGTCATTGTTCCGTTTCTATCCCTGCCGTTTACACTCTCATCATTCTGTCTGCCCAGCCTCCACATTAGTTCCTCCACACAGATTAAGAGGGAATTCCTAGAACAGATGGGCATCACGGCCACCATGGAGAGGGGCTTTCACAGCAGGGCAGGGACATCCCTTTGTGGAAAGTACTATTGACAGAGCAGAGTTATCTCATGAAGGACAAACGTACCAGTGGCTGGAAAGCAGATCTGGAGAGCACTAGATCAAAGCCTCCGAGAAGATCCATCACCTTGTAGCAGGATGAAAGATGCTGGCAAGACACTTCTAACATAAATGCAACATTATCTATTTGTAACAGTCTGGTATTGGAGGCTGGACACAAGTGTGGACTCTTGAATGATTTATTAAGAAAACTACAAACACTACAGAAAACACACTGATATAATACAAAGACAAACCAAACATTAACCAAATAACAATAAAGGCAGACATTAATACACAGAATAGAGGACACAAAGGCTTAGCATAGAGAACAAGGAACAACAGGGAAACATACAGCATACAGTCTAGAGCTACTTACAATCACCAACTATACAAGAGACTAAACGCAGGACTTCAACGAGACACACCTGACAGCATGACGAGGGGGCGGAGAACATGGGTGGGGCGTGAAGTCAGACACAAACAGGTTCTCAAAGACAAAAACCAATAAATAAAATCTAAGCTAGATTGGCTGCCGAGGAGACCGTGACACTACTGCTGCACGATTAGGTTAAGTTTCAGTTTTTTTCAAGAAGATGAGTCTTCACTCAGTGTTTGAAGACAGTGAGACCCTCAGCTGTTTCCACTGCCAGTGGGAGATCATTTCACAAACTGGGCAAAAGAAGAAAGAGTCTTGGGCCTTGTCTGAATCTTGAAGTTCAAGCCAGGCTGCTACTGAAGCGTGAAGGGCTTGAGGTACGGACCATCGCTGTCATGTAGGAAGGAGCAGATCCCTGTCGTCTTTGTAGGCAAACATCAGGATTTTGATTTATTGTTTTGTTTTTTTTTTCATTTAGCAGACTTAGGCATGTAAGTAGTGCTGACCCACTCATACATAATGATGCAGTGAAATGTTAAAAAAGTAAAAAGAAATAAAGGAATTATTTATCAAAATAAATGAATAGTAATTGTTGGAGAAACACCAAGTTTGAAAGAAGAATTATAGATAATGTGAAAAGATTATCTAGAACCAGAGGTATAAACACACAGGGCAATTAACCAGAACAAAGACCCAGCTGGATATAATACAAGGACACTCAACACATGATGAGAAACAAGGGTTAAATCCAAATGGCGAAATCCTGCTGCAATTTTCCCAACCGCCCTAAAGAGTCCATAGTGGTCCACTGAAGGCTGGGTGGTCTAGGCCAGCAGGAGACCCAGAGAACATGGCTTGCAAAAGGCTGAAAAAGCCCTCTAGGTTTGTAAGCTCTTGGGCCCGTGTTCTAGGACCAAACGCAGCAATGCTTCACTCCTGAGGTCCTCAAGAGAAAAATAACTTGGAATGAAACTATGGTAATACAGCGACAACAGCAATAACAAAGACTGACGTGAAGAGCCAGGACAGGAGATATAAATACAGAGGGAAAGGATGCAGAAAGAAGACGCGTCTGGAGCCAGTACGAGGAGAAACACCTGTCACAAGATACACATGACGAGAGATGAGGGGAGAGACAGGAACCGAGGCTGAACAAAGCCACATGGTGAAAACGCTAGGAAATGAAAGAAAGAGCATGGCGCTGTCGTACTTAACGTACTGAAAACTGCAATGTAATATGTAAGGATATGACACAAGCAGGACGTGTCAAATGAGGTCATCATACCACACAAACAGGACATGTCAAATGAGGTCATCATACCACACAAGCAGGACGTGTCAAATGAGGTCATCATACCACACAAACAGGACGTGTCAAATGAGGTCATCATATCACACAAACAGGACGTGTCAAATGAGGTCATCATACCACACAAGCAGGACGTGTTAAATGAGGTCATCATACCACACAAGCAGGACGTGTCAAATGAGGTCATCATACCACACAAGCAGGACGTGTCAAATGAGGTCATCATACCACACAAGCAGGACGTGTCAAATGAGGTCATCATACCACACAAACAGGACGTGTCAAATGAGGTCATCATATCACACAAACAGGACGTGTCAAATGAGGTCCTTTATCAGTTGTGAACTGCTTCTGAAGGTCCATGAGATGAAACCATAATGTTCATTCTTTGGAGGACTAAAGATCTGAGAGCATAGATCAGTTACTTTTCCTCAAGTTTCTTTATTGGTGCTTTAGCAACAACGGACAAACAGAAGTGTTATTACTGCAGTGCTCATTACAATTAAAATACTTCAGCAATGGAAATAATTCCTCAATAAACCACCCTCAATTCTGGTGGTCTGAAGGTTTTCAGCAAAATGATCACCAAACCTTATTACATCTCTTGCAAGTCATACAACAAACAACTCCTGCAGTAATTCATGAAGAGGAATGGGTGATCACAGTTGGTCCTTTCGTGATAACTATTATATATAGTGGCTGTGTTAATAAAATGACATGCAGCACATCTAGAGTGATTGCTGTCTACAGCTCCACTATTCCTCTCATCATGTATCTCTCGATGAACAGGCCTTTAATGTGTTTGTCTCATCAGAAAATTAGTGGAGCCTCATTATAATGGGATGCAGTCTTTTACAATTTTAATTGTTAATGGTAATTTTAATATTAAAATATTAATTTTAATATTAACAGTTTTAATTGTGATGAAAGTGAGCATCCACAGAATTCGTCTTACCGTAACATTACATTATTAGTCAATACATCCATTCTTTGAACAGGTCAAATAGAGGCAAAGGCATATTTCCTTAGGAAATCCACAGCTAGGAAAATCTTGATACTTGTGTGAAATGAAGAGTGGAGAGTGTTGTACTTTAAATAAGAATGAGAGTCTGTAGGTTTATAATGAAATGTCTAAAGAGTCTAAAGAGTTATAATTATGCCAAGATGTGTTGTTCTTCACGCATATATTGCTGAGGTGGGTAGAATGGTAGCAGGACCAAAAACATCATCAGTGATACTGATGAATACTGTGCGTACAGGTCCAGTATTAAACAAAATATTTCAAATCCAACAAACACCTCTTTTTTGACTGTAGAGCCAAACTCTGAGTGCACACAGTACCTGACGATGAACACGATTTGTCTCAGCACGCTTTCAAACTGAATGACATGCTTTCTTCAGCATGTTCAGCTACACTATAGTGCCAAAAGTATTTGCTCACCTTCCTTGACTCACATATAAGCTTAAGTGACATCCCATTCATAATACATAGGGTTCAATATGACGTTTGTCCACACTTTGCAGCTAGAACAGCTTCAACTCTTCTGGAAAGGCTGTCCACAAGGTTTAGTAGTGTGTTTATTTTTGATCATTCTTCCAGAAGCGCATTCATGAGGTCACATACTGATGTTGGACCAGAAGGTCTGGCGCTCAGTCTCCACTCTAATTCATCCCAAAGGTGTTCTATTGGGTTGAGGTCAAGACTCTGTGCAGGCCAGTCAAGTTCATCCACACCAGACTCTGATATCCATGTCTTTATGGACCTTGCTTTGTGCACTGGTGCAGTCATGTTGGAAGAGAAAGGGACCAGCTCCAAACTGTTCCCACAAATTTGGGAACATGGAATTGTCCAAAATGTCTTAGTATGCTGAAGGATTCAGTGTTCCTTTCATTGTAACTAAGAGGCCAAGCCCAGCTCCTGAAAAACAACCCTAGAAACCTAAAATCCTAAAAATGCACACTAGAAATACACAGAAACAGTCCAGATAACTCCAATTTATCAATGTCAGACACAGTTGTTAGACGCAGTTGTAGTTTGCTCCCATTTTCATACCCATTTTGTACCCATACTAACTCCTCTTGTCGGTGAACAATACTTGGAATCAAAGCTCGCAGTTCTCACAGCGTTCTCAGAGAGCTTACTCTGTAAGTATCTCAGAGTGTCCATCCCAGGTCTTGCATCAAAACATGTTTTAAAAGCTTTCAAACCATCTTCGGTAGGGATAACGTAAGAATGTGTAACGTAAGAATGTGTAGGGCAGTCACACTATATCTGATACACACCTCAGGACCCCAACCCTTCTGAAGGAGAAGTCCACCAGCAAGCATCGTCTTCCACGTCTGAGCTTCCTGAAGACAGGCCACCTGCAGAGACAGAGAAACTGCTACCTCATGTGAATGAGTCTGTGAAACACACCACACACACACCCCATATCTGAACACACCACACACACACCCCATATCTGACAGAACAGGAACATCACCTGCTGCATGGTCGCAGTGAACGAATAGTCCATTCGACCAAACCTGTCCCAGACTATAAAATTGGCGTCCACGTTTCGCACAAATGTGTCTCCGTCATACCTCGGGATGTAAGAAACATTGCGGTACACAAATTGACACAAATTCACCCGATGAACTTTAAACCTGTTCAAAAGTTGATAGACATGTAGCATGTTCTTGTTTGTTGTGACCTCTTTGTTGTACTTACAGGTGAAGTTTTGGTTTAAATTCAGTTTTGTAATGCATTTTCAGCACACAGCCAAACTTCTCCCAGTTGTAGTTGACATACTGCAACAAACGTGTATAAATCTTTCAGCTGACATCACTACAGTAAAACTGTAATTCAGACGTCATGCTTACAGTCTGTACAATGATACACATATTGGCAGATTACATTAGCCTGAGATGGACCCACCAAGTCCTCCTTCTGTGGATTTCTCAGTGCTGACCTGCAAAGATTGAAGAAAAATTGTGAGTCAGTGAAAACATAAGCTGGAGACACCAGGCACCATAATGTAAACACCTCACAGCTGCTTTAATACCCAGATATCATGTTGTCTTTAAAAATATTCACCTCACAGGGTACTTCGGGTGGCCTGAAAAATAGCGCATAAATAATGTTACAAATATTTAATAATGTCTCATCTACTATAGGAAAATTGATGCAGAAGGATATACTCTTACTTTGCAACCCGGATGTGTCTATGTGGTGGGCAGCCAACATGAAAATAGGAAATCTACACAAGAGATTTATTTATCCAACAAGTTGTAGTGTGTACAGTATAAAGCAATGACCTTTACCTCTTTAAAAAAAATAAAATCTGTCTTAGATTCTATAATCACTGGCTGTTAATTCATGCCACAGCACATTTCTGTAATCTGCCTCCTGGAAAATTCTGAATGTATGAAAGAAGGATTGGGAAAAAATACAAAACCATACAACATATAAAATACATGTAAAAGGGTGACATGTAAAATGACTACTGACTGTAATACTGAAAAATGTATCTAGAAAGGAATCACTTTTCCAATTGAAATGTTAAAATTCAATTGTAAATACTGTTGAGCAAGGCTTGATGATTGATTCTGAACATTAGGTACTCTGAAATATACTGGTTGAATGTTGCAGTCACCTTATTTTGGTTGTCCACACTATACCCATTCTCCAGGTGAGTCCTCTTTTTAACTGTTAGCAGGTGTTTACTGTTGCTCAGTAACTGCACGTTTACACCTTTGTTGTCTGGACAGACGACCTGGTGGCAGGCTGCACAAAACCTAAGAAGCTTAAGCCTTCATTACCTGTTAGACTTTCACCTGGCAAACGGAGACTGCCGTTAATACTGTATGTATTGACCAGATTCAATAGTTACGTAAGAAGTGTACATTAGCCATATGGTGACTGAAACCATGACCTTTGCAATGACCTAATTGTGATATTTGGATTAAAATTGATTCTGCACTGACACTGTCTGTCTCAGAACTGTAATGTAGTGCAAACGAGCAATTTAATAGGTGGGAAAAATGCAGTGACATCTTGCCTTTACAAAGACTTTCATTGTGTACCAAATTCATACTGCACACTAATGTTATGAGATATATTCTATATACTGACCTTAATAGTAGTGGTCAGCTGACCTGAGCCCACAGCTCAGGGGCGTCCCCCTTGTTGAGGTAGTAGGCGGGTTTGTTCATGCTGTGGGTGAACGTAATGAAGGGGCAGCCGTCTGGGCCCCCCCGAGCGGCACCGCGGGACTCCGAGCGCACAGGGTAGCTCTGTGCCCGAACTCTGCCCTCCACCACGCTCAGCACAACAAACTGCACCTTTGGGTTTAGGTAGAGCGCTGTGGGTAGGCCCGGCTCTATCCAGGGGGTCATCCGCACCGGCCTCTCCACGCCCACCCTGCAGAAGAACATCACGTTGTTCTCCTTCTTTACCAACATGTTCAAGGACGAGTCTGCGGAGAGAGCAGAGAAGAGACGATGGAGGTGGTACACCACGACATGCTCGTCTTCTCTCTTCACGCTGACGTCAGTCAGACCTTCTCTAACATAAATAGATGTATAATCCAAGTTTATACAAGTAGTTGAGGATTCATCAGCCAATGAATGTCAACAGTGTTTTGTCATGATGATGTCAGACTTTTTCCATTTTTGTGTTAACACACGTTAACTAAGCGCACATGTACACTGCAACATTCTAAACAAGCAGCCTTGAGGCAACATTACTGTAGCTTTAATCTTGTCTTTCACTGCAAAAAACAAATTGATATTAATCATTGTACGTTACATTGTCACTGCCATTGTGAAGATCATTCAGATGCCCTGTTCAAACAGAACAAATAGTTACAACATCCTTTACAAATGTCATGCAATACGACCACTCACCCAAAACCACCTGGTGAATATGGCTGCCATTGGCGTCCTGGCGTAGACTAGAGGTGTTGGAAGGATGTAAGAATCCCCATCGCGTGTTATTCTGAAAACTGTAGAGTATGGCGTCTTTGTTCCACATGAGGAGGCTGGTCAGGGCTGAAGTGACCGTGACCAGCACGGCGAGGGTGGTGGGGCAGGACCCGAAAGACGCGGTCATGATGGTGGCGTTGGGCCATGACGGCATCTGGGTGTTTCTAAAATAACTGCTGTTGTTTTCCCAGTTCAAGCTTTTCCCTCCAGTGAAAAGGCAGTGGCTGGTCCATGTGATGACCGTGGCCAGCTCCACATTCTACAAACGTTGCAGAGATGTTTCATCACAGCAGATCACAGGGAAAGAAAAACACTAGACATGGGATCCAAAAGTCAGACTTCACTACCAAGAACTGAATTTGGCACTGGGATCTTTATTCAGCACTCAAGAGAACAATTCGAGCTGCTTCACTAAATTGTTTTGAGCCCTGACATTGTTAGAAACAGCTGGAAAATATTTTTTCTTCAATATGAAATATGTTAAGTGTGACTAATGCCTGACACCACCTTATTCTTGGAAACAACACTTTTATATCACATATGCTTTTAAAAGTTTAAGAGTTTAAGAATGTTTTAAAATATAGCTTGCTTTGACAATTTCTTAAAACAATTTTCATCAAGTTTCATCAAGGCTGAAATCCTGGATCCAGTATTCCCCCCCAAACCCCCATAGGCTCATTGGTATGTTCTGCCGTGTGCCCGATTGTGGTTGTGTGGTTGTCACTGTTGTTGTTGTGCTGTTGTCTTTCTCGTTGTTGCCACTCCCCCTTGTTAGTTTACCTTCTGTTAGATGTTTCATATGTGTCTCATTTTCCCCTCGTTAATATGTTCATGTTTTGCTCTCCGCTGTTGGTCTTTGAATGTGTCAAACTTTTGTCTGCGTCAATAAATGTAATATTTGTGTACCGCTCTCTCGCTTATGACGTGGACGTATTGGGACAGACAGACAGACAGACACTGCTACAAGGGGAAGGCGAGAGCATCACCACTCTCCAGTCCTGGCCTTCTCCAACCTTGGGGTCAAGAGGGACGATCCTGGGGTGCCAAGCCTTCAACCCCCAGGAGGAAGACTCTCTGGAGGTCTTTGAGGGGGGGCCGTGCTGTTCCTGGGCCAGGACCTTCCATGCTACCCGGAGCCTTCAAGGGAGGGCACCATCTGCTGGGAGACTCCTCCCAGAGTTCTCCGTCTGGGGTGAGGAGAAGGCTTGACCAGTCACCGCAGTACCAGGACAGGAGAGACTCCATGTTAATACGTGTGCAGGAACTGGATCGGCCAGCACACCCGTCACTCAGACAGATCCCTGCAACTGCTGCTGTGGATGACCGTGGTGCATCTAGACCTTGTTGACTGTTAAGTGTACCAAACACACGGGTCTAGTACCAAACACACGGGTCTAGTACCAAACACACAGGTCTAGTCACTCCACCCTCTGTTTGCTCCCTCATTTTCACTGATTTCCCCTCGTTATTGTATTTAAACCTTCATGTTTTGTCCTCTGTTGTCCGTCTTTACATGTTTCATGCGTTTGTCTGCGTTAATTAATGTTAATGTTGCACCTCCCAGATTCCCCTCACTCGCACACGACCTATCATGACATCTTGAATACACACACACAATTTTGAAAAGGTGTACAAAGTTTTCAGTTTCATAGGAAGGGATTTCTCAAAGACTTTGTGTTCTTGTAATAGTAATAATAACGGCAATAATAATTATAAAAATATATAGTTCAAAACAAACATTTTTCCTTGACCTGATCCACATGTGAATAGTGCTATGTGTGGGAAAACAGGCCAAACCCTTTTTTAAAAAAAAAAACCTCAAAGTTCTTAAAAAAATACAAAAGTATCACAGAAGGCTGTAATGGGACTGTCCTGATCTGGGAGGGGTAGTGATCCACAGAGCGCCCTCTGAACTTCAGGCCTCTGACTCCCTCACTCAACAGCTTCACTGCGTCCATCCTCAACACTCCGTCCTCACTGGCCCTCCAGAGCAGAGCGTCTCCTGTGCGGAAAATAATACCGTTCTCCAGCAAAACGGCATCGTCCACTGTGAAGTGACCCTGGGGAGGAACAGGCAGCTCGCCCGGGTCCACCATCACCTCCTGGTGGGAGCGGAATGAGTCCTCAGTCAGTCAGAAGCAGAGTTCTGTGGGGCGCACGTGTCCCACACCACAGAGAGCTGGCTTCCTCCAGCCAGATGAACTGGCACCTCCGGGCCTCCGTATAGGTTGTGTGGCACTGCCCAGCAAAATGTGTGTTGACTGGGAGCAACAAACTGTTGCCATAAAGACACTGGTTGTCCAAATACAGAAAACCTGTTGAACCTGTCAGGAACCAGAGTTTCCCAGTACCTGTAAAGTGCCATACATGTAAAAACATCAGCATTCCCTCATCACACAAGTGGCACTGCTATCTTCTGGATGTTACTGACAACTACTTGCAGCTAAGAAACATTTTGCCAAAGGATGAACCATATTTCTTACAATTGACTGGTAAAATAACTCTGATAAGCTTCTGTGCTCAAAGAGATCACAATCTCTGGGAATTGTCCCTTCTTGAAGAACTGTTTAGTAATATACTGGGATAGCTGCAAAAAAGATATTAAATAAAATTCATTTAATATGTATACATGAACATCCGTTAATTAATAGGTACATTATCCTCTAAATAACATGTACTTTGCCCTTCAAAACAAATCTCCAAAAAGGGAACCCAACTGCTGAAGGCACCAGTGCTGTATTGTTGAGTTCAGCTGGGTCAGCATCATCAGGATTAATGATCCACAATCTAGCAACCTAACAGAAACGTGAAACTAGAATGGAGCATATGGTCTGAGGAGATCACATACATGTGTGGTATATTATTACAGATTCTTTAAATGAGGCAAAAACAACTAATTATGAATATATTATCAGATACCAGACTAACCCAGAGTTAAGATGGTGAAGAAACACTAATGAAACACAAAAAACACCAATTGGGTCAATGGCAAATACCTGTTTATTAGGATAACAGCATACCATGTGAAACCGAAGACTGAGTTGCTAATGAACAGAGAGCGTTCTTCCTCTCCCACAGAGTTCTGCTCGTGAAAAGCCAAGAATACAGTTCCAGTTAGCTCTAGTTGAACATTATGATAAAATCAAGTTTAAATAATGGAAAACATTATGGAGTCCCACTGCCTACTCCAAAACATGTGGCTCAACTCATAATGTAATTCCTGTCGTCATGACACTGTTCAGGTGTTTTAGGTAAACCAGAATATAAAACGTGCTGTGTGTGTGTTAAGAGTCACTACACACTTACAGAAACCAGCGGGTTTATGGTTGTAAATCCACACATTTTGCACTTCATGAAAGCACTGGGTGAGCTGAAATACAGCAAAGATGCAATAGAAAAGACAAAAGTCAGTTTGAATAAAACTTCAAATTTCCAATAAATAAATACAGGGTCAGGTATCGGAAGGTAAATACTAAGATCTCCTTTTATCTTAATGCCTTCTTGATGCCAGAGGTCAGAGGAGAATGGCCAGACTGGTTCGAGCTGATAGAACGGCAACAGTAACTCAAATACCCAGTCGTTACAACCGAGGCATGCAGAAGAACATCTCTGAACACACAACACGTCGAACCTTGAGGTGGATGGGCTACAGCAGCAGAAGACCACACCAGGTGTCACTCCTGTCAGCTAAGAACAGAAAACTGAGGCTAAAATTCACACAGACTCACCAAAATTGGACAATAGAAGATTGTAAAAACGTTGCCTGGTCTGATGAGTCTCAATTTCTGCTGCGACATTCGGATGGTAGGGTCAGAATTTGGCATCAACATGAAATCATGGATCCATCCTGCCTTGTATCAACAGTTCAGGCTGGTGGTGGTGGTGCAATGGTGTGGGGGATATTTTCCTGGCACACTTTGAGCCCATTAGTACCAATTGAGCATCATGTCAATGCCACAGTCTACCTGAGTATTGTTGCTGACCATGTCCATCCCTTTATGACCACAGTGTACCCATCTTCTGATAGCTACTTCCAGCAGGATAATGTGCCATGTCATAAAGCGTGAATAATCTCAGACTGGTTTCTTTAACATGACAATGAGTTCACTGTACTCGAATGGCCTCCACAGTCACCAGATCTCAGTCCAATAGAGCACCTTTGGGATGTGATGGAACAGGAGATTCACATCATGGATGTGCAGCCGACAAATCTGCAGTAACTGTGTGATGCTATCATGTCAATATGGACCAGACTCTCTGAGGAATGTTTCCAGTACCTTGTTAAATCTATGCCATGAAGGATTAAGACAGTTCTGAAGACAAAAGGAGGTCCAACCAGATACTAGCATGGTGTACCTAATAACGTGCCCTTGAGTGTGTGTGTGTGTGTGTATAATAATGACATCGTTGATGCCGACAGGGTTGAGGTGAGCAGGTCTCTGCCCCTAGAGTTCGACCGAGTGGGTCTGGGACTTGTATGATCAGTTCTTCCAGAATCAGCTAGATGTTTCACTCACCAGGATCTAGGGTCCTACTGACAGGAAGCATCTACTCCCTGCCCTTCTCCGCCACTGGTTGGCATCCCCTCAGAATTGTGTGGCGTGGTGTCATCTCGTCCTGCACCGCCAACATACCCGTCTTTGCCACCTCTCACTCAGGGGTCACTCAGCAGCAGCTGCTCGGAGGCTGGCTGGTGTTGTGAGCTGACTCTTGTACACCAACTCGTGCCTCGACTCTTCTAGCAACGGTGTTCCTGCTGGGGATGTCTGCTGAACCACCGGCATCTGCCACTCTCTGCAAGCAGCCGATTGGCGGATAGCGCCAACATCTCCTGAAATGTCACTGCAGGGCTGTTGTCAATGCAGCGAGATCGTCATGCTTCAGCAATTGTGCTTTCCCATCCAGTGTCAGATGTAAAGTTATTATGTCATGCAGCTACTCGCAGGTGTTTGGAGTGTGGCTCCCGAGAAGCTTTGCCATTGCAGCATGGCAGTCAGATGTCACTCTCTCTGCCATTGTCCCTCTCAGAGCAGGCTCTAGTGGAGGGCTTCTCACCTCTCCATCTTCTCCAACCAGCCATCTCGTTATTGGCTGGCCAGACGCAGCAGGCAGAGGGCAAACTTAGCACATCATAGCACCGTGTTCCATCATAGACCGCTTCTTTTTCTCCCTGTCTGCTCTCAAAGTCTTCAATGCATTAACACAAACCATCTCAATTCAGCAACAAAATCGCAATCGGTGGTAGAGAACACAGAGCAATAACTGCTCCAATAACTGCTCTTTATTCACAACACAATCTTTAACAAGGTGCACACAGCAAGAGGAGAGGCTCAAACAAATACCAGCACTAACATCAATCTCAGTTCAAAAGAGCACAATACCAGAGATAGCTAAAATATTGCCTTGCACCCCCAAACTCACACATATGACATCATGAACACCAAATAGGAGGTTGACTCATAGTTATATAGTTAAACCGAGCTGGGGTATTCCCACTCATAAAAAGAGGATCCTTCATACACTAGAAAAATCTGTAACAAACATGGACATATATAGTAGCTCCGGTTTATGATTACAGTTTTTGACGACTGCTAACGTGCATTTCCCAATACTTGTGATACATTGTCAAAACTCTAAACACAGCAACACATTGACCTCACACAAATAGCCAAATAGTTAATATAGTGTTCAAAAGCGCATTTTCTTTACTAAATAACAACTCTGCATTTCACAATGCAAACAACTTTGTTAAAACACAGCAAACCTGGTTCAGTATCCAATCATTCTTTCAAACACTAGCACATATTCTCTTTTCGAGATGAACATAGTCAATCACTGCACAACCACTGTAAAAAAACTAACATTTGATGGCAATACAGAAACAATATTACATGTAATATTTTACCCTCTCCCAGCAAACAACAGACATTTTACAGTAACATCTGTTGTTTTCTTAGTCAGTTCATTTTTACTGTAATCCGCTTCATTTAGACTTTTTTTTTCAAATGTGTGCATTTTTGGCAACATACTGTCTACACAATGAGTGATATTTATTGTTAGGTACTATATGGAATGTAGATTAGGAGTCAGTAACAGTTTTGCAGTAAAGGGTATATTTTACTGTATTAGGGACATTACTGTAAATTGTGGCCTAACCCAAAAAATAATTATCGTAATTGTAAACATAATTAGCCATGGTCCCATATGTGTAAAAATACACATATACAAAAAAAGCCACACAAGGGGGAAAAACAGAATACAAAACTGGACAGTCTTGTTATGTGTAATGTAAGTGGTCTTCAGCAGTTGGCCACATGTTTTCATCCACATCACATCTGATGTTGGCCCTTGCCATGCACCTGGGAAAGAAAAGCTTGGTATGCCTTATTCACCCCTGGCAGTCTTCAGGTGAAATGTCTCTGCAGCCGGGATCCATTGCATGCAGAAGGGACATTTGGTCATGGGGCCGATGATCATACACCTTCCACCTCCAGACTGAAAAAAGTTCCTTAGTGGGGTTGAGGAAAGGTGAGATGGGCGGGAGGAAAAGGGACATCACTCTTGGATGGTCTATAAACTAGTTTGTGATGACATGAGAATGACAAAATGCTACATTGTCCCATCACAAATGTCCTCGTGTTTCCTCCCACCTGTTCCCTTTCTGCTTCTGGAACCAGTTGTTGGTAGAGTTCATTCAAAAACGAAAGAAGGAGGTCACTGTTATAGGGACCAATCTGGCATTTGTGAAGGACCAAACCAGCACTTGAGATTGCAGGACAAATTGTTATATTTGCTCCTCTCATTACACATTACATTACTGTACTTCATTTTATTGACCTATATGTGCAAAAAATGTGTACAACAGTAATAACTTTTCAGCTGCCTTTGTTTTTGCAGAACTTGGCATTTTATACGATATTTAACGTTTTGAACCTTAGGTTTTCATTTTTGGCATGCTGTGTACAAGCAATTGTAAATAAGACAAAAACAATCCAGAATTTTGTTATTGGATAACCTTGTGTGTATAGAAAATGTAAGCATTATAAAAACATGTATATTGACTGCATTTTGTGCCATAACAACATGAATTGAACTAATAGTATAGCCACTGAAAACTGATGTTGTGTTCACTGTGTTTGGAGTTTTGAAAATGTGACTACAGATTGCACAAACGCACGTTAGCAGTCGTCAAAAACTGGATTTTTGAGTCGGTGTAACTCAATATATCACGGCTCAATCGTTAACTAGTTAACTGTAACTGTTGATTAACTCGCTAGGTCAAAATTGACCGTTACTTGCAGACGAGAATCGGGTGAATATATCTTGTTCCAAAATATTATGGTACCTGAAAAGAATCATTTCAGTGGTTAAACAATACAACTATTTTAAACATTAACCTAGTAAACTACATTTTATGCGTTTAATATTTAATATAGCTTGCTAGCTGGGTTAGGTAGCAGCTAGGTTAACAAATTGGTCAACTTAGGTGATTGTATTTTTACCTCCAAACCGTATAACCAATTTTGAAGCGTAATAGGAGTGAATATACGTACAGTAGATATATTAGGTCCATTTGTATTTAAATGTTCTAAGATTATAGGTTGTAAATATCTACCGCCTAAAACGAACAAATTTGTAAATGTAAGTAAAAAGCCAGATGGCGATTTTTAAACATCATCCTTAACTAACAGAATACGTCACCCAGCTCCGTTCACCTGAGCTTGACCTGTGAGCCTTACCTGTGAGCTTGACCTGTGAGCCTTACCTGTGAGCCTGACCTGTGAGCTTGACCTGTGAGCCTTACCTGTGAGCCTTACCTGTGAGCTTGACCTGTGAGCCTTACCTGTGAGCTTGACCTGTGAGTTTGACCTGTGAGCCTTACCTGTGAACTTGACCAGTGAGCCTTACCTGTGAGCCTTACCTGTGAGCTTGACCTGTGAGCTTGACCTGTGCGCCTTACCTGTGAGCTTGACCTGTGAGCCTTACCTGTGAGCTTGACCTGTGAGCTTGACCTGTGAGCCTTACCTGTGAGCTTGACCTGTGAGCTTGACCTGTGAGCCTTACCTGTGAGCTTGACCTGTGAGTTTGACCTGTGAGCCTTACCTGTGAACTTGACCTGTGAGCCTTACCTGTGAGCCTTACCTGTGAGCTTGACCTGTGCGCCTTACCTGTGAGCTTGACCTGTGAGCCTTACCTGTGAGCTTGACCTGTGAGCCTTACCTGTGAGCTTGACCTGTGAGCTTGACCTGTGAGCCTTACCTGTGAGCTTGACCTGTGAGCTTGACCTGTGAGCCTTACCTGTGAGCTTGACCTGGGAGCTTGACCTGTGAGCTTGACCTGTGAGCCTTACCTGTGAGCTTGACCTGTGAGCTTGACCTGTGAGCCTTACCTGTGAGCTTGACCTGTGAACTTGACCTCTGAGCTTGACCTGTGAGCCTTACCTGTGAGCTTGACCTGTGAGCTTGACCTGTGAGCCTTACCTGTGAGCTTGACCTGTGAGCTTGACCTGTGAGCCTTACCTGTGAGCTTGACCTGTGAGCTTGACCTGTGAACTTGACCTGTGAGCTTGACCTGTGAGCCTTACCTGTGAGCTTGACCTGTGAGCTTGACCTGTGAGCCTTACCTGTGAGCTTGACCTGTGAGCTTGACCTGTGAACTTGACCTGTGAGCTTGACCTGTGAGCCTTACCTGTGAGCTTGACCTGTGAGCTTGACCTGTGAGCCTTACCTGTGAGCTTGACCTGTGAGCTTGACCTGTGAGCCTTACCTGTGAGCTTGACCTGTGAGCTTGACCTGTGAGCCTTACCTTTGAGCTTGACCTGTGAGCTTGACCTGTGGACTTGACCTGTGAGCTTGACCTGTGAGCTTTACCTGTGAACTTGACCTGTGGCTCATATTATCTGGATATATTATAAACCTTGAGTTCCTAATAGGCATGTTAAGTATGCCCATATTTTCCTTTAACTGCACACACCCCACGTACCACAGAAAAATTATTTTATTCGGCATTGACTGTAGCCGCATAGCAGCGGGAATATTCTGATACTGCGTAAATCTGATCTGAATGATAGATCCCTTGAAGCTCACACCTGGGTGTTAGATCTACTCATTCATAAAACGGTCATAAATATTAGAGTTCAAATTATTCTATGCCCAAGCTTGTAATTATTGGATAACATTGCTTCCTATGGGGAAAGAGGTATCGTTGATATCGTACTAACCACCTTAGGCATTTATCAGTAGAAAGTATAAAATCTAAGTTAACGTTTTAGCCAAAAAGGTTTTGGAATAAATGGTTTTATCTTTGTATTCTTTCTACGTTACGTGAAATTACATTTAAACTTCAAAAATATTTATTTGTGTCTGTAAGCTTAAGATGTATGTCATTTAGGCCTGGCTAATCTTTCAGAATAGGCTTATATTTACTTCCTTCTAAATAATAATAATAATAATAATAATAATAATAATAATAATAATAATAATAATAACCATTATTATTATTATTATTATTATTATTATTATTATTATTATTATTATTATTATTATTATTATTATTATTATTATTATTATTATTATGCAATTTTTGTTAGTGTAATTTTGGGAAAATCTCTCCTTTCTCCCTTTGGAAATGGCTATTTCACCTTGCCGTCGCTAGAGGGCTATGTCTACAAATAAATGATAACGCCAAGGAAATCATATTATGTAGGCTAACCTTTAGCTCAAAAATTCCAGTTCACGATTTTAAGCGTCATAAATCACGTTTACGTTGGCATAGTCTTTCTTTATTTCCAGTTTGGCCTATTATTATTATTATTATTATTATTATTATTATTATTATTATTATTATTATTATTATTATTATTATTATTATTATTATTATTATTATTAATATTATCATTATTATCATTATTATTATTAGATTACTGCTATTACTATGAGTCTAATACCGCCAAAGAGTGGTCTACCCCAAACATGATGTTTAGGCTACAGAATTTTCTTGCTATGAGGGAAAATGTAATTTTAATTAAACGTATCTCATTTATTGACGAGGGTGTTCACGGATTTCCGCGCAATGAGGGACCTGCGTTGTGAATGTGCTCCGGTTTGTCTTAACCTGGGATTAATAGATGAGAATAACCGTCACCACAAAGGCATGCAGAAGTTTCCAGACGTGCCTCCCCAAACATGAAGACGTTACATGAAGATCCGCACACACGCTGGATGTCGTAAGAGCTCACAGTGTAACCAGAGTTGGGCTCAGCCCCCTATTAAGTAGCCCATAGTGGAGAGATTCGTCCCATTTGGAAAGAGGCTTCCTATCTGGGACGTCCCGACACGGGAGTCATACCTCCTCCTCCGAACCAGTTCATCATACCGGTGTCTCGGAACAACTTGTGATTCCCAATATAACATTAAACCAGAAAGTGCATCAGGTCAGCAAATCAGCATCATTTCCATTCTGATTAGCACGATTTGTGGTGTATTAATATTTTTTGGATATTGTCTGGAATTTTGGTAAGTGCTTAAAAATTTAAAAATTTTTTAAATGTATCTTAGTACGTGGTGTCTTAACATATTTTAGTAGCACAAAATTAGGTTTTTTATAGATTACTTGTGTATTTCTACCAACAGAGTCAGACAGAAGCCTGTCAGGAAAAATTCTGTTCGCAACGAATTGCCTTAGTGAGCCCATGTTAAACAAACGTGGAAATTCACAGGAAAGCTGTTTTATTACTGCCAAGTTTTATACCTATGAATTAACTCGCTTACCATTATTTTTATAATTTTAAGATTTACTTGACCTGTTTATATTATTTGAAGATTTCTTATCCAGGTGTAAGTAGGTTTTCTGTTACATGCGGTTAATTCTAGACTAAAGAGTTATAGACTAAAATATTTGCTTTGCAACGTTTTCTCGAATTAACCAATGGGTTAAATCTGGATATCTGTAATCATTTGCACCTTCAGGCAATGTTCAAAAAGCCAAAGATATCCTGATGAAGGTGCCAGGTACCCCTCACATGCGGGAATGACACTAGATATTTAACCTGCACCCTTCGGTAGGAGGCGCGCGCTCTGCGTGCTGCACGCGCCCAAAGATCTTTAACACAACTTTCCAGTCTGTTGGCAAATTTCAGAATTTGAGTGATGTTGAATCTTTGGGTTGAGAGTCATAAAATAGTGCATTTTTTTAACTTTTGAAATGCAAATATTTATTTGCATGTAGTCTTAGTTCCTGGGTGCAGATTGATGTCCCTGATCTGATCAGGTTGTGCATTGATGACTTACACGTGTAAGTGTCTGGTGCTGGTGTTGTAGATCCATGATCTGCTGAGACGCAGCTGTGAGGATGAAGACCAGGCTGTCCGTGGCAGCGTTTGCCTGCATTACGGTGGCAGTGCTGTCGTATGTGAATGCACAGAATGAAGGTAAAACGACACTCATCACTTTCTCTCTTCATCTTAACTGAACTCTGTTATTTCTCTCTTTCTTCTCACTCCCGTCTCTGTGATAGTGGTGCGAGTTATCTCGACCCTGAAATAAAATAATTAGCTACTACTTAGCTAATTATAATATTATAATAATAACTACTTGTTTCTTGTTAGTTAAATAAATGTATGTCCACTACAAGAAGCATTCGTTTTTTTAATCTTTAATCCCACCATAAAGTGCGTGTGCTCTTGATGCATACGCGTTACAGTTGATTTGATTCCTATATGTTCCTATATTCCTATATGTTCCTATATTCCTATATTTCGATCAAAAGGCTGCGCTGGATTTAATTGGATAAATATTACGAGTTTAATGGCTAGATCTACGTTGAATGAATAAAACACAAAAATAAAACAAAATGTTCAGTAAAAGTCCTCATGATACAGTTTACCTGAGGGACGTGTCAAAGCGACGTGCTCTGCCTGCACTATGTGTCCAGGAAATACTGTAATATGTCATTTAGACACTAGGTGGAGAAACGTTAGAATTAAGACGTATTTAGAAAATAATCGATAAGTAACCGTTGTAATAAAATAAAATTGAAAAAATTAAGTAGTCCCTTTTCGGCAATATAAAAAAAAATTAAGAAGAACATAACTTTCTCTTAATCATTCTGTATGTTTATTCTTGCAGTTTATTGGCCCAAGTTTTTTCCTCTGTTTATGGGGCCCGGATCATAGAAAACATTGAAAATGTATAAAGATTAGGCAGTATGACAATTACATTGTTCAAATGTAATTAAAATAAAAAAATATTAATTAAAAAGTATGCATGTTCAAATGTAATTAAAATAAACAATTGATATTAAAGTCAGTCAGGTTGTTCAAACAGCAGTCAAACACCTCATACTTGAAGGAAATGTAGTTCTTAGAAAAAGGAAACATTGACATGGTTCACGCCATCTTCATGGAGTGGTGGAAGTCTTATTTGAACAGCCTGGATGGATGGAAACGGCCTTCGTGAAACAGAGGTTGTGACTGGACTTCATCACAGCGACGTGTAACAGCACAATGCAAAGCATTACTGGTGTTCAGTGGACAGCAGAGTGGAATATTTTAGCTGCCTTCATCTTCAGATCAGTCTGGAGGCCAAGTTTCCTCCTCATGTCTCGTCTCTCTTATGGAACAGAATACGGGGTTCACAAATCACATTTTTTATCGATTTCTTTAAAGAGAGTAACTTCATTTTAGCACGTGTGGTTTTACCTGATAAATGGTGAAAATTATCTGACGAGTGTATGTTGATGAGGTTTACTCTTATGGAGATGGCCCCTCACTGTGGTGAGTTATAATAGATATATGAGGACTCGGGTGACGTCATGAGACGTTCTTATCATAGCTTATGATCTCACTCGCTTTAAACGTGGGAGCCAAACACATCTCCGAGACTGATAAACTGCTAACAAAGAAAAAGCCTGACCGCTAACAAACTCATCACAGATATGGACAGTTTTCCGTTACATATTCTACACACTAAAATTTCACGTTATTCCAAAACACTGGGATTGCGTTCCGGCAGTCGAATGGCCTGGATCGGCTTGGAGAGGCTGGAATAAGGGTTGTTGCCCTGGCAACGCACGGGCAGCCCTGGGCGTGGCTGAGAGTTATAGGGTTGGGGGGGCCAATGGAGTCAGAATTGGAGGCCACCGTCAGAGTTGAATTGGTCAACCAGGTTGGTGGGTCTTATTTTTTATATCCCTGCCCTGGTAAACTTTGGCCCTGGTCCCATTTTGGACTGATGCCAAGGCTTCGAAAAATATTTTATTGTGATATTCCTAACACACATATCCATACACACACATCCATACACACACATCCATACACACACATATCCATACACACACATCCATACACACACATCCATACACACACATCCATACAGACATGAGTAAACACGTTTCCCACTGCCAAACGTTCTTCACAGAGAGCCGCCACGTCACACAACACTCAAGAATATCACTTTGAAATATTTCAAAAATAATTTCTCCGTGTAGTTCGTCTTGTACATGGATTCCCTTCAAGTTGTTCCAAACAACTTTTCATGTACATGTGCATTGGCCAGACCCTGCCGGTGTCTGCTCAATGTGACCAACTTTGCATTTTGTCTAGATTTTTGTCATCGTTTGTTTTTGTTTGTTTCACTTGTCTTATTTTAATATCATACAAATGTGCGTCTTCGTTTTAGTTGTGTCATTTACTTTAATGATCAAAAGAATGTACTCAAGGGTCACCACTGACGCTGTATATTCTTTTAAGAGGTTTGCAATGGATTGTCATCCTAGTCCACCCTGTGTTCAACACGAACGGTTATATTGTATTTTAATGTGCAGTAGTGTACGTGACATGACACTCTTCCATTGTACAATCAACAGTTCAATACGTTTCTTTGGAACCAGCAGTTCACCACAGTAATTTCAGCTGTGTTGGACGGGCTGAAATGGCTGCATGAGAGCTGTGTTTTTGGCACTGTGTTTTTGGCACTGTTCTATTTTGTGGATCACCTGTTTTGGTTTGTGTCCGTGCTTGAGAAGTCTGGCCCATCAGCCCGACGGCTCAAACTTGTCATTTTGATCCAAAATGGCATTTCTGTCGTCTTCTTCGTTTTTTAAAACCGTGTCTGCCCCAACAATGAACATGCTGGCTTCACATCTGAAGTGTTGGTCATTGTGTTCCTGCTAACGCACTTGTGTTTGTGTGTCTTTTTACTATTACAAAATACATGTATGTCCTGATCGCCCTGAATATTGACTTGAACTACTTCCTATTTTCACAGTAATGCCACCATCAGATTTGAGATTTAAAATATTAAATGAAAACACAGTAGAAATGACATGGAGGCGTCCTCTGACCAGGATAGAGGGCTTTAGAATACACGTGGCATCAGATACAGGTGAGTAGTTAATTTGGTGGGGCTCATGGTGAGACGTTCAGTGGTTGGCTATTCTGGTGTCATTAGTACGATGCACACTGATACTTTCTAAATATCAACAGGGAAAATCTGAATACATTTATAATGCATCTTGTCAAATCAAACACAACTCATTATTACATTACATTGTTATATTATTTATGGATTTCCTTCTGCTTATTTTAGTTAAAATGTTCATTTGCATAAAATAATCTGGTTATTTACGTTTTTCTGGCCCTACCACAGATGAACCTGTGAAAGAGTTTACACTTCCTGCCTCTGCAACAAAAACCTCAATCAAGGATTTAACTCCCGATGTGGATTATGTAGTAACGATATCATCATATTCCAGATCACAAGAGAGTTTACCCATCTCTGGCCAAATCACAAGTAAGTCATATGCTGGTTGAAGCTGTTGTGTGGTGTTTTCATTGTTCTTTGGAGAATTAATGATTCATTCTTTCTTTATTTTAGTCCAGTCGAGTGGCTCAGAAGGAGGTCCCAGACGACCACAAGTTTCAGATGCAGTTAGTGAGTACATTCTCTCTTTTCTCTCTCTCCTTCTCTCCACCCCTAATTCATCATTGCGTTTGGCCTCTTGCTGAGCTTGTCCGGTTCCTCTGTAATCGTTATAGTGTTTAGAAGTGGCCCTTTGTGCTCTCGCCTACCTTGCTGTAGTCGTGAAAGCCTTTATGGCGTTTCCCACCATGATAAAGTGAGTCAGGCTGTGCCTGAGGTCAGTGGGTGAATGTTTTAAGCGCTTGTGTGTGCGCCCCTCACGTGCCTGGGGTGAGTGATGACGATCTTCTGAAACCTGGAAGAGAAGAACCTTGCAACCCTCAGCAGCTCCTCCACTCATCTTCCTGATTAGGCAAAAATGAGCAAATGAGTGAAAATCGTCAGCGCTTTTCCACTGGCATGGTGCGAGTGCTGGTGCCAAAATCTTGAATGTTTCTGTGGTTTCACCACAAAAAACGATTGGCTCCACAGTCTTGTTTGGAGCCACTGAACCCGTGATGTAAACGAAAGACGGGTGGAGATGGGTGGAGGCGGGTGGAGGCGGGTGGAGACGGGTGGAGGGGAGATGAGACGGGTGGAGGGGAGATGAGACGGGTGAAGCCGGGTGGAGCCTCTGTGCCACCGTGGCACGGAGGGAACCTTGAATAAACCATCGATGCTCTCGAACCAGCGGAAACGTGTATCGGTTATTGAAACTTTCTCCAGCTCCAGCACGAACATCAGCCCTTCTTGGTGGAAGTATAGACACGTGTGAGCTGTATAGTTTGTGATATCCAACAGTCATATCAGCGGTTCTGCGGGGGCCTGGCATAAATGAAGACTGTTTTAATTAAATGCTGCATTGCCCAGAACCTTTTTTTCTGGGGCTTTGTCACCTGAGGGCTAAAGGATCTGACATGTGTCCTGCCTGCACCTTCCAAGAAAATCAAAAATAGAGTGGGATTATTTTAGTGTCGAAAACACAATGAAATGTTTTTTTATTTTTTTATTGACTTACAATATTCTTCCTGGAGATGTCTTCATTTGTGCTGCTCTATTGACACTTGTAGCTCAGTCAGCACAATCTCATGTCAGCACAAACTCAGGCTGAGTCAGTATGTAAGGGCTTGACTAGGTGACCTTCACCCTGACCTCCCGCCTGTTTTTCCTCCCAGAGTGTTCGAGCGGCGCGATCGCGGATGTGGTCTTCCTGGTGGACGGCTCATGGGGTGTGGGACGAGACAACTTCAAACACGTCCGCAGCTTCGTCTCTGATGTGGCCGGAGCTTTTGACATCGGAGAAGATAAGAGCAGGGTGGGCGTGGTGCAGTACAGCACAGACGCTCGCACAGAGTTCACGCTCACGCAGTACCTGAGGCGTGGAGATTTGCTCCGTGCCATCAACAACCTCCCGTACAAGGGAGGCAACGCCAAGACAGGTGTTTAGTACATGCACGAACACACACGTACACGCACACACACACGTACACGCACACACACACGTACACGCACACACACACGTACGTACACGCACTCACACACGTACACGCACTCACACACGTACGTACACGCACTCACACACGTACACGCACTCACACACGTACACGCACACACACACGTACACGCACTCACACACGTACACGCACTCACACACGTACACGCACTCACACACACGTACACGCACACACACGTACATGCATGCACACGTACACGCACGCACACACGTACACGCACTCACACACGTACACGCAGACACACACGTACACGCAGACACACACGTACACGCACTCACACACGTACACGCACTCACACACGTACACGCACACACACACGTACACGCACTCACACACGTACACGCACTCACACACACGTACACGCACACACACGTACATGCATGCACACGTACACGCACACACACACGTACACGCACTCACACACGTACACGCACTCACACACGTACACGCACACACACACGTACACGCACTCACACACGTACACGCACACACACACGTACACGCACACACACACGTACACGCACGAACACACACGTACACGCACACACACACGTACACGCACTCACACACGTACATGCACTCACACACACGTACACGCACACACACACGTACACGCACTCACACACGTACACGCACACACACACGTACACGCACTCACACACGTACACGCACTCACACACGTACATGCACTCACACACACGTACACGCACACACACACGTACACGCACTCACACACGTACACGCACACACACACGTACACGCACTCACACACGTACATGCACTCACACACACGTACACGCACTCACACACGTACACGCACACACACACGTACACGCACTCACACACGTACACGCACTCACACACGTACACGCACACACACACGTACACGCACACACACACGTACACGCACACACACACGTACATGCATGCATACGTACACGCACACACACACGTACACGCATGCACACGTACACGCACACACACACGTACATGCATGCATACGTACACGCACACACACACGTACACGCACTCACACACGTACACGCACGCACGTCACTTGCCGTCGTGTGAAAACTGGGCACTTGAAAGTCCAATGACTCTATCAACCCTGATGATGATATTATACTTGCTCCCCTTAGAAATATTTTCCATTTATGAAAGATTACTGTGAGGAGACTGCACTTCAGTAAATATTGTTATATATCATTTTTATACACACCTGCATGCACTGACTCACACACGTGCACACACACACACACACACAGACTGGATTGGGCAATAGTGAGTCAGCACTCTGTGGTCTGATCCTTGCTCTGGGCTGCTGATGGAAGTTCTCAGCCAAACGTTGCACAGACACAGCTGAACACTCCCCTGACCGTCTTAACACCTCTGCTCCTCCTGTAGGGGTCGCACTCCTTCTGTAGCTGTCGCACTTCTCCTGTAGCTGTCGCACTCCTCCTGTAGCGGTCGCACTCCTCCTGTAGCTGTCGCACTCCTCCTGTAGCGGTCGCACTCCTCCTGTAGCTGTCGCACTCCTCCTGTAGCTGTCGAACTCCTCCTGTAGCGGTCGCACTCCTCCTGTAGCTGTCGCACTCCTCCTGTAGCTGTCGCACTCCTCCTGTAGCGGTCGCACTCCTCCTGTAGCTGTCGCACTCCTCCTGTAGCGGTCGCACTGCTCCTGTAGCTGTCGCACTCCTCCTGTAGCGGTCGCACTCCTCCTGTAGCGGTCGCACTGCTCCTGTAGCTGTCGCACTCCTCCTGTAGCGGTCGCACTCCTCCTGTTGCGGTCGCACTCCTCCTGTAGCGGTCGCACTCCTCCTGTAGCTGTCGCACTGCTCCTGTAGCTGTCGCACTCCTCCTGTAGCTGTCGCACTGCTCCTGTAGCTGTCGCACTCCTCCTGTAGCGGTCGCACTCCTCCTGTAGCTGTCGCACTGCTCCTGTAGCGGTCGCACTGCTCCTGCAGAGCGTCCAGCTTTATTCAATTGCTAAATTCCTGCTTTTGCAATTTCATTTTCATCCAATAAAGTAATCATGAGCTTCAATAAAGTAATTTTGAGGCATTTATTTAATGTTGAGCTATTTCAAACTTCACTGTTTACTGTTTTGGTGAAACTGCAAACGCTTTACTGTAAGGTTTCTGTGGTTTTCTGTCTCCGTGTAGGCAATGCGTTGGATTATCTGTTTAAAAATATTTTCACTGAGGCGTCTGGCACCAGGAAAGGATTCCCCAAGGTCGCCGTAGTCATCACAGTTGGAAAATCACAGGACCAAGTTGAAGACTACGCCAGAAAGCTGAAGAACAGCGGGGTCGAGATTTTCACCCTGGGTACGTGGGAGTCCGGCGCTACCTCTCAAAGCACTCATTTGCTTTTATCACATAACATCTCAGAACTGCGCGTCATTAGGGAGTTTCAGACTCTCCGTGCTCACACTTCCCATGCAGGGAATCATGAAAACAAACAAAAAACAAAACACACACACACACACACACACACACACACACACACACACACACACACACACACACACACACACACACACACAAAAAAAACACTCATGGCGTCAAAGGCTAATCAGATGGGTTTTGCAGATGCTGTCTTCCTCGCTATCATAGTTTCCTACTCGTGAAGGAAAAATAACCTCCCCTCAAAAGTGTTCCTCTGATCTGGAGCTCCTTGTGTCGAAGGTCCAGCTGGCTTGCTTTAAGTGGGATATGATAAGCTGCCGCTCCGTTTCACATGTTTATGGAGAACAGCTCACAGGCTTTCTGCCAGAACATTAGCTGGGTTTGATCATTTTCACATGGCGCTCTTCAGTTTACAGTATGCAGTTTGGGATTTACAGGTGTTGACTTTTAACCATAAATGGATAAAATTCCCCAGTTTTGGCAAGAGGCAGTTCCGTTTTATTTTCTAACGTTTACCTTTAACACTTTTTTATTTTGTTCATTTGCCAATCAGGGATCAAAGACGCAGATGAGGAGGAACTGAAGAAAATGGCCTCCACCCCCCACAGTGCACATGTGTACAGAGCCCCCAACTTTGATGTGATCAAAACTGTGCAGAAGGCGTTCATCACACAGGTGTGTGCAGGGGTTGAGGAACAGCTCAGCTCACTGACCAGTGGGGAGGAAGGTAAAAACAAACAAAAAACAAGTAAACGAACAAAGAAATTAAAATAAGGTCGCGGTGCATCGGCGTGTAAGCGAGGAACGTGGCTGATAAACACCTTGTGTTTGTGGTTGATGGGCAGTGGTTGAGCCAGCCTCGAACCTCCGGGTGATGGAGACGACGTCGAAGTCCATGCGGGTGGCGTGGGACGCCTCTCTGGGGGAGGTGACGGGCTACAAACTTCAGCTGGTGCCCATGCTGGCGGACAGTAAGAGGCAGGAGCTGTATGTGTCCTCCTCCCAGATCTCCGTGAACATCAGAGACCTGTCCCCGGAAACCCAGTACCAGATCAACTTGTTCGCCCTGAAAGGTCTCACACCCAGCGAGCCCATCACAGCTATGGAAAAGACGGAGCCTATCAAAGTGTCACTGGGTAAGATTGATCTTAGGTCGCCTATTTGTCCTTAGGTATACTGTATCACTGATAAGCCCTTGATGAATGAGGTGTTGCATTTAAAATGCCATCATGCTGCTAAAGTAATGTTTTGTACCCTTTTCCTTTCCAGAATGTTCTCTGGGAGTGGACGTTCAGGCTGATGTTGTCCTTCTGGTCGATGGATCGTACAGTATAGGGTTAGCCAACTTTGCAAAAGTCAGAGGCTTCCTGGAGGTTCTTGTTAACTCCTTTGACATTGGACCCCAGAAGGTTCAGATCAGCCTTGTGCAATACAGCAGGGACCCACACACTGAGTTCTACCTGGACACACATCACGATCTGAGTGCTGTGATTAAAGCCGTGAGGTCGTTCCCGTACCGAGGAGGCTCCACGAACACGGGCAGAGCCATGACCTACGTCAGGGAGAAGATCTTCATCGCCAGCCGAGGAGCTCGTGCTAACGTTCCTCGTGTGATGATCCTCATCACAGACGGCAAGTCCTCGGATACCTTCAAGGATCCAGCCACCAGGCTGAGGAACACGGACGTGGAGATCTTTGCTGTCGGCGTGAAGGACGCTGTGAGGTCAGAGCTGGAGGCCATTGCTAACCCACCAGTAGAAACACACGTGTACACTGTAGAGGATTTCGATGCCTTCCAGAGGATCTCTAAAGAGCTGACCCAGTCCATCTGCCTGCGGATCGAGCAGGAACTCCTCAACATCAAGAAGCGAAGTGAGTAGCTCTGATTGCACGTTCTCATTTCATAATGACTTGATCTAGATTATCTGATTGCACGTTCTCATTTCATAATGACTTGATCTAGATTATCTGATGGCACGTTCTCATTTCATAATGACTTGATCTAGATTATCTGATTGCACGTTCTCATTTCATAATGACTTGATCTAGATTATCTGATGGCACGTTCTCATTTCATAATGACTTGATCTAGATTATCTGATGGCACGTTCTCATTTCATAATGACTTGATCTAGATGATCTGATGCTATGGACATCTGGCCAAGGGGCGTCACCACTTTAGACCTAGGGTTAGGGTTAGGGTTAGGGTTTCAGAACAGAAGTTTAACCTCAGGTTGACCCGTTATCTCACGTCATGGTTTCAGAACTCTAGTTCTAGATCTCTTTCCTTTAGAGTTACGTCTACAGACTTAAAACTTTGCTTTGTTATTTCAGGCAACAATAATCAATGTTACCAGGTTTTGAGATTCCAGTATGTATGAAACAATGTATGAGTCTCTGAGTGGCGGGTATGATTTATCATGAAGGGTTTTTATATTTCAAAGCTATGGCTTCTCAGCTATTGTTTGCAAACAAAGTTCTGACCAAACATGAAGCAACAACATGTGTGGTACCCAATGGTATAACCCTTGTGTACTGTACTGTACTGTACTGCCTAGCATCTAAAAAAGCATTTAAAACATGTCTAAAAGAATGAATTTAAGTTGCTTTTGGCTTTGTTAAAAAATGTGCTACACACATGCTATGAGCTTTGCTTGTACAGGAGTAAATGGTGCATGTCACACTGTATTGTAAGGCCCAAAAGGTATTACCTATGAGCGAGTGTATTGTAAGGCCCAAAAGGTATTACCTATGAGCGAGTGTATTGTAAGGCCCAAAAGGTATTACCTATAAGCGAGTGTATTGTAAGGCCCAAAATGTATTACCTATGAGCGAGTGTATTGCTAGCGTGCATATTGTGCAAATAACAGCACAGTGCCGTGGTTCACTTGCTCATTAGATGGTGTTTTATGGAGATGGTAATACCTGATGCTGTGAATTTGCCCTGCGTTCCAGGTCTGCTCTCTCCCAAGGATCTGAGATTCTCTGAAATCTCCTCCAGAAACTTCCGGGCCACATGGGACACAGATGCTGTAGACACCGAGTCCTACCTGGTTCGGTATAAGCCTGCTGCTGACACGGCTGGCGACTACATCTCTGTCATGGTACCAGGAGACACAACCACTGCTACGCTAGTTCACCTCACCCCTGTCACTAAGTATGAGGTCAACGTCTACGCCCAGTACGATAAAGGAGAGAGTTTTCCTCTCACGGGCTTCGAGACCACACTGGAGGGTGAGTTTTGTTCTTGTATGTTCTTTGTTAGGCTTTCCTTTGGCGATTGACACAGGACTAGAGTTTCAATATTTATTTCATTCTCATTATTGATTTGACTATGTGCATCATTGCTGTCTCCTAATCGTTCACATCAAGTCAATTGTTTTTCCAGAACAGGGAACTGTGCGTAACCTCCAGGTGTCTGAGGAGACCACAGACAGCTTCCGGGTGGGGTGGGACGCGGCTCCTGGCCGGGTGGTGAGGTATAGGCTGACCTATGTGCCTGTCAGGGGCGACAGCGCGCAACAGGAAGCTGTCACGGTGGGGGCGGAGACCAGCATCGTCCTCCAGCCCCTCTTCCCCATCACCACCTACAGAGTGAGCGTGGCGGCCGAGTACCCATCAGGCATTGGGGAGCAGAGGCACATAGACGGCACCACTATAGAAGGTGAGTGGCACGGCGGAGTGATGAATCACATTTTCCCCACCTTTGATAATTATTTTTCCAGCCCTGTAACCTGCCATCTTTAAAGCATTCTGTCCACACTGAGGTGTCATTAAACCTTCAGGAAGGGAGTCAGTACGAGCTTTAACCTCAGGCGTCGCACCTTTCACTGTGGAATGCTCACAACGCACGCCCCCCTCCCCTCCAAGTGCCACACCCATGTGGGGTGGGTGGGATTAGATCTTCTTCAACGGCCTCGGGTGATGGAACGAAATCCAGATAATGATCACATTCAGTAACGCGGGAGCCGAATCTCGCGGCCGACCGACGGGGGGAGCCGAGGTGATTTCCATTCGTCACAGCAGCAAAATTCAAGTTGTTATTATAAGTCGGCGAAGTCAGCGTGTGTGTATGTTCCGTCTGGTTCCTGCGGCCGGTGCTCACTAACGCAGTTAGGTTCAGGCGGGAGACGTGAGCAGCTCGGCTTTCTTCAGCAGCTCATCCAAAACCAGTTCATAATGTTTAGATTTTCTCCTCGCTGTCTATAAGGAAAAACATTTTCCGCTCACGCTATTCCAACCACCTCTCGGTTTCAGCCGTTCTTTGCGAATGAGTCCGTTTTCCGTGTTATCGTTCGGCGACGGGCCGCGTCTCCTGGTCATGGGGACATTACGACAGCAGCCAGTAGGTGTGGATGAGCCCCACTGGTGTGACTCTTGTTTCAAATCGCTGACGTTGCTCTTGAAACCTGCGAGTGTTTGACGAGACACGGTCGTGGATGTGCGCGCTGTGGTACACGGTCCAGGACAAGGCTCTACAGAACCTGTGACCCTACCAGCTGTGCCTCGGGCCTCGGCTTGATGTGGTAACAGTACTGTATATGTGTAAAATGGCCGACGATAGACACTATGAGATGTTTTTCACAGATCATCCATGGAAAACTGCGTTCATCAGCGTGATTTTATATTTATAAACAAATTTTTTTGTTTTGGATATTTAATTATGAAACTTTATAAAAATGTATTTTTTAGGCACTCAGTGAATTGTTATGGCCTGTCCATGCGAGTGAGAACTTGCCTTCAGTCATTCCTCTTCACAGCTCCTCAGTTTTGCATTACGGTGCTTCTAAGTTTTCCATTTTTCTTCAGACAGATTAAGCGCCGCTCACTTGTCTGGTTTGGGGTCTCGGGGTCAGTTTCAAAGCTGCGGCCTCCTCTATAGGCATGAATGAGAAACAGCTTTAGTGCAGTGGTCTCATCAGGAGGTCCTGTGTCTTTGGTCTCCCCCCAGGCTGCTGGGGGGGGGGGGGGGGGGGGGGGGGGGGGGGTCAGGGCAAACACGTATCACTCCCAGTGGGACTTAAAGGTCAAACCGCTGGCCTTGCCCTCCAAAACACAGCAAATGGTTTAGCTAAACAATGTAACCAGGAGCTAATCTCTGCTAGTGGTGCTTATCATTTTGGGGTGAGTGGTGTGTGTGTGTGTGTGTGTGTGTGTGTGTGTGTGTGTGTGTGTGTGTGTGTGTGTGTGTGTGTGTGGAGTTTCAGCAGTGACGGACAATGGTGGGACAGGAACTCATCTTGGTATTATAGAGCCCCATCTGACGCTACGGGTCAATGACCCCTGAGTTTGACTGACGTTGAGGGGAATAGGAGCTAACTGGATGTCAGTGGTGCGTATGTGCTGTGTGGGGGTTGTGGAAGAGGCTGGCTGCACAATGGTTTGAGTGTGACTGTGGGAGATATGGAGGTGGTGGGCTTGGTCTCTGGTGCTGTGTGAGGGCTGGTGGAGTTTGGGTGGAGGAGATATGGAGGTGGTGGGCTTGGTCTCTGGTGCTGGGTGAGGGATGGTGGAGTTTGGGTGGGGGAGATATGGAGGTGGTGGGCTTGGTCTCTAGTGCTGGGTGAGGGCTGGTGGAGTTTGGGTGGAGGAGATATGGAGGTGGTGGGCTTGGTCTCTGGTGCTGTGTGAGGGATGGTGGAGTTTGGGTGGAGGAGATATGGAGGTGTTGGGCTTGGTCTCTGGTGCTGTGTGAGGGATGGTGGAGTTTGGGTGGAGGAGATATGGAGGTGGTGGGCTTGGTCTCTGGTGCTGGGTGAGGGATGGTGGAGTTTGGGTGGGGGAGATATGGAGGTGGTGGGCTTGGTCTCTAGTGCTGGGTGAGGGCTGGTGGAGTTTGGGTGGGGGAGATATGGAGGTGGTGGGCTTGGTCTCTGGTGCTGTGTGAGGGATGGTGGAGTTTGGGTGGAGGAGATATGGAGGTGGTGGGCTTGGTCTCTAGTGCTGGGTGAGGGATGGTGGAGTTTGGGTGGAGGAGATATGGAGGTGGTGGGCTTGGTCTCTGGTGCTGTGTGAGGGATGGTGAAGTTTGGGTGGAGGAGATATGGAGGTGTTGGGCTTGGTCTCTGGTGCTGTGTGAGGGCTGGTGGAGTTTGGGTGGAGGAGATATGGAGGTGGTGGGCTTGGTCTCTGGTGCTGTGTGAGGGATGGTGGAGTTTGGGTGGAGGAGATATGGAGGTGGTGGGCTTGGTCTCTGGTGCTGTGTGAGGGATGGTGGAGTTTGGGTGGAGGAGATATGGAGGTGGTGGGCTTGGTCTCTGGTGCTGTGTGAGGGATGGTGGAGTTTGGGTGGAGGAGATATGGAGGTGGTGGGCTTGGTCTCTGGTGCTGGGTGAGGGATGGTGGAGTTTGGGTGGAGGAGATATGGAGGTGTTGGGCTTGGTCTCTGGTGCTGTGTGAGGGCTGGTGGAGTTTGGGTGGAGGAGATATGGAGGTGGTGGGCTTGGTCTCTGGTGCTGTGTGAGAGATGGTGGAGTTTGGGTGGAGTAGATATGGAGGTGGTGGGCTTGGTCTCTGGTGCTGTGTGAGAGATGGTGGAGTTTGGGTGGAGTAGATATGGAGGTGGTGGGCTTGGTCTCAGGTGCTGGGTGAGGGATGGTGGAGTTTGGGTGGAGGAGATATGGAGGTGGTGGGCTTGGTCTCTGGTGCTGGGTGATGGCTGGTTGGCGCATGAATTTGGTGTGGCGTGTGTATGTGTGTGTGTGTGAGTGTGTGTGAGTGTGTGTGTTAGTGTGTGGTGATAGTAATAGTGTGCGTGTGGTGATGGTAGTAGTGTGTCCCCAGGTGGGTGTGTGTGTGTGTGTGTGTGTGTGTGTGAGTGTGAGTGTGTGTGTGTGTGTGTGTGTGTGTGTGTGTGTGTGTGTGTGTGTATGTGTGTGTGTGTGTGTGTGTGTGTGTGTGCGCGTGTGTGTGAGTGTGTGTGTGAGTGTGTGTGTGTGTGTGTGTGTGTGTGTGTGTGTGTGGTGATAGTAGTAGTGTGTCCCCAGGTGGGGGTGTGTGAGTGTGTGTGTGTGTGTGTGTGTGTGTGTGTGTGTGTGTGTGTGTGTGTGTGTGTGTGAGTGTGTGTGTGTGTGTGTATGTGTGTGTGTGTGTGGTGATAGTAGTAGTGTGTCCCCAGGTGGGGGTGTGTGAGTGTGTGTGTGTGTGTGTGTGTGTGTGTGTGTGTGTGTGTGTGTGTGTGTGTGTGTGTGTGAGTGTGTGTGTGTGTGTGTGTGTGTGTGTGTGTGTGTATGTGTGTGTGTGTGTGTGTGTGTGTGTGTGTGTGTGTGTGTGTGTGTGTGTGTGAGTCATATTGTGTTGTTTCTGCTCATCTTGTGAGGACCTGTCTGGAATGCAACACAGTTCTCTGCCTCTTGCTCCTTTGCTGATAACTGATGGATAATTTGGACATTTTCCTGCCTTATGTTTCTAAAGCCGTGTGGACTCCAAACCCCACTGATAATGACGTGTGATACTGCAGCCTTCCACCATCCATTGCCCAGTGGACCAAGTGTTGGGCTGGGCTGACCGAACAGCAAACTCACAGGTCTTTCCTCAGTCCAGTAACCATGCAGCTGCCACAGAACAGCAACAGCTCGAATCACTTCAGAGAGCTTTCAACAAAGAAAAACTCCATTCCACTGTGAACTTCCAGAAGTGGTGAAAGGAACAAAGGCTCTGAGATACCCCTGCACCTAGCCGCCGTGATAATGGTGTGTAATTGGGGGCACGTGGTGCTCTGACCCCTGGTGGTCTGCCTGGAGGCTGGTGCTAGCGTGTACGTGCTTGTCTGCAGAAGACATTGGACACATAGCAAGCATTTGTGTTGTTAGAGAGTGATTCTTTGGTTGTGTGTGTGTGTGTGTGTGTGTGTGGGGGGGGGGGGCAGTTCTTTACAATTTCTTTTGAGTGATGAGAGGCTTCTGAAATCAGTTCAAGATTCCAAGGTTAAAAGAACAAACCTGAAAAGGATGTATGAAAAATCCCCGTCTCACCCTTCTGCTAGGTGATCTGGTGTCTCCTGACTCTCGGGTCTTCTCACAGAGAGCTTGGGAGCGTGAGGGAGTGGCACCAGTATTCTCGTCATTCCCAGGATCGCACTCCTCAGGACTGAGGCCAACGCTGTCATTCTTTGGACCTCTTGGAAACATTCCTCCATCTTAGGGTCCACAGCCCTAAATACCCTAACTTTACACAACCTTGGTGTTAAACTCTCCAAAATCTTTCTGTTTCCTCTTTAAGTCCCTGGAAACTCTTCCTTCCTTTGGACGTTTCTTGGAAGTTCTATCTGTATCACTGTCTGGTTGGTTCGCCATTACTTACTCAAATGTTTTAATTTAGAAGTTATGACTATTTTCATTTATACTATATACGTACTATATAGTAGACCGTATTACATGTCCAATATTTCCAAAATCTCCATAATTTCTAATATTAATCAGTCAGCACATCATTCCATAGGAAAAACAAAATCAAAAACCAAAAAAAAAAAAAACCCAAACATTCCCCTCATGGGATTTACATTTTTTATGCCATTTATGGGAATGTTTTTACTGATTCAGCACATAGGTGGCCAAAATACGACAGAGAAACCCAAATCCAGCCCTTCTGACACTGTGTGGAAAATGACCTAATGGAATGAATTCCTGTTTCAATTGAATTTCATGCTTGCGAAGAAACTGAATCAAATGAAGAGAATCGACAAGTTATCATATTAGGAGCTAAGAGCGGCAAAGTTTATGTTATCTGTGCACCTCAAAGCAGGGAGACCACGTTGATCCGAGGGCACTCTGTCTTCTGGATGGTTCATTTCATAAAATAAATGGGAGACAAATTATGGGGAGGAAAGAGAAGACAAACAGAAATGAAATCAGTCTCAATCAGTTGTGGTGCCGAGGGCCAATGATGACTCCCTGGATGGAGTTTCCCCACAGGGGGAGCCGATGCTTCATCTCCTCTTCCATGGATGAATCTTCGTTCTTTGCCGTGTACTGGAGCAGGTAATGCGTTCAAGCTGAGCTTGCTCCCTGGTTCTGAACCCCGGCGGTTGTAATTAGAGCAAACAGTCTATACCTTTATGAGCACTGGTTTCAGGTGGTGAACTTCAAAAGAGTGTGGTCTCGCAGAGAATCTGTTGCACATGCAAAGTCGGTCTGTGGCATGTTGCCTGCTTGGGGTTAGGTGGTATGATGGGAGGAGATGCCATGAAGTGCTGGAGCTTTAAAGGTCCTGGAGGAACTGGATACCAACTGAGGGTAAATACAGGGGAGGATGTTTGCTGACACATCGGTGCATCACGCTGTTCTGAGATCAGCGCTACTTCTGAGATCAGAAGGCCTGCAGTGTTGTGGTATGCAGTGACTAAAAGGAGAAAGAGCGAAGAAGACATCACATGGCATAGAACTCGGAATGTTCTAGAATGTTCTAGAATGTTCTACAAAGCAGGGGTTGGATTTGTTGCTGTTTTGTTGTTTGTGCCGAAGAAATCCACGCCACTGCCAATGCAGGCCGCGTTGGCAGGCTGTTGCTAGGGAAGAGAGCGCGTTGAGGCCGGCCCAGAACCTCTGAACCTCTGCCTCGAGGCCTGGACTCCTGTAGCCATGAAAAATGCAAACTTAGAAAAAAAATGGGTAAAAATGGCAGCCAAGAGCTATTCAGGCGTCTCCGTAGCCGGCGCTGGTCCGTGCGCACGACGACTCTGCACATGTGCGGTAAAAATAAGGAAACGAAAATCACTCCAGAGCTGGAAAGACTGTGTTTGGGGAATATCGTGCGTGATAGATTATTTTTGGCAGGGCAGTTGGAAAGATTTAGCCCAGAATCAGACTTAGTTTACTCAGCAATGTATAAAATTAAACACATGCTTAAAGCAAATCCGAGTCTCCCTACCAGTATTGAGCAGAAGGAACCTATTTCTTCAATGTAGTTTTTGGTATGTCATTTTGAAAGATAAGCCACATCGTAGCCTTTAGCAGCTAATTCACTTCTGCTGATACAAAATCAACCAATGGAGGACACTTGACTTCAAAATAATGCTTCTCACTAGAATAGTTTTATTCCTGGCCAAGTTTAATATGAAAATTCTGTTTGGTGTAATATATATATGCCTGTAGTACTAAGTTTTAGTATACAGTGTACATTCTGTATGCTGTGTGACCGGTGGCAACATTGTCTTGTGCAAACACTCATTGTGTGTAGTCTGACCTCAACATAGTTTTAAAGCATAAAATTGATCATTACTTCTGATTGAAGTAAATGTGGATTTCCAAACAAATGTGAACCATGTTACAGGTTTATCGTAGAACTGTGCAGATGACTGCAGTGTAGCTATAATTCTCCATTCAGTGTTCATTTCACATTGCAACATGTTGAATGATGTTGGATCCACACGGACATGTACAGAACTAGTGGTACATCCCAACACGCTGTAGTGAAGACCAGAACTAGTGGTACGTCCCAACACGCTGTAGTGAAGACCAGAACTAGTGGTACGCCCCAACACGCTGTAGTGAAGACCAGAACTAGTGGTATGTCCCAACACGCTGTAGTGAAGACCAGAACTAGTGGTACATCCCAACACGCTGTAGTGAAGACCAGAACTAGTGGTACGCCCCAACACGCTGTAGTGAAGACCAGAACTAGTGGTACGCCCCAACACGCTGTAGTGAAGACCAGAACTAGTGGTACGCCCCAACACGCTGTAGTGAAGACCAGAACTAGTGGTACGTCCCAACACGCTGTAGTGAAGACCAGAACTAGTGGTACGTCCCAACACGCTGTAGTGAAGACCAGAACTAGTGGTACGTCCCAACACGCTGTAGTGAAGACCAGAACTAGTGGTACGTCCCAACACGCTGTAGTGAAGACCAGAACTAGTGGTACGTCCCAACACGCTGTAGTGAAGACCAGAACTAGTGGTACATCCCAACACGCTGTAGTGAAGACCAGAACTAGTGGTACGCCCCAACACGCTGTAGTGAAGACCAGAACTAGTGGTACGTCCCAACACGCTGTAGTGAAGACCAGAACTAGTGGTACGTCCCAACACGCTGTAGTGAAGACCAGAACTAGTGGTACGTCCCAACACGCTGTAGTGAAGACCAGAACTAGTGGTACGTCCCAACACGCTGTAGTGAAGACCAGAACTAGTGGTACGTCCCAACACGCTGTAGTGAAGACCAGAACTAGTGGTACGTCCCAACACGCTGTAGTGAAGACCAGAACTAGTGGTACGTCCCAACACGCTGTAGTGAAGACCAGAACTAGTGGTACGTCCCAACACGCTGTAGTGAAGACCAGAACTAGTGGTACGCCCCAACACGCTGTAGTGAAGACCAGAACTAGTGGTATGCCCCAACACGCTGTAGACCAGTGTTCACACTGTGATGTCATACAGGGTGACGGAGGTCACACGCCCAGATCCTCTATTTGAAGTTAACGTCCGTTACGGTATTCAACGTACGGTATATGTGGAGCAGATGTTGTATGTGGGACAAAGACACAGACTCCTGTTTACAAAACCATATGGCATTAGATTAATAATCAAACTCACGGACCTGGATTTTAAGCCCAGCACAGTAAGATAAGAGTTCTGGTCACAATGAGGACGTCTCAGTGTAGTTACTGTAATGGATGGTATACAGGACATGGTTTTCTTTAGTGCTCTGGACCTGTATGGGTATTTGTGTGCATGTGGGCCCATATGTGTGTATGTATGTTTGTAAGTGTGCAGCTTTTAAGCACTACAGTATTATGGATAAATGTGTGATATGACATATGATATGTTTTCTGCTAAATTACCACATCTTCTGAGATCATGACTGCTTAGATAGAGGACAGATGAAAAAATGAGAAATGAATAGTATTCTTCTGCATATATATCAAAAGCTCAGTGTGTGTGTGTGTGTGTGTGTGTGTGTGTGTGTGTGTGTGTGTGTGTGTGTGTGTGTGTGTGAAGTGAAGAGGAATGATGAATATATAGATACACTACATCATCAAATCTTTCTATATCCTTCCAATAATGTGATCTGAATAATGAATCCCTCACTGACCTCTGTGTTTCTGAACCTTGTGTGTGTGTGTGTGTGTGTGTTCCCACAGAGCTTGGCTCCCCCCGAGACCTGATAACTAGCGATGTGACAGACACAAGTTTTCTGGTGTCATGGTCGGCTGCCCCTGGTCGCGTGCTGCAGTACCGTGTGCGCTGGAAATCCCAGTTCAGTGAAGAGAGCGGGGAGAAGATGGTACGTGGAGACGACACCGTCGCCCTTCTGGACGGCCTCACCCCAGAGACCCTCTACCAGGTGTCCGTCTTCGCCTCCTACAGGCTGGGAGAGGGAGAACCGCTGGTCGGAGAAGAGACCACAGATGGTACGTTCCCTTTAAAACATACAAAGAGCATCTTAAATTAACCTGAAATTAACCAGAGGCAGGAGGGGCTTGTGCTCGTCAAGCACAATTGCTGCTCGGTCTTTTGGCATGTAAAAAAGAATGAAAGAAGTAGTAAAATAAGGCAGAACAGGGTGGGGTTGTGGGAGGGTGGGGGTTGTGGGAGGGTGGGGGGGTGTGTGATGGGGGTGTGTGAGGGTGGGGGTTGTGGGAGGGTGGGGGGTGTGTGATGGTGGGGGTTGTGTGATGGTGGGGGTTGTGTGATGGTGGGGGTTGTGTGAGGGTGGGGGTTGTGTGAGGGTGGGGGTTGTGTGAGGGTGGGGTTGTGTGAGGGTGGGGTTGTGTGATGGTGGGGGTTGTGGGAGGGTGGGGGGTGTGTGATGGGGGTGTGTGAGGGTGGGGGTTGTGTGAGGGTGGGGGTTGTGGGAGGGTGGGGGGTGTGTGATGGGGGTGTGTGAGGGTGGGGGTTGTGGGAGGGTGGGGGGTGTGTGATGGTGGGGGTTGTGTGAGGGTGGGGGTTGTGTGAGGGTGGGGGTTGTGTGATGGTGGGGGGTTGTGTGAGGGTGGGGGTTGTGTGAGGGTGGGGGTTGTGTGAGGGTGGGGGTTGTGTGATGGTGGGGGTTGTGTGAGGGTGGGGGTTGTGTGAGGGTGGGGTTGTGTGATGGTGGGGGTTGTGGGAGGGTGGGGGGTGTGTGATGGGGGTGTGTGAGGGTGGGGGTTGTGGGAGGGTGGGGGGTGTGTGATGGTGGGGGTTGTGTGATGGTGGGGGTTGTGTGAGGGTGGGGGTTGTGTGATGGTGGGGGTTGTGTGAGGGTGGGGGTTGTGTGAGGGTGGGGGTTGTGTGATGGTGGGGGTTGTGTGAGGGTGGGGGTTGTGTGAGGGTGGGGTTGTGTGATGGTGGGGGTTGTGGGAGGGTGGGGGGTGTGTGATGGGGGTGTGTGAGGGTGGGGGTTGTGTGAGGGTGGGGGTTGTGGGAGGGTGGGGGGTGTGTGATGGGGGTGTGTGAGGGTGGGGGGTTGTGTGAGGGTGGGGGTTGTGTGAGGGTGGGGGTTGTGTGATGGTGGGGGTTGTGTGAGGGTGGGGGTTGTGTGATGGTGGGGGTTGTGTGAGGGTGGGGGTTGTGTGAGGGTGGGGGTTGTGTGATGGTGGGGGTTGTGTGATGGTGGGGGTTGTGTGAGGGTGGGGGTTGTGTGATGGTGGGGGTTGTGTGAGGGTGGGGGTTGTGTGATGGTGGGGGTTGTGTGATGGTGGGGGGTGTGTGATGGTGGGGGTTGTGGGAGGGTGGGGGGTGTGTGATGGTGGGGGGTGTGTGATGGGGGTGTGTGAGGGTGGGGGTTGTGGGAGGGTGGGGGTTGTGGGAGGGTGGGGGGTGTGTGATGGGGGTGTGTGAGGGTGGGGGTTGTGGGAGGGTGGGGGTTGTGTGAGGGTGGGTGTGTGGGAGGGTGGGGGTGTGTGAGGGTGGGGGTTGTGTGATGGGGTGTGTGGGAGGGTGGGGGTTGTGTGAGGGTGGGGTTGTGTGAGGGTGGGTGTGTGGGAGGGTGGGGGTGTGTGAGGGTGGGGGTTGTGTGAGGGTGGGTTTCATGCTGAAACACATTAGGATGTTATAAGAACTTTGGAGTCACTTAATGGAAGTTTATTTTAATTACGTGTCTAAAACAGCCTTTCAGATGTCACTCCTCCAGCGAACATTTTTTGATGCTAAGATTTAAAAAATGCAATTATTTTCATGTTATTCATAACACTTATGCTTTAAATAAGTAATTGTTGGAGAGGCATTTGGACGTGTACACATTAAGAACCCCCTGGAGCGAAGACAGTCTGAATTAAGATGATGGACGTGTTTCAGACTCTGGAAGAATCTGCTGCTAAATTATTAGAGATTAGATGATGCAGAAGAACCCCAGAGGTCATGAGAGACTAGGCTGAGACACTGAGAGAGACTAGGCTGAGACACTGAGAGAGACTAGGCTGAGACACTGAGAGAGACTAGGCTGAGAGATTATGAGAGACTAGGCTGAGAGATTATGAGAGACTAGGCTGAGACACTGAGAGAGACTAGGCTGAGAGATTATGAGAGACTAGGCTGAGAGATTATGAGAGACTAGGCTGAGACACTGAGAGAGACTAGGCTGAGAGATTATGAGAGTCTAGGCTGAGACACTGAGAGAGACTAGGCTGAGAGATTATGAGAGACTAGGCTGAGACACTATGCTGAGATACTAGGCTGAGACACTATGCTGAGAATATGCTGAGACTATGTTAAGAGACTGTGCTAAGACACTGTGCTAAGAGACAATGCTGAACCAATACTGAGACTATGAGAGACTGTGCTGAGAGACTGTGCTAAGAAACAATGCTGAGCCAATACTGAGAATATGAGAGACTGTGCTGAGAGACTGTGCTAAGAAACAATGCTGAACCAATACTGAGACTATGAGAGACTGTGCTGAGAGACTGTGCTAAGAAACAATGCTGAGCCAATACTGAGAATATGAGAGACTGTGCTGAGAGACTGTGCTGACAGACTGTGCTGAGAGACTGCACATAAAACCACATTTGTGTGCATCTTAGCGCCGACTGGGCACTTGGGTCTGATAGTTATGAAAACGGGGACGATTCCATGAATCTTTAGGGGTAGTGAAGACGTTTGTTTTCCACTGGGAATGTGTAGATGAAGGGATGGCTGGGAGCCAGTGTGTGGTGTATTAAATGAATCTGGACCCTCTGGGCTGTGGTGATTGCTCCTCGGTGGAAAAACTGAGAAGATGGTGGTGGCTGGAGTTCGCTGACAGCAAGGGAGGGGGGGGGTGGAGAAGTGTGGGGGCGGAGTCACGGGGGGGGGGGGGGGGGGGGGCGGGGCATTACTGAAACACATGCATGCGTGCACAGAAGGCTGAAATTTGGCCTGTACGGTTTGTAATGGTTCCTAACAGACTTTGGATATGCTTGGTTAAGAACTGCCTTAACCGCCTCCAGTTACACACACACGCACAGGGGAATGTTACATACAGAGGGAATTTGACATCATATAAGTAGACATGATGAAGCGCTTTCTTGTCTCTTTCTTGTGGTTTTCTGTGTGCTGTTTATCATTCCTTCAGGGCACCAGTCCTTTGTTGCTATTATAATGAGTTTCTGTACCATAACTATGTGTATATTTGAGTAGAAGTGACTCTGTTGAAGATCAAAGGAGGAGGTCAGACGGTATTTTACAAGTTGGGTTGCTATAATTTTCTATTCATTATAAGGTCCAAGAAAACTTGGAGTTCTCTCTTGGGAGGCACAGCAGTTTGGATGAGGCTGTGTGTGCGGTGAAGAATACGAGAGGGAAAAATATCTTAATATACGGCCTCTGGCTCAGATGATCAGGAAATGACAGTTGAAAAGTCAAAAGCTCTTTAGTGAAATGACACACAGGGAAAGAGCCCGAGAGGCATAACCTCAAAGCTAATGAATTCTTATTTAATTATTTAAGAGGAACAGCACCCAGTTTTAATTTGCTAGAAGTTACAATCCTTAAACGATCTTACAAAAGCCCAAATTAAAAGGAATAACAATGCAAAACTTGAAAAGCCATGGAGTTTACCCAGAGAGTGAGCTTCTGCACTCATAGATCCTGCGTGTGCCTCTCCCATCTGAACCACGTGTTTGCCACCATCTCCAGCCTCCGCTGCCACCAAGACGCTGACGGTGTCGGAGGAGACGGAGCGGACGATGAGGGTCTCGTGGCAGGAGGCCCCGGGCAGGGTGCTGAGCTACAGGCTGGTGTATTCGCCCCTCCCGGGTGGGAGGGAGATGACTCTGAAAGTGTCGCCCAACGTCACCACTAGCGTGCTGAAGAAACTGCAGCCACGCACCACCTACGCCGTCTCCGTGCTGCCCGTCTACAGACGCGGAGAAGGCAAAGCAAGGCAAGGAGTAGGAACCACACGTACGTTGGCCCGTAATTCACAGCCCATGAGTTGCAGAGCTGCATGATGTGCATTGTGGGAAGTGGGGTGTGTGCCTGCATGTATGTGTGTGCGTTTGTGTGTGTGTACGCGTGTGTGTGTGTGTGTGTGTGCAGAAAATTTAAAACCGCTAAATTTGTGAAATAAAACTGATTGATGGTGACACACTTAAGATACAAACATGTGGTGCCATGATTGCTCGTTCAGTGTTGGCGAGCAGCGTGGTTTATGTCTGTCTGGGGGGGGGGGGGGGGGGGGGGGGGGGGGGGGGGCTGCCGGTTTGGATGGCAGGACTCATCTGTTCTGCCGGGGGGGCCTTTGTCATCTGCTGGTGCTCAGATCGTCTTTGCTTCTCTGATGCAGTGTCGCCTTATAAAGCGCCGAGGAACCTGCAGACCTCCGAGCCGACCAAAACCAGCTTCCGCGTATCGTGGGACCCAGCGCCCGGCGACGTGCGTGGCTACAAAGTGACCTTTCACCCCAGTGACAATGAGCGGACGCTGGGGGAACTCACGGTGGGACCCTATGACAACACGGTCGTCCTGGAGGAGCTGAGGTACGGCAGCAGGACACTACCAGTCAGGACACAACCAGTCAGGACACAACCAGTCAGGACACAACCAGTCAGGACCCTACCAGTCAGGACCCTACCAGTCAGGACACAACCAGTCAGGACACAACCAGTCAGGACATTACCAGCCAGGACACAACCAGTCAGGACACTACCAGCCAGGACACAACCAGTCAGGACACTACCAGTCAGGACACTACCAGCCAGGACACAACCAGTCAGGACACTACCAGTTAGGACACTACCAGTCAGGACACAACCAGTCAGGACACTACCAGCCAGGACACAACCAGTCAGGACACTACCAGTTAGGACACTACCAGTCAGGACACTACCAGCCAGGACACTATCAGTCAGGACACTACCAGTGTTCCCTGTGGAACCTTTAACCTTGTTGTCTTGTTTGATTGTAGAGCATCAACTAAGTACTCTGTGGCTGTTTTCGGGATGTTTGATGGAGGAGAGAGTTTGCCATTGGCTGGGGAGGAGATGACCACCCTCATGGACCCCCCCGACCCCCCTCCCGTTTACCTCCCGGGTAAAACCTCCTTAACTCACACTCACGCATCAGCTGCAAGTTCTGCAGGCTCTCTCTCTCTCTCTCTCTCTCTCTCTCTCTCTCTCTCTCTCTCTCTCTCTCTCTCTCTCTCTCTCTCTCACACACACACACACACACACACACACACACACACACACACACACACACACACACACACACAGCCCAGCGACTTACACTTGAAACACTTGGAACACACTCTTTACTTAACAATTCAAAATTCATTAAATACCACCTATTATATGAAGCAATTGACTGCATTATTGTTTTACCTCGAGCACAGTGTGCGTGTTTCAGTGAAGAGCCTCTCTGATTATTGCTTTAGGGAACACGTTTTGACCCCTGGTTATTTCCACTTGTCGTTATTGGCCAGAGGCTGATTAGTCTTGATATATTTCAGCATTAATACCATGATGGGCCTTACTGTTCCACACAAATCAAATAAGCATGAGGATGTCCATGCACTCCACGTCCCATAACACCTCTAGACACGGGAGTGTGTGGTTCACCCCTTCACGCACACGCACACGCACATACACACACTCACACACACACACACACACACACACACACACACACACACACATACACACACTCACACACACACACACACACACACACACACACACACACACACACACACACACATACACACACACACTGACACACACACACACACACACACACACACACACACACACACACACACACACACACACACACTTGAATCTTTTGGTGCAGTGAGGAAAAAAAAAACCCTCTGCTTTCAGTTAAGCACAATTTCACAGCCAACAGAGAGAGAGGGAGAGAGAGAGAGAGAGGGAGAGAGAGAGAGGGAGAGAGATAGAGAGAGAGAGAGAGAGGGAGAGAGAGAGAGGGAGAGAGAGAGAGAGAGAGGAAGGGAGAGGAAGGGGGCGGCATGTTTCTGTGGTGCTGCCTCAGAACCGCATGAGGCTACGAAAATGTTATGCTTCACTGTGTGAGCTAAGAGGCTGACCCTGGGCAGAAACCAGCCCTCCCGTAATAGAGAGCAGGTACAGACATTCCCTGACCCATATGGACCAGTCTGACTTCTCATCTCAAGGAGTTCCACGGCCATGTGTAGATAAAGAACTGGTCAAGTGCTAAATTGGTGGAAACAGTCCTCTTTAGGAGTGATCTGGCCTTTCACGTGTAATGACCAGCCAGCAAATGTGGTTTTCATTTCTTTTCTTTTTTTTTTTTGTTACTCCAAGCTTTTTTTCCCCCCATAAAACCCAGATATCCTCTGTGGAAGCAGCTGGCTGAGATGATGAGCTGAAAGTGGGCATTTAGTGATGATGGCTGCAGTACATGTTTCTAAGTCCTTACGCAGCCAAATGCGGAAGGCTTGTGCACTAACAGCTAACGCGTTGTTCTGCTGTACGTCAGCTGTGTCCTCTGCAGCGCTCACCCATCGTCCTGCTGCGATGGCGAATACATCGATGTCTCGTAACCTGTTTGCCGTTGCAGAGAGAGCGGCGGGGTGCGTAGCACGCTGCTCGGTCAACTCGTCCGGGCTGTAGCGTGTGGAGACGCCTGTGGCCTCTCGCCACTTTGCAGATGTCAGGGGGCTATGCGAAAAAAAAGAAAGAACGAAGGAACATGAAAAGAAAGAAAGAGACCATCCAGCATGGAGGAAGAACGTGTCATAATGCAGGGCGGGGCTTACTCGTCTGTCACTCACCTGAAGGCTGTTTGCTGTCTGGTGGGACGGAGAACATGTTGGCCCCAGCACGAAGAACAAAAAAGCAGGTGTGAGGGAACGCTTGGATACAGGAAGACCTTGAGAGGAGAAGAAAGGAGACTTTGTAAAAAACTGTCTTTTTTCCAAGAAAAGAAATAAAAAACCACAAATCATCTGTGTGAAGTGTGATGTGTTTAAGTGTCTTGATGAGTTGAGGTTGTGGTTGCAGTGGTGTTTGTGTTGCCAACGTTGCTCTCTTTCTCTCTTTCTCTCTATCCCTCTTTCCCTCTTTCTTATTGGTCTTCCTGCTGAGCTCCTTCCCATTCATCTTCCCGTTGAACTCGTTTCTTCCTCGAAGGTCGTGTGATGGCCTCATCTGAGGCCACTCTTGGCTCTTGTCTCTGTGTGACTGGTGTCCTCAATCCTCAACAGATGTTAAGTGTAAGACTTCAGCCAGGGCTGATATCATCCTCCTGGTAGACGGCTCCTGGAGCATTGGCCGCGTGAACTTCAAAACCATTCGGGCATTCATTGCTCGGATGGTTGGCGTCTTTGACATCGGCCCCGACAAGGTTCAGATCGGTAAGGCTCCCGCACGTCTGGAACATTCTGAGCTTTTTTAGAGATGGTAAATCTATAGATTTATGGAAAATGCATAACACGTTTGGTCTCCAGATGTGAGCCCAAGTCTGGGCCCCATATTGAGTTATTAGCTGGAATTTGTAGCATAGTTTTGCATAAACATGTGAAGCAATGAAATCTGATTTTTCTCAGGTCTGGCTCAGTACAGTGGAGACCCCAAGACCGAGTGGCATCTTAACGCCCACAGAACCCGCCAGTCTCTCTTAGATGCCGTAGCCAACCTGCCTTACAAAGGCGGGAACACCATGACAGGTACCACAGTTTGCTTTTGAACCATCGGTGCTTGATGTGTGAAGCACTCAGTCCTTCCTCTAAGGACATTCCTCACGAATTTAGATGGCTGGAGATCTTTCCTTCTTGTCCTGTTCCGTGATAGGTATGGCCTTGAAGTACATCCTGCAGAACAACTTCAAACCAAACGTAGGCCTCCGGCCCGACTCTCGTAAGATCGGCGTCCTCATCACTGATGGCAAGTCACAGGATGAGATTATCTTCAGCTCCCAGAGCCTGCGGGACGAGGGGATCGAGCTCTACGCCATCGGTGGGTGATGATGCTCCAGTTTCATGCATGTGATACTGCTAGTGATACTACTAGTGATACTACCAGTGATACTACCAGTGATACTACTAGTGATACTACTAGTGACACTACCAGTGATACTACCAGTGATACTACCAGTGATACTACTAGTGATACTACTAGTGATACTGCTAGTGATACTACCAGTGATACTACCAGTGATACTACTAGTGATACTACTAGTGATACTACTAGTGACACTACCAGTGATACTACCAGTGATACTACTAGTGATAATACCAGTGACACTACCAGTGACACTACTAGTGATACTACTAGTGACACTACTAGTGACACTACCAGTGATACTACTAGTGATACTACCAGTGACACTACTAGTGATACTACCAGTGATGCTACTAGTGTTAATACCAGTGACACTACTAGTGATACTACCAGTGACACTACCAGTGATACTACCAGTGATACTACCAGTGACACTACTAGTGATACTACTAGTGATACTACTAGTGACACTACCAGTGATACTACCAGTGATACTACTAGTGATAATACCAGTGACACTACCAGTGACACTACTAGTGATACTACTAGTGACACTACCAGTGATACTACTAGTGATAATACCAGTGACACTACCAGTGACACTACCAGTGATACTACTAGTGATACTACCAGTGACACTACTAGTGATACTACCAGTGACACTACCAGTGATACTACTAGTGATACTACCAGTGACACTACTAGTGATACTACCAGTGACACTACTAGTGACACTACCAGTGATACTACTAGTGATAATACCAGTGACACTACTAGTGATACTACCAGTGATACTACCAGTGACACTACCAGTGATACTACTAGTGATAATACCAGTGACACTACTAGTGACACTACCAGTGATACTACTAGTGATAATACCAGTGACACTACTAGTGATACTACCAGTGATACTGCCAGTGACACTACTAGTGATACTACCAGTGATACTACCAGTGACACTACCAGTGATACTACTAGTGATAATACCAGTGACACTACTAGTGACACTACCAGTGATACTACTAGTGATAATACCAGTGACACTACTAGTGATACTACCAGTGACACTACCAGTGATACTACCAGTGATACTACCAGTGACACTACTAGTGATACTACTAGTGATACTACTAGTGACACTACCAGTGATACTACCAGTGATACTACTAGTGATAATACCAGTGACACTACCAGTGACACTACTAGTGATACTACTAGTGACACTACCAGTGATACTACTAGTGATAATACCAGTGACACTACCAGTGACACTACCAGTGATACTACTAGTGATACTACCAGTGACACTACTAGTGATACTACCAGTGACACTACCAGTGATACTACTAGTGATACTACCAGTGACACTACTAGTGATACTACCAGTGACACTACTAGTGACACTACCAGTGATACTACTAGTGATAATACCAGTGACACTACTAGTGATACTACCAGTGATACTACCAGTGACACTACCAGTGATACTACTAGTGATAATACCAGTGACACTACTAGTGACACTACCAGTGATACTACTAGTGATAATACCAGTGACACTACTAGTGATACTACCAGTGATACTGCCAGTGACACTACTAGTGATACTACCAGTGATACTACCAGTGACACTACCAGTGATACTACTAGTGATAATACCAGTGACACTACTAGTGACACTACCAGTGATACTACTAGTGATAATACCAGTGACACTACTAGTGATACTACCAGTGACACTACTATGCATTTCTCCTTTACTGCTGTTACTGAGAACTTTGATTCATGTTTTCTGAAGGGAACATCCTCAGTTATTAAAAATAAGAAAAGCAGGTCAAAATTCACTGGTGCTAATATTTATGTGTACTGATGTCTAGGTGTGAAAAACGCTGATGAGAATGAGTTGCGGTCCATTGCCACCGACCCAGATGATATCCACATGTACAACGTCAATGACTTCTCCTTCCTACTGGACGTTGTGGACGACCTCTCCAACAATCTCTGTAACAGCGTCAAAGGACCGGGTAACCTCTTCGCTCACACAGAAACATACTAAACAAAATAAAAACAACACTGCTATAAACATGTGCTTTGAGACTGGGCTGTTTTCAGAATGTCACAGCTTATTAATACTGATATTGTGAGATGGCTTTGGAATGACGAACAATGACTGAATTATAATACTTGAGCAGAAGCTGGGAATAATCTTTTACTGCAGGATTATGGCCCGTAAGTTGAGAAGAGGGGGCCTCAATTATTAACCAGAGCAACATGGTTTGGCGGAGCTGAACTTCTCAAATGCTTGCCAGCCATTGTGGATGTTACCCTCGAGCTTCAGTGCCAATTTGTTTTTGAAATAGGTTTTTCTCAAAGCATAGCAATGTCATAACTCTATGTTAGAGACCATTGGTTCAGCTCAGATAGCAGTGGTTTACCACAGTAAAAGAGCTTTCAGGGGAAGCTTGTAATATATGCCTAACTTTTCTGAGAGGCTAATAATGCCATGGACAGACCTGCCGCTCACGTGTGTTCTGGTTTGAATGCTATTTGACTCTTCCATCACTTTTTTGACATTGCTCACGGGACCAGGTGGAGGCCCAGGTACACCCACTGACCTGGAGACGTCGGAGGTCACCCACCACTCCTTCCGGGCCACATGGATGCCTCCCGATGAGCCTGTAGAGAGGTTCCGCATCGAATACGTCCCAGTCGCCGGAGGAGAGAAGAAAGTGGTGAGAGCTCCCAGCTAGCACTGGCATGACACGGCAGCTCACGTCCAACACTCTCACGTGTGCTCGTCAACCATGTACACTCGTTTAATATCATCTTTAAGATTTTATGTTAACCAATTGATGCCAACGGTATGTAGAGAAAATGAGATATGTTAATTGTGCACATCTTCTCTACATTCATGTTAGAACCGCCTTTCCCCCTTCAACTATAGCCCTTTTCCATATGTCCATTAGATCTTTCCTTCTCATTATAAAGTCAGGTTTCCAGGCTTGGATAAAATTACATGTTACATTTCTTCCCTTACACAACTGGCTTCATACAGTGGAATTATATAATATGTCTAAATCCATACATGTAAACTCAGCAATGAGAGCCCAAACCAGTCAGGGTATCAAATTTCAAATGACGTCTTCCCAGACTTGATTTAGTGGAAGCATTTAATCATTGTCTTAATTTAGATCATCACAGGGATCCCACAATTCTTTCAGGGTAATTTCAGGGTAATTTCCTGAACAGCCTTATCCATCAGCCTTAACCATCAACCCCATTAGTGTTTTTCCGCTATTTCATTACCTAAATGGACCTCTAGGTTCACCAAAAGAAAAAAAAAACTTTTACTTTGTGTTTTTGCCTAGGTGTTTGAGGATGGTGAGGTGAACACCATTGTTCTGGAGAACCTGAGTCCTCTCACAGAGTATGTGGTGAACGTCTTCTCTGTGATCGGGGAGGAGAGCAGTGAGCCCCTCAAAGGCACAGAAACGACCTGTAAGCTCTGCACATGTTTACCCCACTGACCCCCCCCTCTTGTTTGTCCAACACCACCCCCGGTCTCCCCTCCTCATCCCGCTCTTGGTTACACAAACTCAACTCTGAGGTCACTTCCTCTGCTCCAGAGTTCCATAGATCCTGACTGGCAGCTGTTGCTTTGGATGGCGAGGGAGCGTGAGGGTGGTCGCTAACCAGATGCTATTACTCACTCTTCTGAATAATGCGGGGAAAAAATACTTTAACGAAATGCTTAATGATTAAATAAACTGAGATGCTGAAGTGGTTCGTTTTTCGTTTTGTTTAGTTGCTAACTCTGGATAAATACTAGAGTTGTTTAGGCATACATCATTTCACTCACACAGATTTTTTTCTCACAAGAAACCCTCAGCTAATCTTAAAGTGACAGAGACATAGAGGTTCTCTTGGTACATTGTAACTTTAACTCCATTGCTGTAACTCACAAATGCAACATCTATCTGGAAAATCACTGAGTGAAAAATACACTCATCTTTATCCGGGGATTCAACCCAGCATTGTAACTTCAGTCTGGTTACCAGCTGATAAAGCAAACTTGGCTAATTCGTGATATAAATCACAGCAAACATTTTCTTGTTTGCTCCCGCTTTATGAGCGGCCTAACGGTTGTGTTGTACGTTGAACATCACAGCATCCTTTCCTGTGCTGTAAAAATGAACTTGTCTCGTCTACATGGATGGTTTGTTGTCATGGTAAGCTCACACCCAGCTCTCCTGTGTGGGTGCTGCTGGTAATGGAGAGGTGGATGGGTGGATTAACCATCCACGTCTGGGCAGAATCTCATGGGATCATGGGATCATGTGATCGTGGGATCGTGTGGCCTGCAGGGTCAACCTCCCTTTGACTGTTAATCTGCAGTCCCCAGACTCGTCACACAGACTCTAAGAATATAGATCCTGGAGTAGCTTGTCTATGACTAACCTTTGGGGTTCCCTTATCTCTCGTTTTATCTACTCTTGGAACATTCGTCTTTCCGATGCCTGAATAATGGCCGTGGTAGTGTGAGAATCAGCCAACCTTTGTCTAGTCAACTTGTAGCAAATGTGTCTAATGTCTTGAAGGAAGTTAAATGCTAGGTAAATATTATTGTATTAGATATTCAAATTTTTTATTAAAATAAATCACTGTAAGCAAAGTGAAATCAGATTTTTCTTCTCAATCTTTAATGTTTCATATGTGATACGTAGAGATCCTCCTGGCTACTGTTTTTCAAGTTCTGTTGTATTAGTACAACTTCATAGAGGAGTCTGGTCTGGTCCATTGCTACACCAGCCACTAACGTTAGCCACCTCCACCCATCCTGTCCTCCACAGTGCCCCTGCCTGGCGTGAAGAGCATGAATGTCTACGACGAGGCTTTGACCAGCATGAGGGTGAGATGGGTGGTGGTGCCCGGTGCCAGCGGCTACAGGCTACGATACAGCGCCATCAACGCCACTGTACCCACCGCGGATAAAGAGGTGGGTGCTCACCCACTCCTCCTTCATTCCCCAGGGTCCTAGTGCTCAACTGTCTCCTTCACGAGGCCTCGTGCGAGTGTAGGCCAGGCCTACAGACCCTTTCTCCCTCCAGATGCCTAAAAATGCAGCGTTCATAGGAAAGCAGGAAGCTAGCGCTATTACAGCGCTGTTCAGGCAAGGTCTACGAAAAGCAGACTTTCTGGACACCAGAAGGTAATGGTAAGGATTAGATCATGTTGGCTGCGTGAGGCCTGTTTCCCCCCTGAAGTCATTGCGATGATATGAACCAAATAGAATTTGAACAGATGCTTCGTGTTTTTTTCCCCCTCTCTCTCTCTCTTCTTCTTATTCTTCTTCTTCTGTGGCCTGTGTTCATACTGCCAGAGATAGCCCCTAAAGTGAGGTCAGTCAGTGCCGAGAACACATACCTTAGGAAACAACCGGGTGTGTGGGTTTACACTTTGGACCAGGTGCTGAGAAACACGCCTGTCTGACTGCTGTCTGGTTGTGTTACTTTCCCACTAACGTCCGGCCTCCCTCCCTCCCTGCAGATGCGTTTTGCGGCCGATGCGAGTGACGTGCAGCTGCAGCAGCTGGTCCCTGATACCGCCTACAAACTCTCACTGTTTGCCCTACATGGAGAGGCGGCCAGCGAACCCCTCGTGGACCAGGGAGTCACTTGTACGTCTACCTCCGCATCCTTCACACACACTTCAGAACTTCTGCTTGTGCCTTGACCAGGTCCGAGCGTGTCCTGCAGATGCTACACATCCCTCTCCTCCCTTTTTACCCATATTCCCTCCACCTGCCTCAACATCTCTCCTTCTCTCTGTTTCTCCTTTTTTTCTGTTTTCCCTTCTCTTCTGGCCCAAGTGCCCCTGCCTCCTGCTGGGAAGTTAAAGATCTCTGACGTGAACCACAGCTCCATGCGTCTGAAATGGGACGCGGCTCCAGGAAAGGTCCGGAAGTACATTATCACCTACACACCCGAAGACGGAGAGCCAAAGGAGGTATTTAGCACCAGAACTCGTTTTCCATTCTTTCTCAAAGCCTGCAGGAAAACATTTATATATTTATGTATTCATATATAACCAGGAACAGGTGTTAGCTCACACGCCACACGAGTTTCCCTTTGCATAAATTTGGAGCTCCATTGCTTACAGATTAACAGAACTGACCTTGAAGAGCACTGCGAGAGTCTTGTTAGGACTGTCAGCACTCATAAATATTCTCATGGTTGGAAAAAGGTGGTTTTCCTCCAGCCAAGCCATGTGCAGATTGAGAAGGATATGGGCTGTATGTTGAGGAGGGATTACCATGTGGGATTAGAGGAGGGATTACCATGTGGGATTAGAGGAGGGATTACCATGTGGGATTAGAGGACAAATAAACTGGCGCTACTTCTGACATCAACTCATTTATCACGTGCCAGCACCACACAGAGCCGCCATTCTAACGTGTGCAGCTGGGAGGAGCAGGTACATGGTGCCTAAGTATTTGGACATGTGTGCAGCTGGGAGGAGCAGGTACATGGTGCATAAGTATTTGGACATGTGTGCAATTTGTGTTGATGTTGAATGAACAGGCTGAAGTGGTTGGTGACGTCACGACCCTGGTTCTGACCAGCCTCCGATCTCAAACTGAATATAACGTTCACGTCACTCCTGTGTATGATGAAGGTCCAGGAAGCAACATGATTAACAGCGCCATTACAGGTGGGTCTACAACATGTTTGTTGTGCCTGTTTTTATTGTTCGGCTGATTCAAAAATATCGAAAAATTTTATAGACAACGGTGAGACGTCAGACGGTCTGTCGTTCCCGTCATTATAACTTTTACTCTCTGTGTGGGAGACACTTGTTGTTTTTTCTTCTTCTCCCTGTCACACAAATCACTTCCTCACAAATAGACCAGCTCACACAAATACCCCAAACAGGCCAAGCCTGCCAAACACATGCCGTGGTTTGTGTGGTTTGCTGACGAGCTGGGTCACAACTGCACGGCTGTCACCACGTTTGTCACTATGTCCTTTGTCCGCACATGCAGATGTTGTACCAGCTCCAAAGAACCTGAGATTCTCTGAGGTGACTCAAACCTCATTCAGAGCCACATGGGAACACGGAGCCCCTGACGTGGCCCTGTATCGCATCGGGTGGACGAAAAAAGGGGAAAACGACTACAAAACTGTACGTTTAACGAGTTGCACGGTCATGTTATTTTATCATATCTAGACTCTGATCTGAGATTGGCAGTGTGAATCTTGTCCACTGGTATATATTGTGTATAATTGTTGAGCATGTTTCTGAATGTCTGTGTGCTTCTCAAGGCTATTTTGAGCAGTGAAGACACAAGTCAAGTTCTGACAGAGCTGGATCCAGACACACTGTATGATGTCACAGTCACGGCCATCTACCCTGATGAGAGTGAGAGTGAAGATCTGATGGGCAGCCAGCGCACATGTGAGACCACACACACACACACACACACACACACACACACACACACACACACACACACACACACACACACACACACACACATAAACATACACACACACACATACCAGTAGCGAACCGTGACCTTTAAACCTGGGCCCGCTACCCCCCCCCCCCCCCCCCCCCCCCCCGAAATTATTTTTTTCCTTTCTTAATAAACTAAATAAAGAAAAACTGAGACGACAGTACAGCTTTAAAAACGCAATAAACAATAATATCTGTACTAGATAACATCTTAAGCAAAATAAGTTTCCAAACAAAATAAGGTTCACAGCTCCGTGGTTCTCGGAAGCGGAATATGTAAACAACGCGCACGAGGACGTCAAAGGGATGAATCGAAACTAGCTAGCGATGGTGCTAACGACAGCTAGCGTCGCCACAGCGGGCGGAAATTATCATACAGTTAAGCCCGCCCACTAAGAGAGAAGATATGATTGGTCAATTTTGCTGTCATTTGAAACTGGTATTGCGCTGAATTATAACTGCCAGGCCCTCTGTAAACGAACAGCGGGCATCACAGTCCTGATAGGGGGAGACACAGGCTCACAGGCTTCCACTCAACCCCTCACCTTCCAACACAGATTGAATAGACACGGGTGAATATTTTATTTGCTTATATTTTTGTAATTGTTTAGATGTCGAATGTCAAACTGTAAGTAGATAAAATGAAATTGGATAATTATATATATAATGCTTTAAGAATATTTTAGGCCCTCTGAGAGGGCGTAGAGGGCCCTGACGGTTCCCCACTGACACATACACACACATAAACACACACACACACACACACACACACACATACACACACACACACACACACACATACACACACACACACACACACACACACACACACATGCGCACACATACACATACACGCACGCACACACACACATATACACGAACACACACATGCGCACACATACACATACACATATGCACACACACACACATACACACACAAACACATGCACACACACACGCACACACACACACACACACACACGCACGAGCACACACACACACAAGCACGCACACACGCGCACACACACACACACGCGTGCGCGCACACGCATATATACACACACGCACACGCACATACACACACATACTCACACACACACACACACACACACGCACGTGCACACACACGCACACGGATGCACGCACGCACACACACACACACGTGCACACACATGCACACGGACGCATGCACACACACACAAAGACAAAAAATACACAGAGATAAACATACAAATACACATATAATTCAGTTCAATAATTTAAAACCAGAGCAAAAATAAATTAAGCATATAAAAATAAGTTAATATTTTGCATCTATTAAACACACATTTGTTTAACATTAAATTAAATGGGTGTTAAATAAAATACAACAACCCTTTGAATGGTAGCATACCTTACATCACATTCAAAATAGCTATTCATGAATCAAATTTAAATAACATATTGTTCTCTTAACATCTTTTTCTAGTGTCAGAGATCCTTACGCCTGGTATGTTGTTTCAAACAATTAGAAAAATGTTTTAATACATCTAATGGTAATGCTAATGATGGGTATGAAAGTGTGGATGAAACCACACTTTCTAAGGAAGAAGTTGCATGTGCACTCCTGAATTCAGTGCTGCAAATGCTGGTGAAATGTGATCATGTTACTGTAGCCAGTGTTCCACCAGATTCATCCACCACTTCTCCATCCACCATTCTTCATTAATGTCGTTTGTCATGAAAGTCATTATGTCATGTCATTTCTGACCGAAGTCATCACTGTCACTCCATTTGTCGGTGTCGTTAGCCCTCATGTCATTACGTGTGCATGTGCGTTTATAACCTTCACAGCTGTGTTCACGTTGTCTTCATCACCACCATCCATGTGCTTCCATTCAGCTTCAGGGGTTGATTAATAATGCCTGCTGCCAAAAGTCAACCCAACCAATTGATGTTTCAGTATGAAGTGCTTTGGCTAACTGGAGCTTGTGTCTACTACCAGCTCCCACTGGACCTCCTCAGAACCTGCAGGTATTCAATGCGACCACCACCACCCTCACCGTCAAATGGGACCATGCCCCAGGACCGGTCCAGAACTACAAGATCAACTTCCAGCCAGTGGCGGGTGGAAAAAGTCTGTCTGTAAGTCCGATTGCACCCGATCGCCCTCTGTGTGCTGCACATACCTTTACAACTAGGAGGTAATAGACCTGACTATACACACTAGAACTTTCCACATTAGTTTTCTTGGGCCTTGTGTTATTAATTACAGTAGGAAATGTTCTGGAAAGATGTAAGACCAATAGGAACAGCTAATCTTTAGGCACTGACTCATCTCACCCATGAGGTGTTTTCTGTACCCCTCAAAATCCTCTGCAGAAAAACACCACAAAGCATTTTGAATGAGCAATTTGTGTTAAATAGCATAGATCATGATCACGATCGGACCAATTGCTCAAGAGTTGTTAAGTGCCTATCAACAATTCCCTTATTTAGGCACTTATTTGTTTCAACTCCATTTAAAATATTCATGTAGCTAAAGGAAAACCAGTTATTCCCCCTGGAGTATGGTTAATCAGAAATCAGCATGGGCCTGCTCTATACTAGCCCTTTGACTGTAACTTTCATACAAACCTTTTAATAGTAAAACAGCACTTGACTGTCTCATTCAGAATAGCAGAATTCATCTGCCTCTTTGCGTACCAGTTTCCTAGCTAGCAGACAGATAGATAGTGGTGAGGTGTCTCGGTCTGAGATTCACGACCCTCATGGGGTTGTTCTCAGCTGTTCCACCTTCTGACCCGTTTCCAGCCCCAGACCACCTGCTGCCCAGATCACTACAACTTCTAGGCTGTGGACGTTGGTGAACCACAGAGGAATCTCAGCCTGTAAAGGATTAAATGGTCAAAGGATGCATCCTCGATGGCAAATGTAAACGTGTCCCTGATGTGGCTTTAATACAGCTGGAGGAACATGTTAGTGACACACTGCTGAATGAATGGCAGTGATGCACACTGTTCTGGCACAGGGAAAGATGGCATACGATTAGTCTCCCCTCACATCATTCATTTGATACTTAGATCATACTCCATGTTTGTTAAGTCAGAGGATGTGTATCGGACATTACTGTGTGTGTGTGTGTGTGTGAGAGAGAGAGAGAGAGAGAGAGAGAGAGAGAGAGAGAGAGAGAGAGAGAGAGAGAGTGTATGTGTGAGTATGTGTCATATTCTGTTGTGACCACTTTCTGGATCACTTCATGGAACTGTTTTGCTTTTTTTCATTGTGTTTGTGAAAGGTTTCAACAGAACGCAGTTTATTAATATCCTAAACTTTCATATTAACAAGCATTAATACTGAGAGTTTTTCAATTACGGTCATTAAAATTTTAGAATACTTCAAACCTACAGTACAATAAATAACCAATACAGTACCCAACAAAACTACACTAATGTTAAGCACACCTATCACTGACCCCAGTATACATGTTTCAAAACACAGTTACAGTTTTCAAGTTTGATTAATGTCAAGTGAACATTTAACTTTCTTACCAATTCAAAAAGGTCTGTAAAAATTGTATATGATGTGCTATTATGAAACACAATCGAATCTCTCTTAATGCAGAGCAACTGTAGGCAGGGCGTGTATGATGAGAACAACTTATATGGAGGTCAAATCAAGAACTAGAAGGATGTAGGTTGTCGAAAAGCTGTAGGATACAGAGGACGACCGAAAACCGGAAAATATGAAGTCAGGAAACAAAACATAAAGAACTAAACATGGGAAAACCAGAGTAGAAAACTAACAGGACACAGGCACAGAGGACACACACTGAACACAGAGACCTAACATGAAGGCAAAGAACTTACACACAGGCTTAGTGCAGTGACCAGCAAAGAAGAAGCAAACGCAGGGAATATATACACAAGGCAATCAAAGAAATGAGAAACAGGTGATACAAATCAGGGTAGAGAAACGAGGGGCAGAAACAAGAACAGAACCAGAACAATGCGGTGCCTTGCAAAGTGTCACCATGGATACCATGAAGCCAGGGGAGAGGCAATTATGAAAACTCCTTGTATAAATGCATTTAAAAAATGAACCAACTACTTTGGCCATTTACAAATCAAATGTTAATAATATTGCTGTGCTACTTTCTAAAATACGTTAATAGTCTACATAGCTTAAATGGTAATTTCAAGTTCCAACAAATCTTATTGTGTGCATCCATGTTGAATCCTGTTTTTAGCTAGTGCTGATGAGGTTTTAAATTAACCATGAATGCAGCTCGGTTAGCATCAATCCACTCAGTTGACTGACTTCCATCACTGAAATTTTAATCCGCTTTTCTGGAGCTGATAACGACGGTGTGTCGCCTTGAGGTAGGATGGATATGAAGGATAAAATGCACATTCTGCATTTTCAAGTCTCATCCAAACTGTGAAGGTGTCTGGAATGCAAGAGGACTTGTAAAGCTGGGATTAGTCCACAGTTATCCTGAGGCAGTTTCTCTTCTGTTCTATAAGCACAGTGACATGATGTGATGTGATTTCATTGTCTTTGAAGCTGTCTAAGCAGGCAGAATTATTTACACTAGAAATGTAGGGATGATGTATTCACCTTTGGGGAACCTTTCTACCTGTTTCTTTATGGCTCAGGAGGCTCGGTGTAACGGGCTGACAGAGTGGGTTGAGAGTGTAGAATATCAGCTGTGAGTTTAACAGGATTCCCCAGCTCTTCTGTTGAGCCATGCTTTATACACACTGTGTTAATAAAAGTCAGAACTGATAAAAGATCCAAGATATTGTACTGTTTGAGTAACACTGTGAGGATGAGGTTGATATTTTGAACTCAGTCCAGAGGCACGACTAAAGGATTAGCATTCGAAGTGGTCTTATTCATCAGCTAGCGGCTCATTTGAAAGCCCGTACCACCGTTAAACGTCGAGAGACTTGTTTGTTCAAAACAAACAAAAGTGCCTGACTGCTGACATCTTTTCCAAACAGACCCAGGTTGGGGGTAAGAAGAACAGTGTTGTCCTTCAGAAGCTAACGCCCGACACTCCATATTCTATCACTGTAGCTGCAGTCTACCGCAGCGGAGAGAGCAAAGACATCTCTGGCCAAGGAAAAACAAGTAAGTGCTTACGAAAGAAACCTCCCAAGGTGTAGGCTGGAGTTAAAGAGACTCTCCTCTTAAATATCAGACTCTTGGCTGTCCTTTGAATCCAAATGATGTCAGAGGTGGGATGTAATTTCAGACGTTAAACAATGAGCGCGCCATTGCTTAAGCACCAGTGATTGCATCCTCACAGAACCACTGGGTGGAGTGCGAAACCTTCAGGTGTTGAATCCGACCATGACGACTCTGAACGTCCGCTGGGAGCCAGCTGAGGGGAAAGTGAAGGAGTATAAAGTGGTGTATGTCCCTGCAGCTGGCGGGCCCGAGAGCATGGTAGGATCGGTAGGAGTACGGGCCTCTCGGCGCTTCTAAAAGAGTGTGCTGACTTATTTGGACTGAGATTAAGGCTGACTGACGTTATTTGCACACTGGCTAAACAGGAGCAGGTGTCAGGAACAACCACCAACACGGTTCTGAGGAACCTACAGTCGGACACGCTGTACGCTGTTACGGTGTACCCCGTGTATGATGAGGGTGATGGCAAGAGAATGACAGAAAACGGAAAGACGAGTGAGTTTTCTCTTTTTTGCTCTCTCTGTTTAAAGGTGGCTGGCCAGTGTCATTTTGATTTTCAAACTGACATAGTGGATTTAAAGTGCAGATGACACTGCAGTAACTTGCATTGCGGTCTTCGTGGTGTATAACTCGTTTGTCAGGAATTGAGAGACGAAGCTTCTTTTACCGTTCCAGTGGCAAAACAGTGAAACCAAACTTTGTGGTTGTGTGGTGCAGGGGCCCTGGGCGGAGTGAAGAACCTGAGGGTGACCGATCCCACCATGACGTCTCTGGTGGCCAAGTGGGAGCCTGCAGATGGAGCCGTGCGCCAGTATAAGATCTTCTTCGTCCCTGCGGCTGGAGGCACCGAGGACATGGTGGCGCTCTTTGAAACTCCCTCTGACATCGCTTTTATTTGTTTGTTTAAATATTTCAGCCTTTAACAGTTCCTCTTGGGACCATATGTGAAAAACAATATGAATACATACCAGGTGTTGATCTAGGCAACCAAACAGTCCCACTCCATGTATTGTTTGTTTTGATAGCTTGGCTTGAAATAACACGTATAGAAGTTCATATCTATTCATCATGGTCAGTTTTAATTTTATTCATTTACTTTTTGAGAGTGTATTGGGTGCCACTGAGGGCAATTAGGAGAACAGAAGATTGTAATTCAGTTCAGCGCTGGAGTTCCTTCAGGCCAAAACACCATGTTCTGGAAATCGATTACTGGAGGCTCCTGTTTTGTCATTGTTGCTATGCGATATGTCTCCTCAGTCAGCCAAATGCATCAGTGTTTGATGTCTTGTTCAACAGACTTCATAAGTCTTAGTAAAAGTGTTTACTGGCATAGTCCCCCCAACATGATGCTTTCTTTCATGAAATGCACTGAAAAAAGAGAATGAGGAACTATACTATGTCAGATGACACATGTTCAGTTTAAAAATTAATATTTCAACATAGAGTTGTTGAAGTAATATAAATACAAGGGCACTGTTGAGGCAACTACTTCATGTGGAACCAATATCTTGAAGCCAGTGTTTTGTTCAGGGTATAGACTGGGACATGGAGAAAAACACAAACAACACAAACTAACAATTTTCTTTGTTTCAAACAGGAAACAGTTCCTAGTAATACACACACTATTGTACTGAGGAACCTACAGCCAGACACTGATTATACTGTGTCGGTGGTGCCCGTCTACCCAGCGACTGAAGGCCGACGCCAGTCGGAGAACGGAAAGACCTGTGAGTTTGACCTCCAGCCATGGTCCCATCACAGTCAATTCTCCTGCAATTCAAGCCTGAGTTTATGACGGCTGGGCCTTTGAAACTGGGTTATTTTGTTCATAGCCATTATATCTGATTTTTCATTCCAGTGCCTCTTGGTGGTGTGAGGAACCTGCGTATCCCTGACTCCACCTTCACCACGCTTACGGCAACGTGGGACGCCGCCGACGGCAATGTTCAGGGCTACAAAGTTATCTACGTGCCCACCGACGGGGGAGCTGAGCTCACGGTACAGACTTTGAACCTTCCATCATACCTCTGAGCCTCTGCAATGTTGACAGCATGTGTCGACAGTCAGAGGTTCTTTTGAGGTGTGTAATGCAAGTGCTTGGCACAGCCCCCACTGAATGACAAATGTACAGTTTCAAGGTGAAAGTCAAGCGGTGTTGCTTTGACATGCTCAGGAGCGTGAGCAGTGTTAACAGCATACAGTCGCAAAATTTGATTCAGTAATAAATCATTTATACGTGGCGAATGGGGGGAAAAAAAGTTTTTCCATAACCTGTCTAGAATTGGCAGGCACAACCCATGAGCAATTTTTTGTAGAAAAAAACGTGAATAGAGCTAATGCTTAATTATCACTACAAGTAAATAGATTGTCCATTTCCGCCGTAAGCGATTCACCTCAGCAGAAGATTCACCTCAGTTTCGTGTTTTCACAGGAGCAAGTGTCTGAGAGCACCACCACGCTGGTCATGAAGAGCCTTAAGCCCGATACGCGTTATACAGTTACCGTGGTGCCAGTGTATGCTGAGGGAGACGGACCAAGTCTCTCTGAGAAAGGAAAAACAAGTGAGTTATAGCAGCATCCAAAATGGTGGTCAGCAACCTCTCGTATGTATTTGATCTCAATCCCATGACTGCTGTGTTTCTTTTTTTTTATTTTGAAATTATGAGATTGATGTTTGATTTTCAGAACCTCTGGGTAGCGTGAGGAACCTGCAGGTTACAGATCCTACCATAAGCACTCTGAACGTCCGCTGGCAACCGGCTGAAGGCAGCGTGAGGGAGTATATCGTCATCTACGTCCCTGCAGCTGGTGGAGAACAAGATGTGGTGAGAAAGTTCAAGGGTGCTGGTTTCACATTCCGGCAAGACAGACAGCAAGGGCAGAATCATGTTCTTAGTGTCTGTGTTTGGTCTCACAAGAGTCACCATTCCTAACATGTCTCTCCTTAAATGTCACTTCTTTAAAAACAAAGTAATTGGTCTTCAGGCCGCTTGTTGATTGTTTGTGTGGTTTCACACTGTGTGTGAGCAGGAGCAAGTTTCGGGCAGCACCACCCAGATTGTTCTGAAGAATCTTGAACCTGACACAGAGTACACCGTCACCTTGGTGCCCGTCTACCACGAGATGGAGGGCAAGTCTTTGTCAGAAAATGGAAAGACAAGTAAGTCTTGCAATTTATGCTGAATGCATTTCCCTGTCACAAATGAAATCTCTGTGTTTGTCTGGATGCCCGTGTATAATCGGGTCACACCGTTTTGTTTTCTTCAACAGAGCCATTGGGTGGAGTTCGGAATCTGAAGGTAACTGACCCCACCACTAGCACGCTGACCGTGGTCTGGGAACATGCTGACGGAAACCCCCGCCACTATAAGGTCTTCTACATACCACAGCCAGGAACGGAGGAGAAAATGGTAGGATTCTGATGGCCTCTTGCTCTTCTGATGAAAGAAAACTGCATCTCTTACTCTCTCTCATAACATTCCGATGCTAATGCTAAACTTGTTAAATTGCTTTTAAATGTACTTTAATTAAAAATAGGACCATTAAAGGAAAGTATGCTATAAGTATTCTTAAACTATACCATAGCTATAACGATTAGTTAACAGTAAATAATATGTGAAGGTTTGAGATTGCTTTTTTTCTCTTTGTAACCAGGAACAAGTTTCGGGCAGCACCACTACCACCATCTTGCGTAATCTAGATCCCAACACTACCTACAAGGTCACACTCCTGCCCATATACGACAAAGATGTGGAGGGCAAGCGGCAGTCCGATAATGGAAAAACGCGTAAGCGGCCTGTTGTTGCTGCTGTTACTTTAGAGATTTATATGGATTATCCCTGGATCACAATGTTGGCTCATTTGTGCGATTCATTCAGGGCCCCTAGGTGCAGTGAAGAACCTTCAGGTCACAGATCCCACCATTAGTTCTCTGAAGGTCCGCTGGGATCCAGCCGATGGAGACGTGCGCCAGTACAACGTATTCTACGTTCCTGCTGCCGGAGGCCCTGAGAACATGGTATGGAGCCCAAGCCAGGCCTGGAGATACGGCCATTTTCATTTCCCTTCTCTAATGAAACTAGACCCATTGACAGGCCATGAAGGACTTGGTCATTAGCTGGGCTAGATCACTGGATCATTGAATTGTTAGATTCTACAAAAATGTGCAGAACATGATAGGGTCACCAGGAGTGGAACTCGATAACCCCTGTTGTAGTTGGATAACCAGGAAGTAGTTATTAGACACGACCATAATGCCACGACCTTCATACAGGATCAAGTGTCTGGAATGTCCACCAACACAATTCTGAGGAACCTGAAGCCCGATACTCAGTACAAAGTCACTGTGGTGCCGGTGTACGCAGACATGGAAGGAAAAAGACAATCCGAGAATGGAAAGACTTGTGCGTACAAATCCAGATAATTACATTATCCAGCTAATAACATCTTTATTCAGATAATTGATAATGTATTTGATATTACAGGCATTTCAAATCTTATAAATATGGGAGAGTATTCACTTGAACCAGTGTTGTTAATGCTTGGCTGCCTTGTGTTTGGCAGTGCCTTTGGGTGGAGTGAAGAACCTCCAGGTGACCGACCCCACCACCAGTTCCCTCCGTGTCCGCTGGGAACCCGCTGAGGGAAACGTGCGGCAGTACCGACTTTTCTATGTTCCTGCTTCAGGAGGGGCTGAAGATATGGTATGATACCAGAACGTCTCCCCGCCCTCTCAGGAGTGTGGAGTTAGCATTCAGTGGCTAACGCCTTAGAGTGACTGACATCCAAATTACTTTTTAGAAAGTTTTTAATGTTCCTTGTTTTCATGTTCCATATTTTGCCTTTTTTAATTGAGTGAATTAATGAGGCGTTTTATGTTTGAACTGTCCAAAAGGACTAAACACAACAACAACAACAACGATAATACTGGTATGATTATTCTCGGCTCAGAGCCTCTCGTTCATGAGTATGTGCCCTTGTTCAGTTCCTCACTCGTGTCTCCACAGGAGCAAGTGTCTGGAGGCACCACCAGCACTGTTCTGAGGAACCTGCTGTCAAACACACTTTACACCGTAACCGTGGCTCCCGTGTACCCTGAGGGGGAGGGTCTCCGCCAGTCCGAGAAGGGCAAGACGCGTGAGTGGCCTCACCTCCACCTGCATGTCTGATACAATGATGAGGCTCCATATGTACCAGCTTTTGATGCCTTCAGAAGAAGATGCATAGTCATCATAGTCGGTCAGGAAGTCAACACGTGGACGGGTTGGAAGCTTATTTAGTGGCTGCTCCCTAGCTTTGATCCCTGTCTTCATGCCGCTGTTACTTAGCAGATCCTCCGTTCAGCGTAATCAGAACAGAGTGCTGACGCTACGGGGCGTATGGTGCCGAGTGGCTGCTGGGTCCTCTCTACGGGCCTGCTGAGGTCTGGGTATTCATGCGTGCAACCCGATGATTACATACAACCTGGTGATTTATGTGCACATTATGTCCTAATGTACGGGACGCCATGCCAAAACTCTCCCATGCTGAGCCGTTCGCAATCCGAGCGGAATTCGGTGGAATTCTCGGCCTACACGACACAGCACGTGAAATTCCAACCAATCGGCACTGTGCTTAACTTCAGCTCAATGCCCCAGTGCACGAAGGCTTTCTTTCGCACTCGTGCGTATCGGGGACACGAGCACTCCAGAGATACTGGGACGATCTCTCTAGCAATTAAGCTTTTGAGGTTTTGCAGTTTTGTGCGAAGCTATTAAAGTCTACATCTGCTTCCGTTTTAAGGGTGCGTTTGGTTTCAGCACGCTGCCTGACTCGACCCCAGCCTCGGTGGGTTTCCAGCGGCCGCGCCTTTAAATAAAGAAACCCCGCCGCGCTTGTGTCTGGTGCCTAGCTCAGCGTTTTCTCCCCAGCTTTACCGAGCTGCCTCCAGCGTGATGCGGGCCAACCCACGCTCGCCGGGCCAAAATGTTTCCTCCGCCTCTAGCTCAGAGCTCACTCACTCGTAGCTCATTCCCACGGAGTGAGTGATGTCTGTGGGGGGGGTAACTCACTCTCTGTTATGTGCTTCATCCTGCAGTCCCACGTACCCCACCAAAGAACATCCAGGTGTACAACCCCACCACCAACAGCCTGAACGTGCGGTGGGAGCCCGCCTCGGGTCAGGTGCAGCAGTATCGGGTCATCTACGCACCTGTCAGTGGAGGCCGGCCTTCAGAGTCTGTGAGTCACTCTGCGTTTGTCTCACACATGCACACACGGATTTTTGATACCTTGTTCGAATGTGAGATCATACAGAAATCACATATGGGTTATATAAGTGTATATTCTCTTAGGGCACTTTAATCTCACAAATGTTCTGTAATTGCATTCATTTCGGGTTTTACCATCTTGTCAATCTGTGGATGGATCTTGGAATATGGATGGATCTTTTTCCTGAAGAGCACTTGTGGAATATGTCAGAAAAACATGTCCCAAGTACATCTGTAAAATACGTTAATGAACTTTAAACATGTGACCAAGTTTTTGCTGACATGGAGGTTGGATTTATGACTGAGATGTTCTTTGATGGAGTTCTGAGCTTTAACAAAGCTTTTAAGGCTTTGCAGGTTTGTGCAAAACAAATATTTTTAGGTAAAATGCTAGTCAAATCAAATCAAATCAAATTTTATTTTATTCAAATTAAATTTTATTTATATAACGCTTTCTACAACAGTTGTTGTCACAAAGCAGCTTTACAAGTGCCGAGTCCTAGCCCCCAGTGAGCAAGCCAAAGGCGACAGTGGCAAGGAAAAACTCCCTAGTTTTTGCATGAGGAAGAAACCTTGAGAGGAACCAAGACTCAGGGGGGGGAGCCCATCCTCCTCTGGCCGACAGTAGAGTAATCTTAGTTCTTCCATCATTCTGTTGCATGGCCCTTCGTGTCCATAATGTCGCTTATGAACTGTGAACACACACGCACGTAGTTTCCTCCTAAATGAGTGATCACTGCACCTGTATCACTGCACCTGTATGCCTCATGCACACTCGGCCATGCGTGCTTATTGCAGAGGTTATCTAAAGTGTGCGCTGGTCTCACACACCTGCAGTCCCAGTGACATAATGAGTTGAAAGGCACAAACAGGCCCTCGGACTCCGCAGTAGTAGTCTGTGTGCAGACAGGTGGAGGTCAGGAGGGTGAAGCCTCCGTCTGCCCTGTCGCAGAAGGCAGCCATCTTGTCCGCAGCATGCTCTAAGCCAGTGGTTCCCAAACTTTTTCTGCCGTGCCCCCATTTAGTAGATGAGAATATTTTTGTGCCCCCCCCCCCCCCCCTAGGGATGCACCGATTCACGTTTTTCACTTCCGATACCCATTCATATCTATCTGAGGCTTGGTATCGGCCGATACTGATCCGATACCGATCTGATAAAACAGTGCTGAATCGACTTAAAACATTTTTTTTTTAAACAGACATACTGAATTACAAGTTTATTGAAAACTCTGCACCAGTATAGCACACTTAAACACACATAAAAACATGTAAAAAAAAGCACAACTTGCATTTGTTCAGTCAGGGCAATTATGAATATAACATTGAATGTAAAATATCAAAGAACCTGAAACAGACAAAAACAATAAGTTCACAACTTTGGTCAAACATGAAAAAAATAAACTGCAAGAAACCTTTGAAATGGTTCAAGAATTCTAAATATCATTTTAAATAAATAAGGAGATGAAATAAGAGAAACAGCAATACCTATGCGGCTAGTTTGCTAGCGTTGACATCACGCAGAGCACAAAGCATGTAACGGCCAGAAATATGTGTACTGTAAGTAACGCATTCAATGAGCTTTGGACAACTCACCAGTTCATGTATGAACAGTCAAGTAATGATGGAGCCCAGGTTTATTTTGGTCAACCAGCACATAAACGGACTAAGTGGAATAGCACCAGCGCGAGTACGAGTGAGTGATTCACCTCTTCTCTGCTTCGTGTTTCACTCGCCTGTTAACTGTCCAAGTTTTCTGTCCGTGTCGGAGTGTAACTCCGAAAAGCGTTACAAGCATAGAATTAGACTGAATAGATCTGTTTTAATGGATCGGTCACATTGTCACTGATACCCGATATAGAATTTTTTCAGATATTAATATCGGAATCGGTGCATCCCTAATATTGACACATGTGCACGTTTTACTTTCAAGCTCCGCGCCCCCCCTGCAATAGCTCCGCGCCCCACCTAGGGGGCGCGCCCCCCACTTTGGGAACCACTGCTCTAAGCAGTTGCGCAAAGGACAAAAAGTATTTATTTAGCATTTAACCCCTGAGGGCCTTTGTTTGCATTACACGTCTATTGGACTATGTTATCATACTACACTAATCTAAACAGGGATTAATAGTGATGTCATTATGTATATGTGTGTTGCCAGATTAGTGAAGGATACAGAACTGATTTTGTGAATGCAGTGTCACACTAAAATGTGCTCGTCGCCGTGTTATCTGGACGTTGGTTCTGTATTTAGGTTTTGGTGCCGGGCAACACCAACAATGCCTTCTTGGACCAGCTCATCCCCGACACACCGTACTCCGTGAGCGTCTTGGCTGTGTACGCTGATGGAGATGGTCCGCCCATCAAAGGAAACGGGAAAACATGTGAGCAAAATATTTATTGTTGCACTTGTTTTATACAAACACGAACACCTGCACTCAAGCCGCCATACAGCAAAGCAGAGTGCAGTCAGCGATGTTATCATATCTGAGATGACATGTGCGTGTCTGAGATGACATGTGCGTGTCTGAGATGACATGTGAAAGTCTGAGATGACATGTGCGTGTCTGAGATGACATGTGAAAGTCTGAGATGACATGTGCGTGTCTGAGATGACATGTGCGTGTCTGAGATGACGTGTGTGTCTGAGATGACATGTGCGTGTCTGAGATGACATGTGCGTGTCTGAGATGACATGTGCATGTCTGAGATGACATGTGCGTGTCTGAGATGACATGTGCGTGTCTGAGATGACATGTGCGTGTCTGAGATGACATTTATGGAGCACTAATGGGGGGGGGGTGGGGATGGATGTTTCAGTACCGCGCGCTGGACCCAGGAACCTACGTGTGTTTGATGCCACCACAAGCACTCTCAGCATTGGATGGGACCACGCAGAAGGCCCGGTGCAGCAGTATAAGATTGCATACGCCCCCATGACTGGAGACCCCATCACTGAGTTTGTGAGCATTCACATACAATACATCACCAGACACTGTAGCACTTGTGACTGAGTTTGTTACATCACATATTATATATCATCAGAGTCTCTACTGTAGACTTTTCAGTTCATATTCTAGAAATTTCCTTGGGAGGATATTTTAAACTGACATTAACAGACATTAACTGACATTAAAAGACATTAGTAGTGTTCATCTGGATTTTGACATTAGTGGATTTTTACATTGTTATGATTAATATGTTAAATTATCTGTATAACTGACATCAGAATAATTGCAAGTAACAGCAGTGAGTGGGAGAGAAACCCCCTGACTGGGTGATCTGAGCAGCTGTGGTCATGTCCGCCCTGCTCTGCCAGCACCTGTTATGCACTTTGGTGAAAGAGGGGAAACGAACTGATTCTTTTGCCGTGACTGTTGAGGGAAATCATTACTGGGGTTAAAGTGTGGGAGCCCTTGGGATGGGCGTCACTCTCTAATAGTTTCCTCCTTCCCTCACCGAAGCCTCGCGCTCTGAGTGGCCCTCGAGTAGGAGGCCCTGTACCTCTGAGATCTACTTGACGGAGTTGTTCTGTCTTGTAATCCTAAAGCCGGCCGGTGATCCATGAAATACAGATCCATATGTCTGCTGGTTTTTTCGCAGACTGCTGTTCCTGGAAACAGAAACAACGCTATCCTCCAAAACCTCTTCCCTGACACTCCTTACAACATCACGGTGCAGGCCATCTACGCAGATGGAAAAGGCGGGAGTCTGGTTGGAAATGGGAAAACACGTAAGTGAAACACACACACACACACACACACACACACACACACATTAATGATTATGTTTTAATGCTTTTGGATATCGAAATAATGATTTTGATAGTTGTAGAAGGAGTTTAAATGCACCACAAACGAGACATGTCTATGATGTTGTATACACAATATAGATGATTAGTGACCAACACTGACTCACAAACAATAGATGTTGTATTTTACTCTCATACAATTCAACAATAGACATTTTTCACACTAAAATAAATTACCCACATCACAGTATCCCGGCCTACTTGAATGAAATCAGTTTTTTTTTTTTGGAATGTGAGTATGTGAGCATGGATATTTGACCCTGTTTACAGTTTACACATTCTTACAGGGATTTTGCAATTGACTATTGAAGGGACACAAGCTGCTCCATGACAGTTATGCATTATTCAGACTAAGTTTTCTCTCATATATATTTTGGCATGTAATAACACTGCACCTGGCAGTTAGCATGGGCTAGCCTCCAGAAGACCTGTTTCTGCAGCTACCCACTAACACAGGAAAAATAAACCCAATGTAAACATGCCTATTTCTCAGTCTGACAGCGTAAACTTGGGGCAAGAAAATCATGGAAGCCAATCAGTAGCTGCCCAAGCTGTGCCGCGCCAATACGATTTGCTGTGGTGCTCTGAAATTACTTGTGCATTAGCATTCTCTTGGTGGATGGAACTGGCAGTGTGGATTTGATGCTAACACGTTGTCCGCTGTCTGATTGGTCCAAACAGTTGGGCTGCTGGCCCCTCAGAACCTGCGGGTCTCTGATGAGTGGTACACCCGTTTCCGGGTCTCCTGGGACCCCGCTCCCGCTCCAGTGATGGGCTACAAACTGGTCTACCAACCCACGGGTGCGTACGGCTACCTACAAAGTTCAACCTGCTTCTGCGCTTAGCCAAGACCGTAACTAATGTTTGTTGACTTCCTCCGCTTAGACAAGGACGAGTCCTTGGAAATATTTGTCGGTGACGTCACTTCGTACACTCTTCACAACCTCTTCCCCGGCACGACTTATGACGTGAAAGTGTTCGCTCAGTACGATGCCGGAGTGAGCGGGGCTCTCACGGGCCAAGGAACAACACGTACGTGATTCTTCCTTATGTATCAAACTATGTTATATAAAAGCGCAAATAAGGAACTAATGCAGGTTGGTTGTTGCCATTGCATCAACAAATACATGCTTCCAAAACCATGCAGGGGTGGGTTTCCTGAAACGTTCGTAGCGCTAAGTACTTCGTAACCTCGTATGAAACGTACGCGGTTAAGAAGTACTTAGCGCTGCGAACGTTTCGGGAAACCCACCCCGGAATGGGCCACAACAATAATCTTCTCAGTAGGTTGCGAGGTCCTTTTTTTAAGTTATGAGGTCATTTTGAGGCAGCGGTGGACACCTTCCCATGACCACATGGAAGTACATCCTCTTCCTCACTGGTTGGACGATGACACTCACTCTGACTGTCCTCTACACCCTTTGCATTTGCAGTGTACCTCAATGTCACCAGCCTGGAAACATACAATGTCGGTTACGACAAGTTCTGTATCAAGTGGGCTCCGCACCGAGCAGCCACCTCCTACAGGATCAAACTCAACCCTCTGGACCGTGAGTCATGCCGCACATTCTGATCACTTTCACATCGTTTCATTTACCTCTTGTTTGTGTAAATAGTTAAAGTTGTTTTTGTTTGTGTTGCCTTAGAAACCCAAACAGGCACCCTTGCCTTGTGTTCAGTCGTCTGTCTGTTGGAATTAGAGTTCGTCAGTGTCTCTGCCCATGTCTAGACTGCCTGTTTATCGTTAGCGTTTTTCTTAGTTTACTCTCCAGGCAGGACATATAACATAGAATGCAAACGGCCACTGACTTTTTAATTGATACAGCCCAAACCGTTTCACCACTTGTTTTTTATGCATCTGGTTCATATTCACACATAGATTAAGGATGGCTGTAAAGACGGGATGTTGGAGTATCTATGGTTCATGGTAGTTATTAGCCCGACAGCCAGAGTCTCTTTGGCCAAGATCCCTAGAAGTAAACAATGTGCTAGCAATTCCACTGAGACACAGCAGAATGTGCCAAGGTGACCGCAAGAAAGAGGAAATCATTTCACCACCAAGTCGTTGACTTAATAAAGAATGGATAAGGTCTAAGGTTTAATCAGCAGTAGCTTGATATTATATGGTGTTTCCCTAAATAAATTATGAGATTAGGGTATTTAACCAGGGTCAGGGTTTAATGTCTTAGACTTTAGATAAATCCACTGTATTTTAAAATGGGCGCCAATCTGTGCCATGGCTTGATCCAGCTGGTGTTACACTGTGTAATCTGGCCTTGCAGCGGGGGCCCGGGGCCAGCAGGAGATCACCATCACAGCAGGGCATAGCCAGTACTGCTTCGACGGCTTGAGTCCCGACTCGCTGTACAACGCCACAGTGTTCGTGCAGACGCCCAACCTGGAGGGACCCGGAGTCAGCGTCCGAGAGCGCACGCGTAAGTCCTGCCACAGAACCGACCCCGCCTCCTGCAGCCGTGGGTTTTGGGTTCCTGTGAATGCTTATATGTTGGGTTGTGTCTCTTACAGTGGTCAAGCCCACCCCAGTGCCCACCCTGCCACCAACTCCACCCCCTCCACCCACCATCCCTGCAGGATGGGCAGGTAGAGACAACACCTGTCATCTTTTGACTAATAATAAATGTACACACATTTAGATTATGGAATATGTGGACACATTTGAAATACATTGTGTATTGCCTCATGTCCATTTTACACACGTGTCTCTATACAGCTGCCACTGTGATAAGAGTGAATGAGAAACACATGGGTAAATGTACCATACAACACGGCTAGGGGGGTTGGGAAAGTGACAACAAACCCTAGCGTCTCTTTCTGTGATAAGTATATTGCATAGGTACGTGTGGTTGGGCCCGGTTTGCCTGTCATGGTTGCCGTGTTCAGCTGGCTTTAACTTGAGTCCTCTCTCTGTACGCCGCCTGTTTCCACTGAGGTCATATTTAGCAGACATATGGATTTGCTGCATGTCTGATTGGAGCGCAGTCAGAATGGCTTGTCTTACTTCCAGGGTAGATGAGATCGGGTCAGGATTGGATATCCCTGTGGCGTGCACGCAGTCTGTGTACCGGCACGTGCGCACGATCTGCTGGAAATGGAAATATTCCATGGGTGAAATGACATATGAACACATGACCAGATGTACTGGCAGTATTCTGATGGATTGCTCTGTGCTCAGGCGGTGAATCAATCACTGTGATTGGGTAACAATGCTCAGACACTAAAAAGTGGCTAAATCACGGCGTAGGAAGCTGTTCAACTCCGAGATATGTGGCTGCTACTTATGCAGTTGTTGAATATTATACAGTAAATGAACTGAAATGTTTAAAGTGTTTACAGATAGCCTTTGGCTACAGATGTACAAATATTCCATGGTAAACTGCTGGATACTGAGAATTAGTAGCAAATTAATACATTGGCCAGTAGCCCCAGGGTGATAAAAGCAGGATTTCATTTTTCTTCACTGAGACTGGACAAACCCCAGCGCATGCGATGGACTCCGTCCAGATACATTCAGTGAATCAAAACCATGCCAGAGGTTGGCCATGGTGGCCATCTGCTGGAGAACACCGCTGTTTCCACTTCACGCAATATCTGTGCTTTAAGTTTGCTGACTGTGCGAGACCAGGGAGACCTGTCACCTCAGGGGCCACAGAGAATGTGCTGTGCAGAGAGTGTCTCATGAGCTTCTCCTCGTGTCTCCTCAGTGTCTCCTTAGTAACTCCTGAGTGTCTCCTGAATCAGGCCCAAATGCAGCAGGCAAACAGAAAACATTTTCAGCATCCATTTGAACAGATAACCCCTTAAATTCAGCTCATTCTTTGCTCTTCTGCTCACCAAATGTTTGTCTGGTTTTGTTTATTTTCAGTAGAAAGTGTGATCAATTAAAGCAGGACTTATGTATAGGTTCATTACGTCAGTGCTTTAGTTTGTGTAACTCTAAAGGTCTTTCTGCTGGCGGTGTAGACTGGCTAATTGGGAGTCGTGTCTTTCTGCTGGCGGTGTAGACTGGCTAATTGGGAGTCGTGCCTTTTTGCTGGCGGTGTAGACTGGCTAATTGGGAGTCGTGTCTTTCTCCTGGGCTGCTGGAATCCTGCAGGAGAGTCATGGAGTTGAATCTGTTTATCTTCCCTCCATTTGTTTTCCTTCCAGTCTGCAAAGGTGCCAAGGCAGACGTGTCGTTTCTCATCGATGGCTCCTGGAGCATCGGTGAAGAGAGCTTCCACAAAGTCTTACAGTTTGTCTTTAGCATCATGGGAGCCTTTGACGTCATTAGCCCATCAGGAATGCAGGTATGCAGGTATTCACTGGGTCCTAATGAACTTTTTTTTGCCCTAAGATTTTTCAACCAGAATTTTCAGAGCCAACGTTGCTCCCTACACAAATTTTACCTGGATGAATGACACATAGAGTCATTGGGCATGGGAATCAAATTAGGACTTCTCAGAGTAATTCAGCAATTGAAATTTGAGAATTTAAATTGTGTAGTTATGTGTATTTTAAGTCAGACTTCAGGTGTTTATTTATGGTTCAGTGTCAAACATCTTCCAAGCATAACTATGTAAAATTTCATATATGCTAGTATTTTTTAACAGTGCTATTAACTATTACGATTATTATCAGGAGAAAACATTGAAAAGTGTTTTGAATCTGGTTAAGGATCTTTATGGTTAAGGTAAACTGTCCTGGCCCTCTGGCCCTCCCTGACCCACGCTGACCTTCCCTGACCAACACTGACCCTCCCTGACCCTCTCCGACCCTCCCTGACCCTCCCTGACCCTCTCTGACACTCCCTGGCCCTCCCTGACCCTCCCTGACCCTCTCTGACCCTCTCTTGTGTTTGTGGACTCAGGTGTCTTTCGTGCAGTACAGCGATGATGCCCAGACAGAATTCAAGCTGAATACTTACAGTGACAAGGGCACAGCGCTAGCAGCACTACAGCTGGTCCGCTACAAGGGAGGAAACACAAAGACAGGTGCAGAACCTCCCAACACTCCTGTGTAGCACCTCCCAACACACCTGTGTAGAACCTCCCAACACACCTGTGTAGCACCTCCCAACACACCTGTGTAGAACCTCCCAACACACCTGTGTAGCACCTCCCAACACACCTGTGTAGCACCTCCCAACACACCTGTGTAGCACCTCCCAACACACCTGTGCAGAACCTCCCAACACACCTGTGCAGCACCTCCCAACACACCTGTGTAGCACCTCCCAACACACCTGTGTAGCACCTCCCAACACACCTGTGCAGAACCTCCCAACACACCTGTGCAGAACCTCCCAACACACCTGTGCAGAACCTCCCAACACTCCTGTGTAGCACCTCCCAACACACCTGTTCCCACCTGCACCACCTGTCCTGCCCACACTCCACACCGATGTCCTAATGCATAATTGTACCACCCTCACCACAATGCTTGAAACGCAACACTTTGTTTTCTTGGTAAAGTCTGTTTGCTAGGTACAAACGATGTTTCTCTGTGTGTTTGGGCCCCAGGCGTTGCTTTGAAGCACGTGTACGAGAAGGTGTTTGCTTCTGACGGTGGAATGAGGAGGAACGTTCCCAAGGTTGTGGTGGCAGTTACCGACGGACGATCTCAGGACGACGTGCTGAAAAACGCGGCCAAGCTGCAGCACGCTGGTACGCTCACGTTTAACCAGGGCTTCTTACCCAGACTCCGGCTCACGTTTAGTGGCTCACGTTTAACCAGGGCTTCTCACCCAGACACCCAGACTCCGGCTCACGTTTAGTGGCTCACGTTTAACCAGGGCTTCTTACCCAGACTCCGGCTCACGTTTAGTGGCTCACGTTTAACCAGGGCTTCTCACCCAGACACCCAGACTCCGGCTCATGTTTAGTGGCTCACGTTTAGTGGCTCACGTTTCACCAGGGCTTCTCACCCAGACTCCGGCTCACGTTTAGTGGCTCACGTTTAACCAGGGCTTCTCACCCAGACTCTGGCTCCCGTTTAGTGGCTCACGTTTAGCCAGGGCTTCTCACCCAGACTCAACAAGGCTACCTTTGAAATTTCCCCACTATTAGGGAGGTGGTGCACTATATGATACGGTAGACATTCTAGTATAGTGGTGTTAAAAACTGGTAATTACATTATGGTAAATTTGACACTGTATATAGTTCAAAATCAGTTGCGTAATAAGCCACCGGAATTGAGTTATGTTGCTAACCGTTTCAGGTTACAGCGTGTTTGTGGTGGGCGTGGCCGACGTAGACTACGCCGAACTCCAGAACATCGGGAGTAAGCCCAGCGAGCGACACATCTTCATCGTGGACGACTTTGACGCCTTTGCTACAATCCAGGAGAACCTGGTGACCTTCATCTGTGAGACGGCCTCCTCCTGTAAGTGTGCCGCAGGGAAGCCGAGCTCCTGCAGCTCACCAGCTTGGTGTTGTGAATCTGGGCTTTGACATCTGTCTCTTCACAGCTTGCCCTCTCATCTACGTGAACAGCTTCACGTCACCCGGTAGGCACATTCAAAGGTCCATGTAACTCGAGCCTTATCCACGCAGGCTTTTTTTTCCTGACATATCTGTCTAACAACGTGCTTTTCGTCCCAGGTTTCAGAATGCTTGAGGCCTTTAATCTGACAGAGAAGACGTATGCCGCCACAAAGGGTGTCTCCCTGGAGCCGGGCTCCTTCAACAGCTACTCAGGGTACCGACTCCACAAGGACGCATTCCTTAGTCAGCCCTCCGTGTGAGTGTGCTGAGCCCCTTCCGCCTCTCTGTCTTATGACTGAGTGATCGGGTTTTTAGTGGTCTGTGTTTTTAGCTGCGTTTTTAGCCAAGGCTGAGTTTTGTGTCCCAAACTAACTGTGCAGTTATTCTTATTATTGTATAATGGTCTTAGATTTGGGCAGCGGATGAGGCTTGAAGGAACTGCACATAGACTGCAGCCATTACAGAAATATATAATCAGTTGGTTTCGTGATCTGGTTGTGATCTATTGGATGAGTTTTGCTATGTAAATTAGATACAATTTGCTATTATTGTTGTTGTTGTAGAAGGGTTTACCACAAAACTAACCCTTTTGACTTCAACAGAGACATCCATCCTGACGGCCTGCCTGCAGCGTACACCATCATCCTGATGATCAGGCTGCTTCCCGACTCGCCCCAACAGGCCTTTGATATCTGGCAAGTGTCGGATAAGAACCACAAACCCGAGATCGGCGTCACCCTGGACCGTAAGTCCAACTCGCCACCCCAGACCGCGTGGGTGTAGTGTAGTGTGCTGCTTCGGAGGCTGGAGGCCATTAAAAGGAGAAGATGCCCACCAGATGTGTGCCTTTATCTTTATTCCTCGAATTGTTTTTCTCCCTCATTCAGTTGGCTGTCCTCACGTCACATTCAGTAGTACCTAACAAGCCAAAGGCTTCAAGCTGTGCTCTGCCACTGCTGTGTCTCCACTTTGCCTCTGCTCTGTCTCATATTTGTCTCCGCACTGCCCCAGTTCTGCCCCTGTCTCTCTCAGGTCGGGCACACCCTGCGTTCCCCCTCCCTTTCACCTCCTGGTCTTCTAAGAGTCTTCTTTCATGGCTTCATGAAGTGATATGGACTCGGGGCTGTACACTTCTGGCTTGGGAAGCTTTGCGTGACACTAAGACTAATATGTTGAAGGGTGATATGATGTAATCTCCATCGTGATCTCTTTTGCAGCCTCCAGTCAGACTGTAGCATTTTACAACAAAGACACTCGTGGGGAGACCCAGCGGGTGACGTTTGACAATCATCAAGTGAAGAGAATCTTCCATGGCAGTTTCCACAAGGTAAACATGGCTGGTTTTTTCACCCTCTGTACGGAGCCTTGTAAGGACTTACAGGGCGTGGTACATCCTTCAAGCATTTTCCACATGGACCTACCTGTGTTCCATCACCTGGTGATGCACAGATGTTTGGAATCCTTTTCAGCTGTTTCAGAACAACATTCCAACAAGTATGATTTCAGATTTCTGGCCAGCGGCGCTGTCTGTGGAAGCTGCCGGGTCTGATGTATGTGATGTGAAACTCCAGCGAGCTCTTCTGAGGTCCTGGGGTCACTCCCTCGTCCCATTGATCAGGGTTAAGAACAAAAGGAAAGCCTGGTGTTGTTAGCGTGACATTCATTATATGTGGCAGAACCCTTTTTGGATTTGCTGTTGAACTGGTTTGGGGGACAGTTTGGTTGATGGGACAATGATTCAGAAATTAGACTCATAGGAATGATATTTATTTAGCAATTTTCCAATTAGTAAAAGCTTTGTTTTGTTTGTTAGTACATGGTATAAAAAGAACTGCATGAAGCGAAATGCTTTATGGAGCGTTTGTATCCTGCAGTGAAGAAGTTTCTTTCCCTGTAAGTTTCTCAGACCACAGGATGGTGTGTATAGCTGGTAGGTGCTGGGACGGCTCAGCGTTGATGCTGGTTATGGACAATGAAGGTCTGTAGGTCCTGCTTCAGAATAGGCTAAACAGAGAAGACTAGGGAAGGTCTGTAGGTCCTGCTTCAGAATAGGCTAAACAGAGAAGACCAGGGAAGGTCTGTAGGTCCTGCTTCAGAATAGGCTAAACAGAGAAGACCAGGGAAGGTCTGTAGGTCCTGCTTCAGAATAGGCTAAACAGAGAAGACCAGGGAAGGTCTGTAGGTCCTGCTTCAGAATAGGCTAAACAGAGAAGACCAGGGAAGGTCTGTAGGTCCTGCTTCAGAATAGGCTAAACAGAGAAGACCAGGGAAGGTCAAGCAAGAGCATCTACAAGAAACAAGGATGAGGAAAAGTGAGGCATCATACTTTCACAAGAATCTATAAGCATGTTTGGTGAGGCCATTAAAACACGACAAAGCTAGTTACTGGCGACCGGGCTGAAAAGTATTGGGAAAACCACCATCAGAAAACCACCAAAATACCAGGCAAAGAAGGGGGGAGAAGTGCTTGTCTCTCTCTCCCCCTCTCCCCCTCTCTCTCTCTCTCTCTCTCCCTCTCCTTACCCATTGCTCTGACTCCACACATCCCCATGGCTGTCTGGACTACATCCTGGCTGTGTTTCAGGCTGTATAAGGTAGCAGCCTCCCTGCTGGGAGAATGCCTGTGGTTAGTCAACGGGTGCGCTAGCTCAGTGTCGGCGGTTTACCTCACCATACGCGTGGACATGGACCACGCTCTCTGCCAAGGCGTGTCACCAAAGCCCCGCCCCTAAACTGCGGCGTGCGTCCTGAATCCCGGGACCTCCCGTAGCGCAAGACGTTCAGCTCCAGCGACTCGCCCAGCACGAGCGGTAGCTCACGATGACGCGAACCAGAGCGGAGACACAGCGAGTTCACACGGCAAACCTGCCCCTCATGCTCCAGGTCGTCCCTCTCTGGAGAACAACCATCCATCATTTGGATCGGTTTGTTTTGTTTTGTTTTGTTTAGTGCATATAAAAACTCTTGAGCGCATGACAGCCAACTCACTTTCGCTTCTTGTGGATCATTATGAAGTCGTTCTGTGCCCTGCCAATGCATGCTGGGTAAACAAATATGATTTAGGCCTGTGCATTCACTCCCTCTTTTGATTAATGTTCTGGACTTGTTTTAAAGCTCCCTGTGGTAGCCTTCTCTGCTATAGTGCTGGAACTTGTGGGCTATGAACTTTAAAAGGTTCAGAGCGGTGGGGGCAGATGTTAAAGTGTAGTCGTGATTTATATGTTGTGTCCCCCTGGTACAGCCACAAGAACCCTCACTCTGGGTCCCTGTGGGAGATGTCAACAGGAAGCTTGAATACGACTGGAACAGATATCCAAAGAAACTGTCAAAATCGTGTGGTACAAGAGTGGGACAGAAGTCACATATTTTCATAATCGATATCAGTTCAGGGTGAATTTGGAATGATTCAATAAACTGACCACCATAAAAGATATTCGGTAAAAACCACAGTGACTAATCTACCATTAAAACCTCTTAATTGCATGGTATGGGGAAGCCATTAATGTCTCAACTGTTTTCTCATGGAAACAGACAATGACATAACCTCCCCCTCCTGTTTCTAATTACTATATTGTGTGTATGATATCACTTTGACTTATTGGCTATTGACACACTGATTCTACAGAAGAATGTGGAGAGTGTCAGAGCCAGATGAATTAGGACAGATTAATGCTAGGACAGATTATATGCCAGGATGCCCAGTGGCCAGGTGTCAGACGATGTACCACATGTCTGTATGTCTGTAATGGACGTGTTGTGCCACTGGAACAAAGTAAACCTGACAGGAGGTTGAGTTGTATTTCTGACACAAGGTGAAAGGAGCCTCTCACATATGCTACATTTATTAAAGGACAAATGTAAACAGCATGTCGTTATAGTGATGACATCGCTTACATGCAATGCCCAAACAGGCTGCACAATTAGACGCAGAAGATGAAGGACTTTGCTCCGCCGAGCGCGATCCTTGTGACGATCTGCTCCAGCGCACATTTGGAACCGTGTCCCCAATGATGTCATCCTCCACTCGAAACCCATTCAGCCTTTGTCACGTCAGCCTGAGGTGGGCCCGTAGCAGGAGACCCGTGACTGTGTTGGAGAACGTTCTCCACAGACGCCCGGCCCGGCTGCCTGGCAGAGATGGTTGTGGGGTTCTTTTTTTCGGTCTTTTTTTAGTGCTGGGTCTCCTTACTCGCTCTCCATTATGAATGACGGGAGAGCACAACACACTCTGGGCTGCAGACCGTCTGGGATCCACAGACATCGCCACGCTGGATCATCCAAACAGTGGTCGTGTAAACTCAGCGTCCATTTGCAGGGACGTTAAGCGGAGGACTACCGCTCATGCAAGACCTTAATGGCACCGATCCGTAATGGGACCATTTACACTCACAGCACAGAATTTCATCCCCAGCTCTACAATGTCTTCTGCCATAGAACATTTCTCGGTGAACTTCAGGTCAGTGTTTGACCTGCTGTCCAAAGGGTCAAATAATAAGAACCCTTGACTTTAGAAGAACCCGTAGAAAGCCTGCCAAGCCTAGATCACATACAGATTAGCGCAGAATTTGGATAACAAGACAGCAGACACCGAGGCTGTACACTAGAGATTCCTCTTAAACATTCCAACATAATCCAACATTTCAGAATGTGATGTTTTGTGTCCAGCTCCACATCCTGGTCTCGCCCAAGAGCGTCAAGCTGAACGTGGACTGCCAGGAGGTGGCGGAGAAGGAGATTAAAGAAGCGGGCAACACGTCCACCGACGGCTACCAAGTCCTGGGCAAGATGTCCAAGTCCATTGGGTCCAAAGGAGAATCGGCAACAGTGAGTTCAACACTGCCGGACAGTACTGGACATGTTTATGCATTCTGGCCTGGCTGAAATGATCTGTCACGTAAATTAGCTTTTTTCACTTTTATTAAGATATCAGCCATTAATTATTATTAGGCTTGTAGATCTAAAGGCTCACTCCTAGTGTTTCCTACTGTGACGTCTTTGTCATTTATGTTTCTTTTATACTGTCTGTATTTCTTTCTTTTTTAAATCTTGAAAAGCCAAGCTTCCATCAAAGACACATTTAACAACTTCATCTTTTGCTTTCATTTCTGTGCAGTTCCAGATCCAGATGTTTGACATCATCTGCAGCCTGGGCTGGACCAGCCGTGACCGGTGCTGTGACCTCCCCTCAATGGTAGGAGACACCTCAAAGAAGACCAACTGCATCCTAAACATCTCAAAGCCTTGGCGTCCATGTCACGTCACTCTGGGTGGTCTTCCTCACACTCCCGTGCTCTATGTGTGTGTGTGTGTGTGTGTGTGTGTGTGTGTGTGTGTGTGTGTGTGATGATCTGATGTGGTTAACGTACTATTAGTCATGCATTTTTAACCTTTGCTTTGTCACCTGGAGTGTCTGAGCTGACATGGTAGTCATGTGCGCAACCAAACCAATTCTCTCCCGCAGGAAACGCTGACATGAACGGTACATGTGTCAGAGCCTGGAGCCGATGGCAGGAACATCTGTTGTTCTGTAGTCGGACCTTTGAGTCACCGTTTCTCCCCTCCCCCTCCCCTCTCTTGAAGGAGTCATTAACACTGGCACTTTAAAGATGTTTTGCTCGTGTTTTCCTCTCCGTCTTTGTTGTGGCGCTTTGCAACTCGGTGCAGCTTAGTGACGTTGAGCGCACGTGTTGGCGTGGCATCTACCAGAAGGTTTAGCGTCCTACAAAATGGAAAGTTGCTTTGATGCAGGCCATGTTTCCAGCACGAAGAAAGCAGAGGTCTCCATTCAGCGTGTGCGTCTGTGGGTGTCACGAGGACAGCTGGTGCACTCTTTTTGGGTTTCGTAATTGCAGACTGTTGCGTTTGAAGGCGCATGAAGTTATGTAGCTGTTGGATGTGATTAGAGGTTCCTGACAGTTAAAGGACAAGAAATGTGCTAAAATGGTGCAGCTGTAGCTCATAGACAACGCCAGTGTGTCACTAATTTACTGCTTTCTCTGTCTTTACATTCCTCATCGTGACCACAGTCGGCAATAATTGACGGTGTGTGGGGGATGTTGGGTCTTTATAGCTGATTCAGGACCAGTTGCTCACAATTCCCCATCACACATGGTGAAGACGTAGAGTTGTTCTCAGGTCAGCAGATAGAAACAGCCTTTATTGTCCCACAGGGGGGAAATTTAGGAAAATGTGGATTTTCCTGGCCCGTACAGGATCGAACCCGCGACTTTGGCGTTATCAGCACCATAAGATAAGGGCAATGTACTTTTAATGGACTCGAGCCTGCAGTCCAGGAAGCTACGCTGCCCTTAATAACTGGATCTTCATTGTGTGAAAGCAACCGATGGCCACAAGCTTTCCTGTCGTCCAGACCAGTGGTTCACTTCATCACTCGCTCCCTCTTCCTTCTCCAGAGAGACGAATCCAAATGTCCAGCTCTTCCCAACGCCTGCACATGTACCTCGGACAGCATGGGGCCTCCAGGAACCCAGGGGCCCGTGGTAAGAGTCGTCTGCAGCGGCTAGGAAAGAATTCAGGATCAGCCTTGACTGCAGCACACGGGCCGATTTTTAACACTACGCAATCTACACACCATAGAGGCTTGTGAATAATCCCTACAGGCCCTGTAAAACATGCAACATACACTGTTGCCATGGTCTCTGGAACCGGTCCTGTGGAAGTCATTTTACTTTCACTCGGCCCATTAACACTCGTGAACGTGACACAAACCATTTCGAAGGTCTGCAGAATAAAGATTTAATGATAATGACTCTTTAAATTGCTTTGGTATTGCCAACTAGCTGAGACAAACTACATGTGTGGAACATCTTGTCATTACATGCAGTCACTCGAGAGTCATTTTGCCAAAGGATGCTCGTACACACGCCTCAACATTTATGGCAGTGTCAGCATTCATGGGTAGTTCATAAATAAAACATGTAGACTGGTAACGGTTGGCTGTGTGAGCCGTTACCTGGGGAGTTCCCTGTGTAACCTCTTCACATGCGTTCCTCTTGTAGGGTGCACCTGGTAGCAAGGGCCCTCGGGGTGAAAGAGGAGAATCTGGCCCCGCTGTAAGTAGCACGTCCGTCCGCCTTCCTCTCCACACGTTCCCTCATTTTACATTACATTTACATTTACAGCTTTGGCAGACGCTCTCATACAGAGCGACTTACAGAATGCCTTTTATTGCTCCTTGGAAAACATATCCTAGCGTAGTCTCAAGAGTAGATATAATATCAAGACAAAAGCTCTTCCAGAGGCAGGAGTCAGACAGACTCATAAATGCGGAGAGATTTGCTGTTATTTGTTTATTTACTTTTTCCATGTATAAGGTTAGTGGTCTATTAGGCAGTGGGAATGTAATATCTGCACACTTCAGTCTTCCTCTGTGTTTAGATATGCAGGTGTGTTTTTCATAACCAGGATTATTATGACGTTTAACACTTTTCTCATGCGTGAGAACATGTGTGTTGTTACAGGGTCCCATTGGACCTCGTGGGGACCTGGGACCACCTGGTCCGATGGGTCTTCCCGGACCACAGGGCCCCAGTGGGCGCTCCATACCAGGAGAGGCTGTAAGTTCTCCCCCGACCCCCCACCTCGTACCCCCACCCCCACTGTACCGAACATCCCTGCTCCCAGTAGCTGGTTGTAAATCTCCACGTGCGTACGCGAGGTAAACAGGGATTATTTCCACCATTTGTATTCCCAAAAGCTGTAGTTGCGTAGCGGTTATGGTAGCAGGTTCACCGTGCTGCATTCCTCCATGTCTCCTTGCCTTCGTTATCGTAGACCCTTTAAAAGCTCCCGATCCCGCTGCAAATGCATAAATCTAACTGCAGTCGCTCCCTTCGGCTCCCAGCTCCGGTCTTCATTCCTCTGTCCTTTTTTAGTCAGACAGAACGAAGCATGAAGCTTCCCTCACAACGAACACCCCCCCCCCCCCCCCCGTGCACTTAGATTCGTTCGTTTTCCCTGAGTCTCGTTTCTTATTACGTTTTTGCACAATCTTTTTTTAAATTTGCTTTTCACTTTGGTTTTTACACAGGGTCGCCCAGGACCGAAAGGGGACCCCGGCGATGCTGGACTACCTGGGCAGAAAGTGAGTGAAACTCTGGCTCCAGCAGCTCTGTGTGTCCTGGAGCGGAGTGTGTGTGTGTGTGTGTGTGTGTGTGTGTGTGTGTGTGGGGGGGGGGGGGGGGGGGGGGTTTATTGAGCAGCGCTACTACCCTGGACGTCGTCCACATGGCAGTGCGGGGAACGTGTCCTTGCCGAGAGGAGGCCAGGCAGGAGACAGCAGTGTGTGTGTGTGTGTGTGTGTGTGTGTGTGTGTGTGGGAGGGGGGGGGGGGGGGGGGGGCAGGAGACAGCAGCTAGCAGCAGGCCTGGATGAAACCAAAAGATTTTAATCTGAGCTGAAACACAGATTGGTTGAGCCCAGTATTAAATATTCTAGTTTGTCCATTTCCTACAGTTATTTTGATGAACGGGTTTGATTTAAAACGTAATGGGGACTAGCGCCTGAATGAGTGCTGTTGATGTCTACTCGCATGTCCTCAGATGAGTAGATATTTTGTAAGATTTGGCACCAGCAGTTTCAGAATTATGTGTCAACTCCTGGCTGGATTACACAGACGACCACTGTGGTTGGATTCCAGGCTTGAGGCCTTGGGCATCGGCTACGCCGTGTGAGCGAACGTGATGGAGGACCTTCAACACAACACAGCGGTGCGACACCAGTGGGACAGAGTCACTGTGGTCTCACACCACGTGCAGACCTGTGCAGAACTCCATTAAAGTGGGAGTCATGGGTTGATTGGGAATAAAGACATTGTGCAGGCCTTGATGGTTTCTTGAGGATGTCGTTAAGGGAATCGTGATTGCGCGGCAGAGCAGATGCCAGTGGACTAGTGGCGTGGTTTGCAGGCCTAAATGAAACACTTCCTCAAATAAAAGGCCATAAGCTGGTAAGGGGGGAACAACCACGATGGATTCAGGGTGACAATAATCAGGAACGGTGCGGACACTAATGAAGTGAATCGATCAAAAGAAAGAGTAAAAGAGGAGGAGTAAAAGAGAGTCCCCACTTCAGGCGTATAGCGGTCCGAATATCACGGCAGGAGAAGGAACAGCTGGTGATAACCGAACTGCTATCCGTTCACAGACGAGAGGATGGCAGAACATTGGTCTGCAGGTGAGCACGTTGGAGCAGATGCTGCAGCTACAGGCATTTAATGACCTGCGGTTTGAAGTCCAGGTTTATAATGGCCATTAAAATGGATCTGGAATATATTATGTTCCCTGTAATGCCAAAGCATCAAAGGAAGAAGGGATTGATGAGGGGAAGAGGAAGAGAGAGGGACACTGAGTGAGGTGCAGAGGGCTCTTAAAGGATCAGGAATAAAGATTTACTGCTTTTTTAACACGGAAGGAAAACGCTAGTGTAGCAAACCGGTTTGAGTTGCTTGGTCAACGATGGGTGCAGTCAGTATGTTCTTCTCGCTTGCAGGGTCCACCCGGACCAGCTGGTGCCGTTGGTCCGATGGGAATTGCTGGTGTGAGGGTGAGTGTGTCCTGCTGCTGATCTGAGAACAGTGTGTTAGCATGCATCAGCAGATTGTTGCATGGTAAGGAAATCTGGATTTGATTTGGTGTTCTGGACGCAGGGACCCCCGGGGAAGGAGGGACCGTCTGGACCCAGAGGCCCACAAGGACCCATGGTGTGTGCAGACAGATCTGGACTGTAGAGTGAAAATTTTTTTAAATTGAGTTTTTTACAGTGTGATTTTGAATCTACATTGAGAAGGTCTGACCTCTATGATTTTCCCTTAATTGAACAGACTAACTGTATATTGCACTAATATATTTGTGTGTGTGTGTGTGTGTGTGTATGTGTGTATGTGTGTATGTGTGTGTGTGTGTTTGTGCGTGCGTGTGTGTGTGTGTGTGTGTGTGTGTGTGTGTGTGTGTGTGTGTGTGTTTGTGCGTGCGCGTGTGTGTGTGTGTGTGTGTGTGTGTGTGTGTGTGTGTGTGTGTGTGTGTGTGTGTATAGGGACCTCCTGGATCTCCAGGATTATCAGGACCAACAGGAAAACCTGGTAATCCAGGTGGTAATGGTATTCCTGTGAGTATATACTCTAACAAGGTTTTTAATATTGTCTTTAAAATATAAATCTCTCTGTATGTTATTAATACAAGTGCTTACTTAACTGGATATTATCTTTTACTGGCAAAACATATCTTAATGTAAAGCACTGTAGCATGCCTTGATCAGATCAGTCACATTCCAGAACAGCTTAGCATTATGTTGTCAGATATCTGTGTAAGAAACAGTGGTGTGAAGACGTCTTTCCTTTTTCACTCAGTGACAGACAGCAGAACTAACTCTTGCATTCAAGACCCGCTCACCAAGATCCAAACAAAAGCCCCCTGAGTTCTTCCAGCTTTTCTTAACACAATGGACGTTTTCTTAACGAAATTAGTGGCACAGTCATAGACATAAATATCGTTAGGGAGAAGACAGAATGTGCTGGGGTTTGGGAAGGAGGTGGGGGCATGTTAAGGTTGAGCATCATTTGTGGCTTTGCAGTCTTAGATGTGGGGTCGTGTGTGTGTGTGTGTGTGTGTGTGTGTGTGTGTGTGTGTGTGTGTGTGTGTGTGTGTGTGTGTGTGTGTGTGTATAACGCCATATGCTCTTCGTTTGCGCAGGGACCTGCAGGCATGAAGGGAGACAAGGGCGAACGCGTGAGTGACAACTTACATGTTGCCATAGATGTTAAAATGGTGTCATACAGCTCCAACTGGGCGAGAGACATTTGGGGGGTGTGGCGCTGACTCTCTCTCTCTCTCTCAGGGAGACCTGGCCTCTCAGGGCATGATGCGCTCCATCGCCAGACAGGTCTGCGAACAGATCGTCAACAGTAAGACCCGCTTACGTCTCCGCCGATTGTGCCTCTTACACAAAGACCTGAACACACACGGTTGTTTACAGCAGGCCACTGGGATGTGTCAACATTTCCCAATAAAAACAAAAACAAACAAAACAGACTATTTCATAATTTCATAATCTCGTAACCCTGATCTCTCTCCCCACTCCGCTGTGCTGCCGTGATCTCTGCAGGTCAGATGAGCCGGTTCACTGAAATAATGGCACCCAGTGAAGTCCGCAGTAATAACCCAGGCCCGGCTGGACCCCCTGGACCCCCTGGACCGTCAGGACCCCGCGGAGAACCCGGGCGAATCGGACGCAACGGCTTCCCAGGCAACCCGGGCTTACCTGGCCTGCAGGGAGAGAGAGGTGAGGTCCAGTCCTGTTAGCAAACGCCTCTACGTGCCCCCCACTCATGTTGGACATCACCAACGTCTCCATCTGTCTTCACTGCAGGTGGTTCCCCTCAGGCACCATACGTGTGGCTCATTCAGTCCCACCAGGATTTCGCGGGCCTTTTTTGTGATTGTTGCGGGCTAAAATGTTTGATGTTGCGGGTGTTTTTCAAAAAAATTGCGATGGAAGTTGCGGTGTGTTTTTGCTTTTTTGTGAGTACATTACAATAGGGAGTAAATGTTGTATGGTTTCCTCTATTTAGTAGTCCATTTTAATTATCTATTTACCTATTTATTCAGGGTTGCCAACTTTTCAAGATCGCTTGAAGTGAGATTTGAACCTGGAGGGGGTGGCGAACATTAATTGTTGACGGGGGGGGGCGGGGTTAGCGAACGTAAGTTGTTACCGGGCGGCCTGTAAAATGGACACAAATTAAGTATTATATCGACATCGATCGCCAGTGGTTGGCGCCAGAGCGAACTAGTAACTCATAGATATGGATCAGAGATAAATAAACTTTATCTCAGTTTAAAGTTTAAACTTATAAACTTTATCTCAGACCCTCGCCACTCTCATTGTGGGGAATGTAGTGTTGCGTGCAAAACACCATCGGGCGGCTGTGGCCTGCGGGCCGGTTCTAATAGTAATTAAATATCATCCAGGGGGCCATAGATAATCAATTCGCGGGTCGGATCTGGACAGTTTATCCCCGCTTTCATGTAGTGTACTGGGATACTGCTTTTCCCGATCTTTTTGCCGTTATTTTCGTCGCTCATGCTGCTTTCAGTCTGCTCCTCTTGAACGTATATACGGAAGTAAGGCGGGAGTTTGTCGACGTCACATCAATACGACATCAGTGATTGGTCAAATTTGCGGGAAAGTTGCGGTGATTGGCTGAAGTTGCAACACCGCCCTGAATTTGCGGGGTTTGCTTGAAGTTGCGTTGAAGTTGCAAATCGCAACATCGCGACTTTGTGGAGGGTCTGCTCATTGTGGGTTCACTACCTTCTCATTGTTGCTGAACAAATGCGAAACTAAACGTAAAAACTAAATCTCAGATCTGAACATAGTCATCATGTAATAGATGCAGTTCAGTAATACACGGTTTCATCCGGACATGCGGTTTTATCGGTATGGCGTTCGGCTAATGAAACCGATCCTGTTTTGAACCGGCACCTTTAAGAGCTGCAGGCACACGTGACGTACCTGGCTGCAGGCTCACGCGAGAGCTCTGACTGCCCCCCAGGCCATGCGGCTGCCCTAAATGCTGGTGCTTCAGTGCAGCTGGGAGGAGACGCAGCCTCTCACGCAGCCGCAGGAGCAACAAGGCCTGGCTCGCCTGCCGTGACCTTTGACCCGTCCTGGAGGCGCTGTGTTCCTTTAACATCTCACCTCCCCATCTGTCCTTCAGCTTCTCATCAGCGCTGCTTGGCACACGGTTATTTTTGGGGCTCATTTTGGTGCCTGTCCAACTGTGTTCTCAGGCTGCCATATACAGTATATTTAACATTAATGGGCATGCACGTGTGTGTGTGTGTGTGTGTGTGTGTGTGTGTGTGTGTGTGTGTGTGTGTGTGTGTGTGTGTGTGTTCATTCAGGGCCATCTGGAGAGAAGGGTGAGAGAGGAAGTCCTGGGATTGGACAGCGAGGACAGAGAGGAATGCCTGGACCAGCTGGTATGATTTTCTTTCTGACACACACATGGCCATTCTCTCTCTCTCTCTCTCTCTCTCTCTCTCTCTCTCTCTCTCTCTCTCTCTTTAACACACACACACACACACACAGACACGTGCCTGATTTGCGTGCATCACTTCAAAAAGCTGTCAGCACAGTTCCCACAAGTCTTAACCATTTCGACTCGTTCATTGTTTTATTCAAACTGACAGACAGTGAGGGCGTCAGGTCACTAGCTGGGCCTTCTCCTCTACCTGTGGGCCTGCCGCTGTCTTCAAACACACCCACATGTGTTTCATCTTCCCGAGGTGTTACCTTGAGAGCACGTCCACTGTTATATCATTGTAAATAAATAACTAAAGCAGCAGCTGGCACCCACCCCCTCCCTGTGTGAGGTTTAATCATCTCCCCCTCTGTGCGGATTCGCCCGGCTGCTGTGAGCCCTGGCCAAACCCTGCAGTAGATTTAAACGTCCTGTCAAGAAAACGTTGAGGTCTCTGATTTCTGCTTCTGCTTCAATCCTCCAGGTCAACCAGGTGAATCCCGAGCAGGTCCTCCAGGCCCATCTGGCTCTCCTGGGTCCCGCGGCCCGCCGGGTCGCAACGGTGTTTCGGGGCCCCGGGGACCCCCCGGCCCACCGGGTTACTGCGACTCCTCTCAGTGCGTGGGAATCCCGTATAACGGACAGGGATACAGAGGTACGCACACCCCCCCATACAGGAGCACGCTGCATGATCTCAACAACGAAGACGCTGTCAATAACATGAGTGCATGATTGACCCTAGCGCATGAACACCAGCCCTACAGCAGCAGAACAGAACGTTTTTAAGCATGGTGTTTTTAACATAGACAATGACCTTCAGGTTTACCAGAGCCTGATGCCCCTCCGTGATCTGAGTGAAACCGTATGCCCTCTCTGACCTGTTTCAGGTTCCTAAACGTTGTAAAGTGCTGCTTTCTCAGTCCTGACTGTGAGCTGTGTGCTCTCTCTCACATGTATTTCAGTTCTATGAGGATAACCACCAAGGAAATGATTAATGAACACTATTGAAAGCAGTATATATATATATAAAAAACGAAAGTACAGAAACAACAACAGTAACTAATCATGGACTGGTACTAACACCAATTCACAGCAGCTTAAAGCGCCAAAGCAACCAGTGATGGCAGCAGCGTAGTGGTCTTTGTGCATCTTGAAGTCAAACGGCAAACAGGCGGGTGGAGGAGCATGGCCCAAAAACCCAAACAACACCGGCAGCAGCACCAGCCGCACCACCAACACCACCACCGGCACCACCACTTACTAACCACGAGGATTTGTAGCCCAGAAGGCCTTTCATTTAACTCCTAGGGATTTTTGAAACAATCTGTAAATAAACTAATTGTGCCTTGTAAATGAAGCCAAATCCACTAAAATTAGTTTTTAACACCGATAGTGAGCTTGTGCCTTGTATTCTGCTGTTTCTTGAATGCCAACATGAATGCCTCTTTTACACAGTGTGCCCTCTTGTCATGGACCTTTACACTTTGCTCAGGGCCCATTTGAAACACGTGCCTTTTTGTTCATGTGACCCTGGAGGTTTGTTTAGTAAAAAAAAAAAGAAATATAAAAATATATATATGCATATATACACACACACACACACACACTATGTACACAGTACCACAGACACGTCTTTTGGTCAAGAGGAGAATTATCCTCCTCTTCTCATCACTTCTGCAACTGAAATTTATATTTTCAATTCTGGCACTAGCTGTACCTGAACTGTTTTATAAGGACACACTTATCTCTCCCAAACTAGCATGCAGGCTGGTTGTAGACTTACTTGATTCTTGAACATTCCCACTTTCACAGTTAAACTGAATATTGACTATTGTCCTGTGATGTAGCTGTGGCATTACACCACTAACAAACGTAACCTGCAGTGCTCACTGACTTGATTGTAAGTGTGATGTTGTTTCCCTGCTCAACTGGATACAACGATATTTCCAAGCAGAACCAGAACCCCGTGAGCCAGAACCCCATGTTTACCCAATACCCGAAGAAGACTTTGAGATCTCCTTCAGCGAACGCCGCAAGAGATCACTATCCCGAAGACAGTTCAAAAGGAAAATGTTATGAATATATTATGTTTAAATGAAAAGTTATGCCCCGCCCCTTTAATCATTAAAGTTATTTCCACATTTCCTCTAAGAAGGTCTACGAACACTTGATATAACAGAGGTACTGTCTTTGTTTTCTTTTCTTTTGTTTTGAGCACCTTCAAGTGTGAATTATGTGGGGAGCGTGACCCAAATTCTCACCAGGTCTTTGTGACCCAGTCCACAGTCTCACCAGGTCTCTCTCTCTCTCTCTCTCTCTCTCTCTCTCTCTCTCCATTCTGCGCTTGTAAATGATTAGCTTCAAATTCTCTGCAGATTTGAATTAATAATGTCATTAATAATGTGTCACGTATGCTGAAGGCAGAGCTGAACACCGTTGTTCCTGGTGACTTACACGCTTGCTTCCATAAATCGCAGTCGTTTCTGCTTCCTGCCAGCTCCATGGTGGACCACAGAGTGTCTCACACACCTACTGTCTTTCATTCATTCATATCTACCCACATGGCTTCAGTTGCATTTCAACATCATCCGCAATATGGTAACGTGCGGCGTCCACTGCATTATTTTAAACCAAATATTTATCAGTTTTCTAATATCAACTCACAGCTGATTTTACCAAAGGTGGAATTGCATGTCTGTGGTGTATATTTAGTAAGTTTGTTTGTTTTCCATTTTTTAATCAGAATATAGTTGTTGTCATTTGTTGTTTGTTGTTTTTTTTCCAGTATCAAACGCAGTTGGCATTTGTGTGCAAGACTATGGATGTAGTGTTGTTTCATGTTCATAACTGCACATTGTGAATTCCACAGCCTTGTTTTCTTATTTATTTCTGAAAAAGAGGAGGCATTTTTCAATAAAACTACTGAAAATATAACATGGCGTCAGTTATGTTTGAATTAGTATTAAAAAGCATGTTTCATTCATTATATTCTGTATCTCCATGCTTACAACAGACAAATGTATATAATAAAATCTCTATTTAATGAGAAATGGCATTCATACTGTTAATGGCATGAATACTGTTTAAATGGTTCAGTGATACATTCACTAATACTGTTTAAATGGTTCAGTGAAACATTCACCAATCCTGTTTAAATGGTTCAATGATACATTCACCAATGTAGTTTAAATGGTTCAGTGAAACATTCACCAATCCTGTTTAAATGGTTCAATTATACATTCACCAATCCTGTTTAAATGGTTCAATGATACATTCACCAATCCTGTTTAAATGGTTCAATGATACATTCACCAATATAGGTTAAATGGTTCAGTGAAACATTCACCAATACTGTTTAAATGGTTCAGTGATCCAGTGTAATTCCTCATCTCTGATTGGTCAGTACTGGCTGTGGTAAAGTAATTCCTCATCTCTGATTGGTCAGTACTGTGGTAAAGGTATTCCCGTATGCTTGCAGTGCATCTCATGAGATGTTCAAACGATTAAGAAATGTTTGAACAGATTTATTGCAAATAAAGTTGAATCATACCACAGCTTGGTTCCAGACACCAGACGGCGGAGAATGTAAGGGTACTGCTGACGTAACTCTCTCAGTAATTTAAGGGCAGGTATTTAGACCTGGTGCTTCCCTGGGGTCTGTCACACAAGCGTAGGAGTGTGGGGGAGCGACGGTGGACCACCTCTCCTCCTCTTCCTCCTTTGAAGGCCGAAGGCCAGGCCTGCCTCTTCCTCAGAACACAGTGTGACTTTCATGCTAAAACGTGCAACTGAACAGAGCTGCAGGATGAATGCTCATCAAACACAGCCTGGCTGTCCTGTTCAGTGTCCAGAAAACGGTGCATCTAAAGAGCTTGTTAGCAATTAGCAGCACTTTGGTAAACAGGAAACACATTATCGTAAACCGCCTAAGCAAATAAAACTATGTAAACCACCAGGCATAAACCCCGATACAGGACTAAAATCAAATACCTTTACACATACTATACATCTAGATAAAAATTCTGACACTATGAGAACATACTCTATAATGAAGTGATACTATGAAAATCCTACGTTTACATTCAGACTATATAGGAAAACACATTGTTTAACACTTGCAATCAGAGTTTCTAACAATGGAGCAGCTGACGCAAGACTTGAGACAAACCAGGACAAGTAACGTGAGTTTTTGACACTTGAGGACCACTGCTTATAATACCCCAACAAAGCACAATATAAGAATTTTTCTCTCCCCTCTTTTTAGACTCTCAGCAGAACTATAAACTCATAGCACGTCCCTTGCCAAGTGTTACCTCATGGAAAGAGTAGAGAAGTCAAGGAGGGTCTGGCTCGGACGGCCGCTTGCACAACAGGAGGTGTTCCTCGGGAGTCGCTCCGCGTCCTCGCCGCAGTGCTAATCAGTCGCACCGTGCGTCTGTCCGCAGCTACCGGGCTCCTCCTGCTGACCGGAACAGCGGTCAGTGTGAGCGCACCACACACCTCTGTGCAACACCGAGAGAGCGAGGGAACAACCCTCTTTCACACGGGCCCTGGGTCTCACACTGGGCCGACGTCAGTGCAGAAGTGCGAACACCTTTCATATTGTGTGGATATGAAAAATCACATAGCATTAGGAAATCACTGAAGTTGAAATCGGATTAGGTACGATGTCTGGTTATTTTTTAACAAATTAGACAAATGATGTCAATCAATACAACACACACGAAAAACATCTGAAGGTCATAATTTTACAGAAACCTTCCTCATACCCAAAGATCTGGATGTCGCTATATTTTTTCCATATCTCACCACAGACAAATGAGCTACATTTTGCCACGGTCATCTAATCATGATGTTGCTTAGCTGCCATGGTGTAGCCATAGTGGCTTTGGCTATGACCACAGACTAAACATATCCTGGTCAATGGCATAAACTGACTAGAAACTCTGAAAATGTAGAAGACAAAATCTGATGGAAACAAGCTTGTTATTGTTTGATTTGTAAAATGCCCTCTGCATGGTCCTGACGTTACTAGTGTTCTGTCAACACTGTGACAGACGGATATTACATATAACCTTTCAGAGGATTAATGACACACGAATCATAACCAGGTTCTGATGGGGTCTCTCATGTCACAAAGTGACAGACATCTTTTATAGATGAACACTTATCCTGCTATGGGATATAATAACTCAGGAGGAAATGTATAAAAATGGTTTGTATAATAATACATTTTACTGTACATTTTAATTACATTACTTCTAATCCTTTATTCCAGGCAGTTCTCAATGACCCTGTATGTTTTCAAATGATTCCAGTGTCTTGTACACATTGGAAAGTTGTAATACTGGACCGTAACTGTTAGAGACCAAGCAGGACCCAATCTCCTTCAGACATCAGACAGACATAAAATGTATGGACCCTAATAATGTACAACAATATCTGTGGTCTCCACCCTTCCTCTTGAAGATCCTGAAGATTTGTAACACTCAACCAGATGTTCACTCAGCTTCTGAGAAAACAATTTGTCTTATGAGACAGTCAAATGACCAAATACAGTAAAATACCATTATTAACGAATAGTCAGACAGGCACACAGACAGATACATAAATGAATAAATAAATAAATAAATCATGGCAAATAATAAGAGAGTGTTCAGACGTCTCCAGCTCACAGTAAATCATCTAAGGCTCATTACCTCTTTCTCATGTTCTTAATCTTAACGCATGGAAAGGAATCTGCCCTGTGTTGGAAAAAGTGCTGCTGTTAGGAACCATGCTGAAATTCTCAAATTCAACAGCCCCTGGAAAACTGGATCCAAACTGCATTGAACTGTGGTGGGACAGCTGTCTAGACTGGGTGATCTGTCTAGACTGGGTGATCTGTCTAGACTGGGTGATCTGTCTAGACTGACTGGGTGATCTGTCTAGACTGGGTGATCTGTCCAGACTGACTGGGTGATCTGACTAGACTGGGTGATCTGACTAGACTGGGTGATCTGTCTAGACTGGGTGATCTGTCTAGACTGGGTGGTCTGTCTAGACTGGGTGATCTGTCTAGACTGGGTGATCTGACGATGTTGCGTGACCCCAGTGGGATTGTTGTGAATGCTGTCACACTAAATCTATGGCACAGGATGCTGTCTCTCATGCTCCTGATGCTGTCTCTCATGCTCTAAGACACTTGCTTATCAACCACAGGGATACAATTTATTCTCCAAATCATCATGGGACCAAATATAAGCTGACAAGTTTTTGGAGTTTTTCAAATATAGCATATGTAGTGTTATGGTTATGTGGAAATATGAGAATTTTCTTAGGCTTATGAACCAAAAAAGACAACAAAATGATTTCACATTAATTTAGAACACATGAACAACTCATTCAGGTCAGCATATCAGTTCTGAAACAGGCACATGGCATCACACAGAGCACACACACACACACACACACACACACACACACACACACACACACACACACACACACACACACACACGCACACTCACACACACACACACACTCACACACTCACACACACACACACACACACACAGGTGAGCGCCAAGACACAACAATGTTCCTTCCTGTTCCTTTACACAGCAACAACTCGTATTAGAGTTACTTACAGTAAATAGTGTAGATAGTAACGCTGTAGGTTCTAATTAAACACTGCAGATATTATTTCCTTACAGCCAACTGAGGAAAGTCAAACCCCAGGCCCTCTCGTCTCCCAGAAGATCTCAGTGAGCTGAAAGATAGGGGTGACGGAGCAGCTGCATATGAAGGAGGAAGTCCATGTAAGTTCATGTAAGTCCATGTAAGTCCATGTAAGGCTTTAAGAGTTATGAGAAGGTAGTTTATACTGAAAATGAAAGAACAATGATGACCAGTGCCATTCATAAACAACAGGGGTGATATGGGTAGAGATTGTGCTGCTCTTTGGTCTGGTGGTCAGAGCTCATGTTCACCTCCTCATGGACCTGGTGTGAGTGCTGTGTTGGGTGGCCTCCATGTTCACCTCCTCATGGACCTGGTGTGAGTGCTGTGTTGGGTGGCCTCCATGTTCACCTCCTCATGGACCTGGTGTGAGTGCTGTGTTGGGTGGCCTCCATGTTCACCTCCTCATGGACCTGGTGTGAGTGCTGTGTTGGGTGGCCTCCATGTTCACCTCCTCATGGACCTGGTGTGAGTGCTGTGTTGGGTGGCCTCCATGTTCACCTCCTCATGGACCTGGTGTGAGTGCTGTGTTGGGTGGCCTCCATGTTCACCTCCTCATGGACCTGGTGTGAGTGCTGTGTTGGGTGGCCTCCAGACTTCTGGAGACACATGGTGTCAGAAGTGGGATGGTAGTGATGCCGTTGGGAGTGTGACCTAGAACCCACCCCTGCTGTGAAGGTACAGAGAAGTGTGAGGAACCCTGATGTGGGGCATGGGAGTGTCTCTGATGGAAAGGGCAGATGTGTGTGGAGATACATGTGGCCAGTGTCATGTGCAAGGCTGTTCCCTGGAGGTCAAAGCTGTGTGATGGAGACCACGTCCTTTCTGAAGGAGAGTGTAGTGTGATGGAGACCAGCACAGAGCTGGTGTATTGGACCAGCAGTCAGAGTTTACGTTCTGACGGACCTGGGTTTGTCTTCAGCACCTTCACGGCCTTCAAGCATCAGTGCTAGAAGAACAAAAAAAAGAACAAAAGAACTGTGTGTATCACACACACACACACACACACACACACACACACACTCAGCAGCCACGTCTACATGCCTAAATGCATTGAGTTGCTGCCATGTGATTCGACATTTGCGTTAATGAGCAGTTGGACAAGTGTACCTAATGAAGTGGCTTGTGAGAGTATTTGTGTGTGTTTAAAGGAGAAACATGAGAACAGACCCTGGGCTACAACATGAGCAACAGTAGGAGATCTGGATTGTTTATTTGTACTATACTGCATAGGGATGTACAGAAAACATTAGAAATTGGTTGATTTATTTAGTTAGTTAAACTACCAGAATTGAAACTGGATTTCTTTAGTACTGGAACAGCTGCAGTCAGTTTTTATGTATGATGATTAATTATATGAGCAATAAATGCAAATAAAAAGATTTGAGCAAGTAAGTAAGTAAGTTTTAAACAAGTTAAATGTAGTATAACTGTATTTATTGAGATTTCTATCTTGGTGTTTGGAGAATAATCAGTTAGATGATGAATTCAAGGTTTAAAAAGACATTTCTCATAAGATTATTATTTTTGAAAAGTGATCTATGGCTACAATTAGCAGGGCTGATTGAAATATGAAATATAATGTAATTATGCAGCACCGATCCATGTCCTGTAAGCTAACACGTTCATTGTTAACCATCAAGTATAGTAATATAGTACACTGCATGCTACAACTTAAACTGAAAACTTTAAGTTTTGAATAATCAAGTAACAAAACAGTGGAAAAACTACAGCAGAAAAGTGAAATAGTCTAGTATAGTTTTGGTGGATGATATTAAACCCACAGCCAGAGCATTTGATCTTCATATATTCAAAAGATGTAATAATATTACTAATCCCAGATAATCATAATACAATCCCAGAACCACAGTTTTATACTATTTTAATAAACAGCAAAGTCACGACCTTGAGTCAAATGGTCTACATACAGTCATACATACATAAATGTACCTATGTGCAGATATGACATATATGTACATATGTGTAAATATGACATATCTATGTACATATGTGCAGATGTCATATATGTACCTATGTGCAGATATGACATTTGCTGTATGTATACATATGTGTAAACATGACACTAATGATAGATGATATATGATGATGATGATATATGATATATACTGTATGTAGCAGTCATGGCCTGGTGGTTAGGGAACTGGTCTTGTAACCGGAGGGTCGTGGGTTCGATTCTCAGACCTGAGGCCATGACTGAGGTGCCCCTGAGCAAGGCCCTTAACCCTCAATTGCTCATATAAAAAATGAGATAAAAATGTAAGTCGCTCTGGATAAAGGCGTCTGCCAAATGCCGTAAATGTAATGTACATATGTGCAGATATGACAAATATGTACCTATCTTCACTTTTTTGCAGAACTTTTTTTTGCTCCGACCCCCACACAGAGACTGTCAGAGATGGCTTTCGCCTTCCACCGTGAACTTTGACACAAAAACTGTGTGCCAGGCCTCTGGCTCCCCCCTCCCTCTCTGAACGGATCACGCCTCTCACTGCTTACTGTCTGTGTTATCAATGCTGTATGTGCTATGGGGATTTGTTGCATGCACACAGACTGTTGTCCTGTTTGTGAGAATAATCTGTGGTCATATTTTTTTGTCTCCTCCTGATGTTTATCTCTATGTTTCTCCCTAATCTGTACGGCGGCGCTCTCTTGATGTGTGGCCACTCTAGGTTCTCTGTGCTTTACACCGGGGTCCTGGGGAAACTGAATTTCCCATTTGTGGGATCAATAAATGTTATCTTATCTTATCTTATCTTAAAACAAAATACACACTGCTACACTTTTAAGGAACATATCTATAAATATTGTAAAAGTTTCTAGATGCAGTAAAATCTATAACAGATTTTAGAATTGTACATTTCTGCAAAGTTTATTTGATGACCAGGCATATACGTCATTCTTAATACACTTAGAAGGTCTAGACTCAGTTGCAAATAGTGAAACTCCCATATAAATGACCAACTAATAAACAATGCAGCCATGTATGTCAGCAGCTCAAAACAAGTTCTGGTCACTGAAGCATCAAATCAAAGAGGCGGAAAACATTCCTTTTTATTACAGGAAATGTTGCTTTGTATTGATTCCAGACATGTATGCCATTTTTAGATAAAAAAAAGTTCACCGTGAGATCATCTGCCACATCAATAGATTCCGTGTAAATAAACAAGATACACTCATTCAATTCATTAAGACCACATGGCTGTCTGTGTGTCCTGACATGTCACACAAATAGAAGAACACCTCTGCTAGCCTTTCCTGGAACTCCAGTCCCTACAGGAACCCACAGTAACCTCAGTTTCTGTTTTGAGGTAACCCCAAATAATGTGACCAAGACTGTTTATATACTCTGACTACAGCAGTTTTAATGGTAACACATTATAACTTTGTAAAAATGTCCAGTGATAATCAGCACCGTCATTTAGCCTGAGACCACAGGCCGAAACCCAGACAACAGTTTTACAATGCTGAGACCACGTGTTTAAGACTCTTACTGTATGCTGTGTTAAACAGCTTGCCAGGAGACTCATGTCTTTATGCATCTGTTTACTGTCTCATGTTACTGAAGATGATTAGGTGTCTCATAAATACATATACATACAGCTCCACTCATCCTTAGACTGTGGGGATAAATACACACAGCCTCCTAAATACTGCTCATTCTTATATTCATGACAAAAGAAGGGATTGTAAGGTTTTAACAGCTGTAAGGTTTTAACAGAATTCCATTACAGTGCACTGTGAGGGTTGATCTAGTACAGGGGTAATCAATTAAATCTTTCCGCGGTCCATTTTTGGCAGATAGCTCAGACCTTAGGTCCGGGTCCGCGGTGGCGAACGAAAGTTGTTGAGAGGGGGGGACGTAACACTCAATTGACATTTGGGTCCGTATCCAGTTAATCGGGAATGTGATTGGGTCCGGACAGGACGGCGTTCGGGTCCGGATCCGGACCGCGGTCCGCCATTTGGTGATACCTGATCTAGTAGCTTCTTATGTCTTTATCTTCTATGATCAACCTACCTTTGCCATGCATTCACACATTCTGTAGGGCTCAGATGTTGTGATAATGTACGAGTTTACAGGTATTCTTTACCTTCCTCTTCAGCCAACACAGAATAACTCCGCTAAAAGGAACTGGGATCAGTAGTATGTTTTGAACAGTATGTACTTGAAGTATAATTTGTTAGGATTCACACTTGTGTACTTGTGCGTGTGTGTGGGATCAGCAGAACAGGCAATACCTGCTCACCTTTTACATTTTTTACTTATTTTAAGTGCTGTAAAATGAAAAGTTACAGAGGAATCTGCAAAACACCATTTAATAGCTTAGAACTCCACATTCTGTATGTCTCTCCAAGACATGATCATTCCACACACTGTGGACATTTCCTACAGTGGCAACACACACAGCTGAGAGGACAGTTTCTTGCTGAATTTCACAATCCCTTGTTCTAAAAAATCTTTGTTGCTTGCACATATTTCTCAGAGAAAGCAACGTGGTGAGGAGAATTAAAGGTGACTCCGTGCTGCGTGGCTACGGTGGGAATATAAAGGAGCTCTTGTGTGTGCTTCACTTTCTTCAGTGCGAAGGCTTTCAGGAACCATACAGCGGGCCTGCAGATCATCCCAAACTCTGATGGAAGTCAGAAACCTTGCCAAGGCGCTCCATGTTAACAACACCGGTGGTTGCCATGGTGACAGGACCACAGGCGCACAGGATATGTCGCCCTGGAGAAGTCCAACTTCCTGGTGTCTGAGTGTGCTTTTCCAAATGAGCCGCAGACCGCTGCCTCCAAACGATCTTAGACATACTGGAATGAGGTCAGCTTTTGTGTGGGAACCAGACTTTCCACATTAATGGCATATCAATATGATCACTGAAATGAGCTGTGTTTGTGTTATATTTAAGTAATGGGTTGAGGGAGTACACGTAGCAAACACCAGGTTCTTTGAGTACATATATAAACCCCCATACACCTCACATTCCACACCAACACCACCACCAGAAGATAAAATGTCATTCCATATCTTGTAGCAGAAAATTCTATGATAAAAACTTACACACTCCTTTTTCATGTTTTTTCTAATGCTATGAAGAAAGCTTGGATTTGTGACACTATTTGTTGTAAATGACTCAGCAAGTCATTATTTAACCAGTACCCAGAGCCAGACTTCATGCTGTCTTGACCATCAGAACAGCAGTTATTATACTTCTTGTTGTTTGGACAAAGAAGTGTCACGGTACGGCGGGCCCCCTGCCCTCCTGTTGTTGTTGCGTTGTGTTCGTCCCTCTATGATCCATTTGCATTTGCATTTGCATTTGCGGCATTTAGCAGAGGCTCTTATCCAGAGCGACTTACAAAGTGCTTTGCTTCTGATCACAGAATTCATCCTAGATAATAGTACGGATAGGCCAGAATTCAAGATACCATTGAGTCAGACTACTACTACACTACAGGAATCAATGTCATTACCAAGTGTTTTGCAAGTTAGACGTTTGCCAAGAAGCGCAAATAACCATAGACAGACATACAATTTAAGAACAACGGCAAGTGATCTCAGCTGAGTTAGTTATCTGGTAAGAACTCAACAAACAGGTGAGTCTTCAGTCTACGCTTGAAGATAGCAATAGACTCTGCAGTCCTAGCAGCTAATGGAAGATCGTTCCACCATCTTGGAGCCAGGATGGAGAATAGTCTGAAGCTTTGTCTTCCATGAGACTTTAAGCATGGAGTTTCAAGTCGAGCCAAGCTTGAGGTTCTGAGTCTTTGCTGTACGGATCGGCTTTTTACCATGGACATCATGTAGGGAGGGGCCAGTCCATTTTTGGCTTTGTAAGCAAGCATCAAGGTTTTATATCTGATGCGTGCTGCTACTGGAAGCCAGTGAAGAGAGCGTAGCAGAGGAGTCACATGTGAGAACTTGGGTAGATTGAAGACCAGTCGTGCTGTAGCCTTCTGAATTAGTTGTAGAGGTCTGATGACCCATAGAGGAAGACCTGCAAGTAGGGAATTGCAGAGATTACTAGAGACTGCACAAGCACTTTAGTAGCTTCCTGTGAAAGGAAGGGTCGTATTCTCCGTATTTTGCAGAGGAGAAATCTGCAGGATCTGGTCAGTTTTGAAACATGTGTTGAGAAGGACAACTTGTTGTCCAACGTTACACCCAGGCTTCGAGCAGTTTCTGATGGTGTTAACAAGGTGTTCTCAAAGAAAACTGTGAGGTCATTGTGTGGGTTTGGGGTTCCTGGAATGTACAGAAACTCAGTTTTGCTAGGGTTGAGCTTCAAGTGGTGAGCAGTCATCCATGAATCAATATCTGCTAAGTATGTCGAGATACACCGAGAAACCTGGGTGTCAGAATGAGGGAAGGAAAAAATTAACTGGGTGTCATCAGCATAGCAATGATAAGAGAAACCATGAGAAAAAATAATGTCACCAAGGGAACAAGTATAAAAAGAGAAGAGAAGAGGGCCTAGGACTGAGCCTTGGGGGACTCCAGTGGAAAGTTTACATGGATTGAATATAGATCCTCTCCATGTTACCTGATAGGAACGGTCTTCAAGATATGACTGGAACCATTTCCAAGCAGAGCCAGTCACACCGAGGCTATAAAGAACAGAGAGGAGGATGTTGTGGTTGACCGTGTCAAAGGCTGCAGAAAGATCTAGAAGAATTAAAACTGAAAAAGCTTGTTAGCCTTGGCAGCATGGAGCTTCTCTATCACTGCTTTGAGGGCAGTTTCTGTTGAGTGTGCCCGTTTGAAGCCAGACTGATTAGGATCATGGAGTTGGTTCTGGGTGAGGAAGAGAGATAATTGGTCATAAACTTCTCGCTCCAGAGTTTTTGATAGAAAAGAAAGTAGTGATACCGGTCTGTAGTTGTTCATGTCAGAGGTGTCAAGTGTTGCTTTTTTCAAGATTGGTAGCACCCTTGCCATCTTGAACACGGTAGGTACATGACCCGAAACTAAGGAGTTGTTGATGATTGCTGAGATGAACGGAAGGAGTTCTCTTGACATATTCTGGAAAAGAGTGGAAGGAATTGGATCCAGTGGGCATGTAGTAGGATTGCTGGAAGTCAGAAGTTGATGTATCTTGTCTGAGGAGAGAGGGGAGAAAGAAGCCAAGGAGTTGAGTGTTGGGTTAGAGGTACTAGTAGGAAGGTTGGGAGCTGGGTGAGGGTGAGGGAGGGTTAAGGAGTGAGAGAGGATGGAGGAGGGGGTGAGGGAGGGTTAAGGAGTGAGAGAGGATGGAGGAGGGGGTGAGGGAGGGTTAAGGAGTGAGAGAGGATGGAGGAGGGGGTGAGGGAGGGTTAAGGAGTGAGAGAGGATGGAGGAGGGGGGTGAGGGAGGGTTAAGGAGTGAGAGAGGATGGAGGAGGGGGTGAGGGAGGGTTAAGGAGTGAGAGAGGATGGAGGAGGGGGTGAGGGAGGGTTAAGAAGAGAGAGAGGATGGAGGAGGGGGGTGAGGGAGGGTTAAGGAGTGAGAGAGGATGGAGGAGGGGGTGAGGGAGGGTTAAGAAGAGAGAGAGGATGGAGGAGGGGGGTGAGGGAGGGTTAAGGAGTGAGAGAGGATGGAGGAGGGGGTGAGGGAGGGTTAAGGAGTGAGAGAGGATGGAGGAGGGGGTGAGGGAGGGTTAAGGAGTGAGAGAGGATGGAGGAGGGGGTGAGGGAGGGTTAAGGAGTGAGAGAGGATGGAGGAGAGGGTGAGGGAGGGTTAAGGAGAGAGAGAGGATGGAGGAGGGGGGTGAGGGAGGGTTAAGGAGTGAGAGAGGATGGAGGAGAGGGTGAGGGAGGGTTAAGGAGAGAAGAACAAATGCTGAACAGCTTGCATGGATTGGATGCAGATGATTCAAATTTCTTTCTGTAGTAGGCTGACTTTGCTGATGTGACTTCCAGTGAGAACCTCACCTGACAGTCGTTTGTTTGTCTATATATGTCTTGTCTTTGTACCAGTTGACTGCTGGTTATTGTATCCTTAATTCGGATTTTGTCATGGGTTTTTGGTTTGCGCACTTTATTCATTAAAACCTCCTTTTTCCCTGAGACTTGGCATGATCGCTTTCAATTTTATTTCGCACTCCCTGCCCGTCACAAGAAGTTCTTCAACTGAAATGCTCCGTCACAGTAGCCGGGTTTCCATCCAAACCTTTCGAAAAAATAATGCGCATGATACGTCATCGTTTATGTGAAAAACCCTTTTCCATCCAGTTTTTCCGAATTTTGGCGATGCGATAGTCTAACTTTTCCACCTCCTCCTAGCGTAAAAATCTTTTTGCGATATTTGGAGCTTTTTTCGAATTTTGGTCTTTTTCCATCCAGCTTTTTTCATGCGCATTTTCAAAATGCGCAAAAACTCGGTGGATGGAAAACCCTCTAGTGTGTGGTATGTCTGTAAAGAATAAACAAATTTTTAAACTTTGTCTTAGGCGAACAAAATTAATTTGTTAATTTGTTTATGTTTACAGAACACATTTCCACAGTCATGCTAAAATTTGGGATGGATACGGCTGACGTCCAGTACAGAGTGCTGGAGCTGTGCGGGATGCACTGGTAGTAATACCCTAACTAGCTGAAGAATTTATATGGTACAAAATTAAGGATACAGGTCACACATTCATATTTGTATTATAAGTCATGATAAACTATTGAATTTGCATAGGTAAAGTTCTAAATAGTCATTTTTAAGAGGTGATATACAGTAGTTTTGTTTATTTCGTCATTTACATGAAATCCAATGAATGCACACTATGGTTTCTGTGACATCAGATTTAATTTAAGTCACGGTGAGGCGGCCCCCTACCGGTCGCCTCCGTCCACAGCGGCTGTTGTTGTTGTTGTTTGGTGACGTCATGTGCGTCCCTCAGGTGGGCGGAGCCCGTGATCCGTCTCACCTGAGGGTCGTTTGTTTGCCTATATATGTCTTGTCTTTGTACCAGTTGACCACTGGTCATTATATCCTTAATTCAGATCTACTCATGGGTTTTTGGTTTGCGCACTTCTTCATGAAACCATCCTTTTTTCCTGAGACTTGGCGTGATCGCTTCCTTTTTGTTCGCACTCCCTGCCCGTCACACACTGACTATTTTAAAACAGGAGATGTTTCACCATGCAGTACTTTGGGCTACACACCTCATTATGTGAACTCATACCCAGAGCTATTAAATCAGCAAAGTGTGTTACTGTAGGCTAATGCCCCTTATCCTCCCTTTATGAGAGATTATAAAATGATGAGGCATGCCTACCACAGTGAGCGCAACAGAATGTTAATAACTCAGCACAAAATTTAACTACAACAAAAAGAACCAAAAATGATCAGTGTATGCCTCATATGGGTCCCTGGCTTAATTCCAAAGGTCTAAGTCATGTCAGTGTAGGACTAATGTCTGATTTTGTCCTCTAAGTGTCTTTCTTTGCCTAACATGTTTAAAGGTCTCTTCTCTGATGTTAATACAAGCCCTCAGACTGAATTCCCATGGAATGGTTGTCACAGTTAGCGGAGGAATATGAATTTCCGGGCAATGTAAAGTTTGAGGAAAGCAAAGAGAAAAAGTCTAAATATGGCTAACACAGTTACCAGATACTGTGTATGTGAATGTACTATGAATGATAGGCTGGTTTAACCTCCAAATCTGCATGACTCAGCACATCTGGCTTGTTTCTGCTGCTCTTGCTGGACATCTTATACCATGTCACACAGTTCTGACTCAGCCTTCAAATCCAAGTCAAGCCATATATCTGCTATCGACTATCTTCAGTCAAGATCCAGTACACCTGGGGAACATAAAATTAATTTCTGTATTTTTTAATGGAGTTAAATGACCATGCTTACCTGCTAGATGGAATAAGGCCATTTAAAGCACAGACAGCTGGCCATGCTCAGTCACGCGCAGGGCAGTCATCAACGCAGAGTGGCAGGACCGGATCCACTTATCCATCCTGTTGATGGCCCAGCGCAGACCCCAAAGCTCAGTGCATTCTGGGATACCAGAGAGGGACACACGTGACAGGCCCATCAGATGCAAGGCCTCTCTGGTATGCCTAGAGGCCATCGGTGTGTGCTGTTGACAGCAAACAGCATGGCTCTATGGACTGTAGCTCATACCAAAATGTGATGACTCCATTAACGAGGCTCAAAATGAACTGTCCAACCAGGCAAAAAGATCTTGTTCGGACACTCCCGTGACCACAGGAAACACATTGTCTCCATCTTCGCTGACTTTGTCTGCACCATACATGGTCTTTGGCTATTGTAACACATTCCAGATTAAGTCCAATAAGTGGAGTGAGATCTTCTGCATACCAATGCTGGATTCAGATATGGCTCTCCTGCTCGTGGACCTCCTGTTCCTTTGCTTGGTGTTTTTGTACTCAAAACTAAAAACTATGTGGTGTTAGGAATTCTCCCTTGCCTGGTTTACACCTCACTCTGTGTGTGACTTACAGATATTGTTAGTATGCATCATTTATGTGAGGGACGAGGTGTGTCTCTCTTTTTGTAATAATCTAATAGACGTTAACATAATTCAGGAGTTAAATGCTTTTCACTGAACGATTTCTCTTCACCTCTCCCTCCTGCATGTCTTTCTGAGGAAAGACACACTACTCCTTCACTTAAGGATCAGTCTAGAATTTCCACTGAGTACAAAGTGTGTCTTTCAAAACAGTCTGACCACAGCCAGGAACAATTTGCTGTAAGACTAGAAAACACTTTCATATTCTTTAAACACTTCAGCAAAGATTTAAAGTTCCAGTATGTTTGACATAGGAATTAAAGAAGTAAATTACAAGTTTTATGCATAAGAAATGAAGTGCATTTATAGAGAAGCTCAGGGAAACAAATATTTGATGTGATTTAGATCCTGGTTTCACAGCTAATTCCTACAAGAAGGAAATGAATAAATAAGTATATGCATACACCATCCACAGATCTCCGGTATCTGTTTTGCATGCTAATTTTTTTATATGATTAGTAGGAAAAGTAAGACAGGGAGCAAGGCAGAAAAAAATCCCAGACAAGCAGAGTTCATCACAAAAAACTAGTCACATTAATGACTCGAAATGAAACCAGTGAAATACCTCTTATTGAAGTGGTACCACTGGGATGCATTGTTATTTTGCCTTGTCATTTTATTTAGAATTTTCTGAGTCAGACCAAATGGTTGAGATTACCATAAAAGAATGAATTTAGACAGAAAAATATTGGTTTGAAGTATCATATTCGTGGTTTTCTGGAAGAATATTGCTAAAGTTTTTACTCTGAAATCTGGAATAAAGCATCAACAAATGTAGTAGTGAAAAATATCAGTATTCTTCCCTTCTAACAGTTCAATTCTTCAGTGTAAGAGAAGTTCTCTCTCTCTATGAAACATTTGCTACCTACTGATTCATTTGGTCAATGAAAAACAAAGTCCTTTTTTCCAGGAAACCTGTAGTGATCATTTTCTCTACCTTTCCAAACTGAAAGTTGAAAATTAGTTTTTATGTCTTGGACCCAAGCGTAATATTACTTGTTCAGAGGGTGTTCCTGATCTCGTGATGGCCGCTGGAATGAAAGAGACATCATTCTGAGACAGCTCACGCTTGCACAAGAAAACCTCTCCTGAAGGCCATGAACATCTACTTGTGCATCTGTGCGTGTGGGCTTGTGTGCGTTACACTTGCATCACTATGTGGTCGTCTTCACAATGTCCTATTAAGAATCGAATGAACACCTGAATAGCACGTTATGAGTGTAATACTGGTGTCAAATGAAATCTGTGATGGCAACAGAAGCTTCTGCGTTCACATGAGCCCTTTATTTACTGCAGGAAGGACGACTGCAGGGGACCCAGATACAACATCTCCGTCTTTTAGGAAAGACGGCTAAAGTTAGGCAGCCTGCAGCATGTTGCATTATTTTCACCAAAGGGCGATACTTAATATTTTCACATTTTCCAAGGCTCCTACCAAACGTCCAGGGAAGTCCTAACCGTCATCACAGTGACAGATGTCAGCCTGTCAACACCTGTGTGATACACACTGAAGAAAACTTTGTGGTACATCACCTTCAGTTTTTTATTGAGCGTTTATAATTTGTTCCCTGTGTCTCCAGGGAGCTCTGCATCTGCCCGGGGCACCATGACTCATGCTGGCTGGTCCTAATTAGTGTTTGTCTAGCTGACGTGTGCTGCTCCATCAGCCAGCGGTTCATGACACAGGGGGCTATACAGCAGTGGTGCGCTGCTCCACCATGACCCTCTCCCTCTGAACCTCTCCTTCAGCCACTCCAGCCATATGGATGCAATCTAATAGCCCAATAACTTTGGAAAGTGGGGCCATGGGCATGTAAAGACACTAGCACAGAGAGAGATGTAACACATGCATTTATACATGAGCGCAACCCCGGCGTTTGTAACCCAGTTCTTATTCCATCACCGCCCCACTGAATGTCAGACTGCAAGAGCAGGCGTGTCTAGATCTGTAGGTCCAGGGTTCTCCAGTAGGACTTGGACTGGTTGAGTCTATGGAGGGTGGTACGTTGAGACCAGTGGCCCAGGCTGAAGGAGGGAGACTGAGTGCGGGGTGAGGTGCAGCAGTGAGGGGAGAGGAGTGAGTAGTGAGGGGAGAGGAGTGAGTAGTGAGGAGAGAGGGGTGAGGAGAGAGGAGTGAGTAGTGAGGGGAGAGGACTGAGTAGTGAGGAGAGAGGAGTGAGAAGAGAGGGGTGAGGAGTGAGGAGTGAGGAGAAAGGAGTGAGGAGAGAGGAGTGAGGAGTGAGGAGAAAGGAGTGGGGAGAGAGGAGTGAAGAATGAGGAGTGAGGAGAGAGGAGTGAGAAGAGAGGGGTGAGGAGTGAGGAGTGAGGAGAAAGGAGTGAGGAGAGAGGAGTGAGGAATGGGGAGTGAGGAGAGAGGAGTGAGGAGAAAGGAGTGAGGAGAGAGGAGTGAGTAGTGAGGAGAGAGGAGTGAGGAGAAAGGAATGAGGAGTGAGGAGAAAGGAGTGAGAAGTGAGGAGTAAGTAGTGAGGAGAAAGGAGTGAGAAGTGAGGAGAGAGGAGTGAGGAATGAGGAGAAAGGAGTGAGAAGTGAGGAGTAAGTAGTGAGGAGTAAGTAGTGAGGAGAGAGGAGAAAGGAGTGAGGAGTGAGAAGTGAGGAGAGAGGAGTGAGGAGTGAGTAGAGAGGAGTGAGGAATGAGGAGAGAGGAGTGAGGAATGAGGAGAGAGGAGTGAGGAATGAGGAGTGGGGAGAGAGGAGTGAGTAGTGAGGAATGACGAGAGAGGAGAAAGGAGTGAGGAGTGAGAAGTGAGGAGAGAGGAGTGAGGAATGAGGAGAGAGGAGAAAGGAGTGAGGAATGAGCAGAGAGGAGTGAGGAATGAGGAGAGAGGAGTGAGTAGTGAGGAATGACGAGAGAGGAGAAAGGAGTGAGAAGTGAGGAGAGAGGAGTGAGGAATGAGGAGAGAGGAGTGAGGAATGAGGAGTGGGGAGAGAGGAGTGAGTAGTGAGGAATGATGAGAGAGGAGAAAGGAGTGAGGAGTGAGAAGTGAGGAGAGAGGAGTGAGGAATGAGGAGAGAGGAGAAAGGAGTGAGGAATGAGGAGTGAGGAATGAGCAGAGAGGAGTGAGGAATGAGGAGAGAGGAGTGAGTAGTGAGGAATGACGAGAGAGGAGAAAGGAGTGAGCAATGAGGAGAGGAGTGAGGAGTGAGGAGAGAGGAGTGATGAGTGAGGAGTGAGGCCCGAGCCTGTGTTGACATTGGAGAAAGGTTGCAGGCTCAGCCTGACTAAGTAAGCACAACTGATTAACGACTGGAAAAAATTGTCCCCGCCCCCAAACAAATGTAACTGATGAACTGTCCATCAGATCTCGGCAGCTCATAGGAAAAAGAACCACAAAAAGAAGGATTCTGATTTTTAACGACTTCCTGATTTTTCAGTAGTGTTTGGTGTGTGTTATGGGGGTTTGATCCATGTTCTGTCCCTCATAGTCTCCTGGACACTGCTGTGGCTTCCATGCAGCCTGATACAGTCCCAGTCAGGACGAACGCTATATGATCCCTCTAAGATGAAGAAATATGCTCCTTCCACTCTGGCTGCTTCTTAAAGTTGGAAAGTTCATCAGATTGCATAATCTCACCATTTTAATGAGCCACATATGACTACAAGAAGAAATCCGCTCTTTTGGAGTACTGAGGACAGCAGCATCAGATACAGTCCTGCTGCATTTCATTGACCACAATATTATTTCCAAAATTACCAGTTCAGATGTTTACATTTTAAGTACATATGCCAAGATACTGCTGCAATTCATTCTTATAACATTAAGGACCAAAAATATTTTCCAGTGGTGATTCAGTAGCACTGCAATTACTAAATACATGTTCTAAAGACTCTAAATGTTTTACTGTTTATCTACAGAAACATTTAGTGTTACTGAATACTAAAAACTTTAAACTGACTGTTTTTCCATTTTGCTTCATGACAAGATTCCTAAAACACTAAATCCTGCAAAACACCCATAGCTACAGCAGGGACACAGAGATCACGTGTTTAACACTTCTTCTGTCTTCCTCCAGGCTCAAACACGTATATTTCGATACTTGATTCTAGCATTTTGGTTTTACAGTAATTCTTGAAGATATTATGTAACAGAAATACACCTTAAAGGAGCTTGTTGATCTTCAGACAAGAATTAAAACAAATCCCTCTGTGTAGGACTGGCTAATTAGGCCAAACAAGGCCATCGTCTCACCATCTCTGCATGCTCGTTTAAACAAATAAACACATGAAAGATTCTAACACAGGAATGAAGGAAGAAAGCAACTAAACCACAAATGTGACCTTACAGTCTCCTCATCCCCCAGTTGTCTCTAAAGTGGATTTGAAGCCAACTCCCTCCTTACTACCAGTGTCCCTAACATCACAGGACATTTATTATATCTCCACAGGCTCTGGACTCTGGGTAGCCATGATTTGCAGGTGACGGTACAGCAGAGCCAAAGCTATGAAATACAGCTGCTCCAATTGGGGAAGGGGATGTTCACGTAAAAATCTGTTGTTGTGTTTCTCTATTTCTGGGGCTACGCACTGAGGTACAGTTATAACTATCTTAAACTCTGAACGACTAGTCCATATCACACTACAGTATGCAGATATTGTAGTCCCAGACTACAGCGTTTTCATGATGATGGTATATAAACTTTGCATGGGTTTGAAATGTATGGCTGAAGTGTTGGTAGTCAGAGCATCATTGCTCTTTTTAAGTTTTCTCAGACTGATGGTGAAACTAGTTTTACTAGTAATGTGGTTATGGTGGGAGACGTCTGCCAATACAGTCTGTAGTGCCACTGAATTTCTGAAGTCACATCTAGTCCTTCACAACTTATCATATTGTTTTACCCCTTAAAAATGAATTACTAAATACATAGATTCAGCCTAACTTGATACAAATAGATCCAGTATGTCTTCCGATTTCAGATGTTTTTTTTTTATTTTGCTTGGATCGTTTTCATTTTTTGTTTAATAAAATAAATAAAATGAAATATGCAAAAAATATAGAATTTTAACAAATTGAAAGACGGAAAAAATGTCTTTAACAGAAAGTGTTTTATACAAACAGGAGATGCTATTAGTTGTGACAGTGGAGGACGTTCCTGTGACGACTACTGTGGGCCGTTGGGGCAGCACTGGACTGGAAATGTTCCGTGAGTTAGTTCAACCTTGATCTTACTGTATACGGTGAGGACGTCAACAGTGCGGGTGGTGTGCTGAATCTAGCCTGGGTGCCCTGGCCAGCAGCCACTTGGTCTGTGCTGTCCTTGCTGTCTTCTCGTGACCCTTTCTGTAAAAGGCTATTATTAGTCCTTATCCTCTTAAGCAGAGATGTGTGGATGTTTTACTATGCATTTTGTCAGTTACACTTGTAGGAATTAATATTCAATAAATGTAATCAGACACATGAATAAATAAATAAAGAAATAAAGAAACCTGGGGCTAAATCTCACAGAGACCAACCAACCATGAACAGTATGATCAGACATTTGTTCGCTGATCAGACCAGAGAGACTTAACATCTCTTGTTAGTTTAACTCTGCACATAATCAGAGTTTCCCACCATGAATCATTTTGGTTTTACAGGAAGGACACAGTTCATGGCCATGTCAAATAGTTTACTGGTATGAGACCTTCAAGAAGACGGTATCTTCCTGTTTTGGTATTGGGGCTGTGTGGTACTGGACAAATGTATTTTATTTACATAAGTAATGTTGCAAACTGTTTCCACAAACACTAGTGCCTCTCTGTACCTCCAGGTCTTGAGCAACGATCGATTAGTTTGATGTAAAATAGCTGTGGCAGTACCCAAATCCCTCATTCATTCGTCATAGTGCAGTAATGCCCTGGTGTAACTGCATCTTATTTCCTTGGTGTTGACGGATGTAGTTAATATAGTCAGTGGTTAGAAGCAAACTACAAAGTTTAACAAATAACACGTTTGAGTAGAACATATTTAGACATATATAGAATATAAGATCCATCCTGGGCCGGTCACCTCCTGCCTAACCAGATATGATGGAGGATCAACCCACCGCCCTGACTAACCAGATATGATGGAGGATCAACCCACCGCCCTGACTAACCAGATATGATGGAGGATCAACCCACCGCCCTGACTAACCAGATATGATGGAGGATCAACCCACCGCCCTGACTAACCAGATATGATGGAGGATCAACCCACCACCCTGACTAACCAGTGTGGATGATGGAGGATCAACCCACCGCCCTGACTAACCAGATATGATGGAGGATCAACCCACTGCCCTGACTAACCAGATATGATGGAGGATCAACCCACTGCCCTGTCTAACCAGATATGATGGAGGATCAACCCACCGCCCTGACTAACCAGATATGATGGAGGATCAACCCACTGCCCTGTCTAACCAGATATGATGGAGGATCAACCCACTGCCCTGACTAACCAGATATGATGGAGGATCAACCCACCGCCCTGACTAACCAGATATGATGGAGGATCAACCCACCGCCCTGACTAACCAGATATGATGGAGGATCAACCCACTGCCCTGACTAACCAGATATGATGGAGGATCAACCCACTGCCCTGACTAACCAGATATGATGGAGGATCAACCCACTGCCCTGACTAACCAGATATGATGGAGGATCAACCCACCGCCCTGACTAACCAGTGTGGATGATGGAGGATCAACCCACCGCCCTGACTAACCAGATATGATGGAGGATCAACCCACTGCCCTGACTAACCAGATATGATGGAGGATCAACCCACTGCCCTGACTAACCAGATATGATGGAGGATCAACCCACCGCCCTGACTAACCAGTGTGGATGATGGATAGGACTAAAGAGGAATTACATAAAGAACTCATGTTTATAAAACTTCACCAAGATGGACTTTATCCCTCCCATCTCTTCTTTTTCCTTATTTCTGTCTCGCTCTTTAACTTGTTGTCGTTGTCATGGTGACCGGCGTCAGCCAGAGGAGGATGGGTCCCCCCCCTGAGTCTTGGTTCCTCTCAAGGTTTCTTCCTCATGCTCTTAGGGAGTTTTTCCTTGCCACTGTCGCCCTTGGCTTGCTCATTGGGGGCTAGGACTCGGACACTTGTAAAGCTGCTTTGTGACAACAACTGTTGTAAAAAGCGCTATATAAATAAATTAGATTTGATTTGATTTGAATATATTTCTGCAAATTTACAACTTATAATGGAGCTTCTTGGGGTATATGCTTTAGCCATATAACCATCTGTAAGATTTGCTTTGTTTGACATACTTTTTATGCTTTACTCTATATTCTGAATTAATAAACACTTTCATTATTGCATTTAAATCCTACAGAGGCAGAGAAAGACAGTGAGAATGTGGAAGAAAGAACTGGATAAAGCAACCAAACATGCCTTAAAGGAATATTACAGTGTTTTCAACATAATCTCTATCAACCACATCAGCAGTGTATGGTTGTTTATATCAAAAAATTACCTCAACGCATTTCCTGATATTATGCACTCCATTCCCACTGACTGAAAACAGACGCTTAGAAGAACAGTTGTTGAACAAGAGCTTAAAAATGCTGGCGGGTAATTTAAAATATTTTATTTACATTTAAATGAATAGTGTACCAAGAAGACAGAAGAAGAAATTATTCTTTCTTTGTGGAATGTATGTATTATGTATTATTGTATGTAAATTTTATTATTTTATTAATCTTAGAATTTTGAATCTTTGCCTTCTTTGAACATTTTACCAACATTTAGACCACATCTAAATTAAATAACATAAAAACAGCACAATGAACATTTATGCAATAAACAGTAATTGTGATCTTAAGAATCTCAAATTTTGATTTCCTATGTAATATTACTCACTCATAACATTGCAGAAATGCACGAAAAGGGAGTTTGTGGGCTCGAGCACAGTGCATGTAAACATTTTAAATGCACTTGTTGTGAAATTTACCACTGGCATTCCAGGAACCACAGCCATGGAAACAGAAGGGAGTCGTGGACTGAGTGCATCTTTGGCCTGCGTGCTGTCTGAGCGCGCCCAGAACACCAGGCCGCAGTACAGACGCTTGTCTCATCGCTGCCTCAGCAAGAGCCTAAGGAGGGGGAAAGACTCCCCTGGCCATCAGACATTCAGTGAGGGGAACTCCAGCGGCCTTTATCGCTGCTAGACAATATGCCGCGCCTCTCCTGTGGAAACATCAATAGCTGCAGCCGATCTGAGTGGCTGTTCTAGAAATCAAATAGTGATTGATTCAGACAGAAGGCTGCATATGACAGCACATTATGATCCAGTAAAAGTCTCCATATAAATGTACCCAATATAAGGACAAACACCAAACCGCCACTTTCTACCTCATATTCAAATAGATAAACCTTTATTACTAAGACCCTTAACATTTTAGGACAGAAGAGATGAACAAGAGATGTGGAGCAGGGTTGGGGTGGTTGGGGTAGTTGGGGTGGTTGGGGTAGTTGGGGAGGGGGTGAGGTGGTTGTTTCTGGTTTCATGGACGATGAGGTAAGCTAAGAGCAGATGTGTCATTATTCTATGCCATGCACGTCTCCTGCAGAGCTCTATTGTAAACAGTCACCATTGAAAAACCCTCACGAATTCCACACAGAAAATAATTCATAGTTAAAAATCAAACAGCAAACAGAGCTGTACAGCGATAGATCTCACCATCCATAACGATGTAGGCTACACAGGTGAATCTTGACAGGATGAAATCTCAATGTCAAGCAGAAGAGGTTATACTATAACAGTAAAGTCTGTCACAGAATACATTAATATTTGGGGAAAGGTTTTTTGTAAACATTAAATCCTGCAAATTATTAAAACTTTTACTTTAAGCAGTGAGACACAAATATTTCCTCAGACTTGTTATGTCTTTCTGGTTAAGCAGGTATCTACCTCAGGGGTTCAGTTTGAATAAACCTTCATTTGAAGCTTCAAATGCACATTCTAAGACCTTGTAAAACTGACAAGCAAATGGAAAACAACTGTGCTCTTAACAATTCACTGCAGATGATCTTTAAAAGAATCATTTACACAATCTTCCATTATCCATCCTGCTTCATAAAGATGTATCTTGAGTGGTACAAAATATAAAAGTCTTCAAAAAATACAGTGTTCTCCTAGTTTAGCTATGAGGATCATCCAGGCAATAAAATGCTGAACACATTCCAGCAGTACCTCAATTAAATGCTGTAAATGCTGTAAAATCTCACATGCTGTCTTCACAGTGACAGGTGTGGGACAAAGATCTGTAGCCTGGCTGTGGTCAATGTGGGTCTTCCACAGCAAAAATGATCCTGCTCCTTCAAACTTACTCCTTGGGACTCTTGCCACACATTCTGAATGTTTCCAAATTAAATTTTTACATGACCCCTCCTTACTTAAACTCATTTCTTAGCCTACTCTTACTTATGTTCCTGATCTATGTAACGAACATATGTGTTTTCGATCTAATGACTGTTGGAATGGAAACCGCTGAGCAAGTAAAAAAAACAACAACAACCTCGGAGTGATTACCACCAGAACTCCTGCTGCTGAGTTCCTTTCAACAATAGTAACAAATACCCTGAAAACAGGCCAGGTGCCCTGGTCAGCCTTGTGGAAAATGAAAAGCAACTGCCGGTCTGGTCATCAAATCAGGGACGTCTGGTCCTGAAGGCCTAAGATCCAGAGTCTGAGCTGGAATACCAGCAGGCTGTTCAGGAACCAGGCCCACAGGTACTGCAGGAGTGGTGTCAGACTACAGTCCTAATAATAGATGATATCAGTGCTTATAGGACTTGGATGATAGATGAACTCGTCTTTCTTAAAGAAGCTTTACATTAGAAGATTGCTGGCCACACATGTATAGTGGACCACACATGTATAGTGGACCACACATGTATAGTGTAATGCTGAGCAAAAGGCAGGACACAAGCAATGAAATTAGGAATATTTATTTATGGCAACTCCTTTATCACAATCCACGAGATGGTCTCAGGTAGACATGCCAAAAGACAATGAAAGAAAACCAGAATACATTTCTAAACAAAACAACTGACGTGTGAAAGAAACACAAACACTAGAGGGGGGAACTATGACAAAGGGTAAACAACCTGCATAGCACTGTGTGATTTCTCTGGTTCACCAAGTTTCACCTCATTTTTGCCAGAAACTGTTAAAAAAAGGATTTCCTGTTATCATATATTTAATGTCTCTTATTAACATACACTCACTGGCCACTTTATTAGGTACACCTTCCTAGTACCGGGTTGGACCCCTGTTTGCCTTCAGAACTGTCTTAATACTTCATGGCAGATTCAACAAGGTACAGGAAACATTCCTCAGAGAGTCTGGTCCATATTGACATGATAACATCACACAGTTGCTGCAGATTTGTCAGCTGCACATCCATGATGTGAATCTCCAGTTCCACCACATCCCAAAGGTGCTCTATTGGACAGAGATCTGGTGACTGTGGAGGCCATTTGAGTACAGTGAACTCATTGTTGTGTTCAAGAAACCAGTATGAGATGATTTGTGCTTCATGACATGGCGTGCTACTCTGCTGGAAGTAGCTATCAGAAAATGGTACACTGTGGTCATAAAGGGATGGACAAGGTCAGTAACAATACTCAGGTAGGCTGTGGCATTGACACGATGTTCAATTGGCACTAATGGGCCCAAAGTGTGCCAGGAAAATATCCCCCACACTACTGCACCACCATCACCAGCCTGAGCAGTTGATACCTTCGGCCAGAGGAGGATGTTGAGTCTTGGTTCCTCTCAAGGTTTCTTCCTCATGCTCTTAGTGAGTTTTTCCTTGCCACTGTCGCCTTTGGCTTGCTCACTGGGGGCTAGGACTCGGCACTTGTAAAGCTGCTTTGTGACAACAACTGTTGTAAAAAGCACTATATAAATAAAATTTGATTGAATTTGATTGATACAAGGCAGGATAGATCCATGTTTTCATGTTGTTGATGCCAAGTTCTGACCCTACCACATGAATGTCGCAGCAGAAATCGAGACTCATCAGACCTGACAAAGTTTTTCCAATGTTCTATTGTCTTATTTTGGTGAGCCTGTGAGAATTGTAGCTTCAGTTTCATAGTCAAAGTCAAATTTATTTATATAGTGCTTTTCACAACATGTGTTGTCACAAAGCTGCTTTACAATCGTATGGGTCCAGATCCCTAATGAGCAAGCCAAGGCGACAGTGGCAAGGAAAAACTCCCTATGGTGGTGGGGATTAGGAAGAAACCTTGGGAGGACCAAGACTCAAAAGGGAACCCATCCTCCATTGGGCGGCCCGTTAGCACAAGTCCGTGGTGCGCAGGATGGTTCTACAGATAATGTTTAAGGTCCTTGTTCCCCGGCCAAGTAGTCACAGTCCCTTCGGTGTAGATGGTGAGCAGTTTCCTGTTCATAGCTGACAGGAGTGTCACCTGGTGTGGTCTTCTGCTGCTGTAGCCCATCCACCTCAAGGTTCAACGTGTTGACTTCAGAGATGCTCTTCTGTATGCCTCGGTTGTAATGACTGGTTATTTGAGTTACCGTTGCCGGTCTATCAGCTCAAACCAGTCTGGCCATTCTCCTCTGACCTCTGGCATCAATAAGGCATTTTCACCAACAGAACTGCCACTCACTGGATATTTCCTCTTTTTCAGACCATTCTCTTTAAACCCTAGAGTGAAAATCCCAGAGGATCAGCAGTTTCTGAAATTCTCAAACCAGCCTGTCTGGCACCAACAACCATTCCACGTTCAAAGTCACTTAAATCACCTTTCTTCCCTATTCTGATGCTCAGTTTGAACTGCAGCAGATCGTCTTGGTCATGTCTACATGCCTAAATGCATTGAGCTGCTGCCATGTGATTGGCTGATTCAACATTTACGTTAAAGAGCGGTTGGACAGATACCTATTAAAGCAATCTTTGGATTGTTATCTACTGTTATCAGATTCTGGAAAATTGGGGAAATTGACAACATTAGAGGGAATCCATCTAAGTATTATAATTTGGTGCTTAGATCCAAAGATTTGTTAAGATAAAGGGGAAACCATTTGAGTAGCTTATTACTAATCTGTATGATTTCACCACATTCCATTCTCTTGTTGCCAGGAAGTTTTAGCTACACTATAATTGTTTGAACTATAATTGTTTGAAAAAGGATTACTCACACGCTAATCCAGCTTACTTTGTTGTACACACAGTTACATGTTTATCTGTAAATACCAGGCACTGCGAAGACCTTAGCAACAGCAGAATTACAGAAGCAAGAGCACACAATGGTGTCTAGCATCTTTCCTGATAACTTCAAAAGAGTCATGATTCCTACGGTCTTACATTCTTCTCCCTCACCGTTGGTTTCCGTCTTCGTCTGGTTCAGGGGGCCACATTCGGTTCACATTAGCCAGTGGTCCCTGTTCGGGAGCCAGTCAGCTAACTCTGAGCTTCTGTCAGAGCTCCCCTTCATTCACCACCATGACGTCATTCCTCCCCAGGCTGAGGGGAAACTGGCACAGGAGTGAAAAAGCCTTCCACTTCAGCGAAACGCTCGACCCAATCTGATAAGTAGCGTCCCTTTTCTCACAGTTCCTTCACGGCTCATATGTTACATGCTCCATATGCTATCTTGAGAGCAACTACACATCTCCAGGGACCTTTCATCTGAAGGATGAATACGTTCTGTTTTCACCACAGGGCTGCAGCTGAGAGGAGGTGACTTTATGGAAAATGACCTAATATCCCAGCAGACTGTAACAGTTTGACTGCGTATAAGTATTTATGGTGATTAGTGCTAAGCTTCTTTCGGTAGTTGTGATTTAGTACGTGGACTTCAACTGATCAGCAATTTCGTAAATATTCATGTAACTAATAAGTAGTTATTCTGAGCCTTCTATCAACTATGAGGCTCCTATAAACCCACAGTTGCCTATTAATATTAACATGGACATCTTAAATAGTTTACAGTACGTGGTCCAGAAATGCTTTTAAACTTGTCATTACAGACCTATGTGTTGTTCCAGTTAATGCATAAGCCATAAGTCTTTGAGACAGTAGTGTCATAGGATACTTGATCAGCAACAAAACAATAGGAATTCCAGACAAGGAAAGAGACCTCGTCTGGAACAGCGATAGTAATTTAGTTCTCCAAGGCCAGTAGCTGCCATAAATAAAGAAAACGAAACACACAGACACACACAAAAACTAAAATCTTAACTAAATGAAAGTGCACCCGCCCATGGCCACTGCCCCTCACCCACCGTACCTGTCCTTCACTCACTACCACACCCACCATACCTGTCCTCCACCCACTACCACACCCACCGTACCTGTCACTACCACACCCACCATACCTGTCCTCCACCCACTACCACACCCACCGTACCTGTCCTCCACCCACTACCACACCCACCGTACCTGTCACTACCACACCCACCATACCTGTCACTACCACACCCACCATACCTGTCACTACCACACCCACCATACCTGTCACTACCACACCCACCGTACCTGTCCTTCACCCACTACCACACCCACCGTACCTGTCACTACCACACCCACTACCACACCCACTACCACACCCACTACCACACCCACCGTACCTGTCCTCCACCCACTACCACACCCACTGTACCTGTCCTTCACCCACTACCACACCCACCGTACCTGTCACTACCACACCCACCATACCTGTCACTACCACACCCACCGTACCTGACCTCTACTCACTACCACACCCACCGTACCTGTCCTTCACCCACTACCACACCCACCGTACCTGACCTCTACTCACTACCACACCCACCGTACCTGTCCTCCACCCACTACCACACCCACCGTACCTGTCACTACCACACCCACCATACCTGTCACTACCACACCCACCATACCTGTCACTACCACACCCACCGTACCTGTCACTACCACACCCACCGTACCTGTCCTCCACCCACTACCACACCCACCGTACCTGTCACTACCACACCCACCGTACCTGTCCTCCACCCACTACCACACCCACCGTACCTGTCACTACCACACCCACCATACCTGTCACTACCACACCCACCATACCTGTCACTACCACACCCACCGTACCTGTCCTTCACCCACTACCACACCCACCGTACCTGTCACTACCACACCCACTACCACACCCACTACCACACCCACTACCACACCCACCGTACCTGTCCTCCACCCACTACCACACCCACTGTACCTGTCCTTCACCCACTACCACACCCACCGTACCTGTCACTACCACACCCACCATACCTGTCACTACCACACCCACCGTACCTGTCACTACCACACCCACCATACCTGTCACTACCACACCCACCGTACCTGACCTCTACTCACTACCACACCCACTGTACCTGTCCTTCACCCAATACCACACCCACCGTACCTGTCCTCCACCCACTACCACACCCACCGTACCTGTCACTACCACACCCACCGTACCTGTCCTCCACCCACTACCACACCCACCGTACCTGTCACTACCACACCCACTACCACACCCACTACCACACCCACCGTACCTGTCCTTCACCCACTACCACACCCACCGTACCTGTCCTCCACCCACTACCACACCCACCGTACCTGTATAAACATCACAGGTACTCTCCTTCTGCGCTTTGCTATCTGTGCTGGACAATTATTATTAAGTAAATTTGCACATACAAAAATGACAGGCATTATACCTACAGAAGAGTACACTCTCCAGTATTGTCTATTGTTATGTTTTGTCCTGTTGCCGTTGGCAATTTGCCATGTGGTTTTGATTTCTTCTGATCCTTGTCTGTGCCCATTATTGATCCCACCTGTGTCTTGTTTTGCTTTGATTTCCCCATGTATTTATACCCCATGTTTTCCGTTTGTTTTCATTGTTTATCGATGATGTTGTATTTTGTGGTATTCTGTTTCTGTCTCCTGCAATAGCCTCTAGTTATGTCCTCTTAAGAAAACTGTTGTTTTCATCATTTCTTTACCCATTTCCTTGTTTATGTTTATTGGTTTCACTTTATTCTACATGTATTCTGGTGTCATTTCCCCCAGTAATGTTATAATTATATATATATATATATATATATATATATATATATATATATATATATATATATATATATATATATATATATATTGTTATACACACACACACACACACACACACACACACACACACACACACACACACACACACACACACACACACAGTAAATACGTCATGCCTGTCTGTCATGTCTTTAATTTGCTGATCCATGTGCTTTTATCATTTCAGTTGTTCACGCCTGTTAATTTATAACTCCACCACTTAGTGTTTTCACCTGTGTCTGGTTTTGTCTCCTTGACTGTGTTTGATCTAATGCTTTGCCTGTTATTGTGAATGCAATGTTTATGGGTTTGTTTGTGAGTATCCCTGGTTCATGTTTATTCTTGGTTTGTTCTAAGTTCTGGACTGTTCGTGTTTTTGGATTCTTGTTCGTGTTTGTTTTGTACATTCTTTCTCGTCATGAGGAATGTTCGTGTTAGCTCTCTTTCTGTCTTGGATGGCTATCATGATATTACCCTGGACCATGACTGTGATTCTGAAAGTAGATTTGCTGATAATAATGCTCAGATCTCCATTTCCACAGTTTTTAAAATAAAGCATAGACATTTGCAAGGAACACTTAAAACCAGTATATACAAGCGACCCATGTAGACCCGTGACCTGTCATCAACCTCGGGTAGTTGTGACTGCTTGGCACCTCAACACAGTATGGCCTCCTGGTATCCAAGTCTGTCTCCTTTTCAACGGGTAGCCCCTCACCCCCTTGGGTGTGGGTCATCCCAAGAAACCTTCCATAGTGATCTAAGACCAAACAAACTACACCAATATTACACATACCAATCAAACACACAATGGCCATCTCATCACTATATACATAACACAAACAACTACGGACAATTTAACATTATCTTCCCATGGAGTCCTCCAGGTAAGTGTTCCAATACTTCCTTAATTATGAACAATACTTATTAAGTTATTTACTGTCTTTGGGTTTCCAAGCAAGTAACAGCAGTTTACTAAAGAAGAGATTTAAAAATTGTACTGAAGTACACAAAATCTCCAGAGAATACAAAGTTCTGGACAGAGGTCCTTCATTAGCTGTGCAAACAAAGTAACTTAAATACATTGCAAGTGCTCCTTAATCCTAAAACAAAATGTATATATTTCTAGAAAATGTTCCATTACTTTGTTCACTAGGTGACAGAAGCAGCAGACACAGAGGATGGTGCCGTGTTCTTTAATGTCCATTTCCATAACAGACACAGCACAGGTCAAACACAGATAAAGGGGAATGAGGAGTGTAGAGGCTCTCAAACTCGTCTCACTCGTCTTACTTTTACTCGGCCTAGTCAAGGGTAGAGCGGCGGGAGACGTGCAGGTGGGCTGGAAGGCACAAGTGCTGCACGGACCTGTGGCCTTGATGAGGGAGTGTGAGGTGGGACAGGATGGATGATTAGTGTGATGGAGACTGAGGGAGTGAACGGTAGGTGGAGTTATTGAGACTGAGGGAGTGAACGGTAGGTGGAGTTATGTGAAGTGGGCGGCTCACCTGTGGAGCTGGTCCAGCCTACCATGACATTAACCTTCCGGCTATGTGTTAATTTCACAAATGTATTAATCACAGATCCTTCAGTGCCTAATCGCCAGTGGTAATTGAGTATGCCCTCCTCTTGTTGTGCTTGTGTAATATGAGCAAACCGAACACCATAACATTTGTCAAAATAAAAGTCAATCTCATTAGATGTTAGAATTAAACAGGGAACACAGCATTTAGAAATTATCTTGCTGACATTGCTAGTTAACAGTCAGGTTTGCTGTTTCACATAATTTACTAAATGTCACAACTAAAGTGACATTTCTCTGAAAATGAGAATTATTAGGATTTTTACTGCTTTAAACAATGACCTCTGCATTTGATCCCTGCAATGACCCACAGCATTTATGTGGAGCAGTATGTGTCTTATTTTAAAGCCATTACTCATGCTGTGGGTTGTATGATTATAAATGGTTATTAATAAAGTGTAACGTAACAGGTTTGATTGAGGCAGAACACAAATGCGGAGAGAGGGGGGTTTATTAAACGCACAGGGAACTACATTACCATGGTCAGAACTAAGGGATACACTACCAACAGACAGACTGAGGACGCACATACGAGACCAATGAGGCATTACAAAGAATGGAAAAACAACAGAGATTAAATGATACAATCAACAGAGAAATGACATGGAGATTTCAATGATATGCTTACAGTCAACTCGAAACAACGGGTGGTGAAGAGAATTATTAAGGAAAGAGGAGAGAACTCAAAAGGCAGAAACCAACAATACACTCAAAACAGGCTAAAAGAAACATGCAATATAAACTAATACAAAACTGAAACTACAAAGGCCAACATGGGAAAACATGCATGAATCAATACTAAACCAGGCACGGGAGGAACAAGGAACAACTAGGAAACAAGGTTATAATAGTTTAGGATTTTTCATTTTAGTTTAGTTTTTGTCACGATGACAGCTCCGGACCCCTCCTTGTGGGCGTGTCGCTGCGTTGTCTGCGTATCGTTATGTCCATGTTTGTAGCTCCGTGGGTGTGGGTCGTCTGTGAGCGTGTTCGTAGTCTCACCTGTGCCTTGTCACGAGGGTATGTGTTACTTCACCTATTTAATGTGCATTCGCGCAAAGTCTCGTGCTCGTCTTTGTCTAAAGTTCATGCCTGTGTGAGTGACCATTTCTGTTTGCTTGCACTATCCGTGCTAGGCTTCTCGTTAAGTTTTAAATAAAGTGTATGACAGTTTTTATTTAATTGTGACTCTTTTTTTTCTAATTCATTTAGTTTAATTAGTTTTTAGAGCATGTGTGCTAGTTTTTATTAGTAAAAAAAATTAAGCTTAATTTTAGTTTAGTTTTCATTACTTCTAGTATTAATTTTAGTTTTTTTGTACTTTGGGTTATTGTCACGTGCAGGATTCAAAAAGTTCAAAGTAAATATTGTGTAAAAAAAAAACTCATCAAATGATACCATTAAAAAAAATTGTTGAACAACCAACAGTCCACAAGATAGAAGCCTTAAGTGCAAAATGTGTAATATTGCTGTTGAAAATTGCCAGACTAAGGACAGACACGAACATAGGAGCGTAACCCTATTTTGGTTCGTGTGAAAAGCCAAACTTTTTGAAGGCAATCGAGTCACACAGTTGTGTTGACATCCAGTCTCAACACATTAACTAGTGCATCCGCCCGCTTGCGGTTTTTCTGCATATTAACTAACCAGCAACTGTGATCCCTGGTGAAGACGGTCCATTATGGTTCTCCTTCCCGGTGCTACTTAGCCGGGGTGGTGCTTCTCTTTTGGCGGAGCTAATCAGAGGCTAGCTTGGCAGTTAGCCCTATTGTGTGAGTTTTGAGATCCATGGGGTTTTTCCTCTTGAGAACTACTCCATATAGTTAATCACCTGTTTCCACTATAAGACATGTAGTCTTTCTCATAGTCATATTTTAAAAATCCCATACAGGACTCGTCATTTTCTCCCAACTTTTGTTGTCGTAATTTTGCAGGCTAGCATGGCGAGCAGGAGCTCTATCAATCAATCAATCAAAATTTCTTTGTATAGCGCTTTTCACAACACATGTTGCCACAAAGCAGCTTTACAGGATTTACAAGGTTAACAATACTATGGGTCCAAATCCCTAATGAGCAAGCCAAAGGTGACAGTGGCAAGGAAAAACTCCCTATGATGGTGGGGATTAGGAAGAAACCTTGGGAGGTCCAAGACTCAAAAGGGAACCCATCCTCCATTGGGCGGCCAGTTAACACACAAATGACACAGAATCAATTTTATACAGACAAACACACAAGTCTTACACAAATCACACAATCAGACTAAGGGCGTACTCACACTAGGCTCTGTGATCCGGGCCCGGGCACGGTTGCCTGCCGAAGCACGGTTCGTTTGGCTAGTGTGAGCGCTCCAACCGTGCCTGGGCCCGGATCAGTTAACCGTGCTCGGGCCCGCTTTGAAGAGGTGGGCCAGGGCACGATTCATGTGGACTCGGGCACGGTTCGCTTCTAGTGTGAGCGCTATCCGTGCCCGGGCCCGCTTGGTGCCTCGTCTGATTGGTTCATTTCGCTGGAACTCAAACATGACATCAGTGATGCGACGCTCACGTTAAACAGTCATAGCGGCAAAGCGATTAGCAGACAATCGTTGTGTTAAATTATCGATAAATCTGTGCTTGCACCGTGTTTCTGCACTCCCAAAACGACTCCAAAAATACAATAAAAAGAGAATCGTGAACTCTATAGTGTTGTGCGAGCGCGCTTTTTTCCAAATAAAGCGGCGTTGTGATGACGTAAGCGTGCTCGGGCCGGGTTGCTGAAGCGAGTGTGAGTGCAGGCCAGCGGGGGAGTGGGGAGGGGGGATAACCGGGCCCCAGCACGGAACGAGCAAACCGTGCCTAGTGTGAGTACGCCCTAAGTATAAGGTAACTAGAATGAAAATTCTGGGTGTTGATATTGTCACTGTAAATGTCTTGTGATGAACTCCAGGTTTTCATTCCATGTCGGAGCAATGATACTGGTATCCACAAGACTTATAAATAAATTGACAAACATGAAAACGAAGAGTATCCTATCTATTTCAGAACATTTTAGTTAGTTTTCTAAACATGTATATTTACAGTTAGTTATTGTTTTTTTCTTTTGATTATCATTATTATTTATTTCAGTTAACGAAGATGTTTTTTCAATATCAGTTTTCGTTTTTTCGTTCGTTTTCGTTAATGATTATAACCCTGCTAGGAAATGGGGAGAACAATAATAGAGAAGGAAGGAAGAACAAAACCGGACTAAGTAAGGTAGACATTCAATGACGGGCACGGACACTGGCATCGCAGAGCTAGAGGGGAAAACTTGTGGGGTATGAAACAAAACCAACAAGGACTGAGGTGAAACAAGGGCTTTAAATACACGACAAATGAGGGCGGGGACGAGGCACAGGTGAACATGACAGAAACGAGGGGGTGGACCGAGACGGGTGAACACAGGGAAATGGAAAAACACACAGGTAAAGGTGAGGCAAGGAATGATTGACAGGGGAGCAGGGCGATATGTTACAGAAATCCCCCTTTAAGCATGTGACTCCAGGGCACACACAGGTTCTGACATGGAGTGAATACCTCAAGGAACGAAGACTGGGTTACTCTACCCAGGGAACATGAAAACAACGGGGTGGACGGAGAACATGTGACTGAATCAAACTTGAGACAAGGGACTCTAGGAACAGATACGGAAAAGAAGGGACAGGTGACAGGTAGAGGAGAGGGAACAGGACCAGAGTGGACAAGGACTGGGACAAGACCGCGATACTAGAGGGGGACAGGGAGGGACAGGACTGTGAATGGGCAGAGGAACTGGATAACACCCAGAACTAACAGGATCCAGGGTTTTTTGACCAAGTGAATTGGAGACAAGGGATCTTGAGAAGGACCTGTGACTAGACACAGACTTCACTGAGGGGCTTAATGGAAGGATGCATAAAGATGGACTGGGTAGGATTTGGGTGATCTACGGAGACAGAGGGCATGGGAACTGGGGTTACACAGGGAGCTGGTAAGGATGCATAAACTGGCTCGGGAGATACAAGGCAACGTACAGGAGTATTATATGATGAGGGACAAGAAGTAAGAGGAGTGGGAATTGGAGTAGGAGGAGAGGCTAACACTGAGGTAAAAATACTGAGAATAACGGAAAGATGGATGGGGACCAAATGAGACACAATGCGGGGGACAGGCATGGGGACAGGAATCAAGACACATACATCGTATACAGGAATCAACATGGATAATGACAAAACTGGAACAGCGATAAACACATAACCAGAACACGGAGCTAGAAACATAGGCATGTTCTTGGGGTCCATACACTCAATAAGTTTACTCAGTTTCTGTAATAAAACAGGTGGAGGCCACAGGCGGGCCTCAGGAGCAGTTACAGAAGTCTCCTCCTGGGTTGCGGGAACAGGTGCAAAAGACCCCTTCCGGGTCACGATAACTGGCGATGAAGACCCCTTCCAGATAGCGGGAACTGGCGATGAAGACTCCTTCCAGATAGTGGGAACTGGCGATGAAGACTCCTTCCAGGTGGGAGGCTCAGAAGACGATCCCCTTTGGGTCGTGGATGCAGGCACATATGAGCCGGCGTCCTCGGGAGGCAGAGCAGCCTCCCGGCCAGGCTGAGCAGTGGGCGGTGCAACACCTGAAATTCTCCATTGCTGTATCCTTTAAAAGGTCTGCCTTTTTCTAACGTAACAGGGTCACAAGGCGGAAGGTGGACACAAATGCGGAGAGAGGGGGGTTAATTAAACGCACAGGGATCTACAGTATTGCGGTCAGAACAAAGGAACACACAACCAACAGATAAACTGGGGACACTGAGACTGATAAGGCATTATAAAGTATGGAGAAACAACACAGAGAATTAAATGATAGGCATACAATCAACAGAGAAACAACACAGGAATGGAAAAACAGGGAGACGAAGGGAAGGCGAGAAATGATTGACAGGGGGGCGGGGCAATATGTTACATAAAGTATGGGGTGATTAACATCTTCTGATGTTCTTCACCCTGAATGCACTTTGGTAGGTCAGGCCTGGGGCGTCCAGTGGTGGACCAGAGGGGAACAGAAGCATGCGCTGTGTTCCTGTGACACGCCAGAGACAAACCAGCAATGGAGGAATCATGGCGGCCTCTGCGTTAATGCCCCCTCACATTCACTAGACCTTCATCTCTCTTAGTCTCTCCTGGAGAGATACATTTATGGTGGACAGGAAGTGTGGTGGACAGGAAGTGTGGTGGACAGGAAGTGTGCAGGTGAAGATTTAGGTTTCAATCAATCAATCAATCAAATTTTATTTATATAGCGCTTTTTACAACAGTTGTTGTCACAAAGCAGCTTTACAAGTGCCGAGTCCTAGCCCCCAGTGAGCAAGCCAAAGGCGACAGTGGCAAGGAAAAACTCCCTAGTTTTGCCACTACAGATGACAAATAATGGCAGCAGAATGGCTGGTGCTGGTTAAACGGTGATTTTGTCACTCATGCTGAGTGAACTGATGTCCCTGGAGAACTGACATGAGTGCAGAAAGTAAAATGTAAGCAAAGAGTAGAGGGGTTGAGGGATGGATGACCTCAACAGACTTCTTGGTGTCCTAAACACTATGCAGGATGATGAACCAAACACTGAACTGTGCTGGTTAGGGAAAACCCCTGAAGTGAGACGGGTCGCACACCCACTTCCTGAATCACTGACAAGACATGCTGAAGCATATGTCCCCTGCCTTGAGACAATAAAAGTGTCCTTTAGAGCTGCAGTGTTTGTTGTTGATATTTTCCTCACCTCACTTTTACATGCTCCCTCACACACCCTTCTATGCTCTTTGTGCAGTGTGAACATAAACATCTTAAGAACTGTTGTTGTAACACCCCAATTCATGAAACAAGTACATATACAAAAGACAAGCTCAAAAGTAAAACATGACTTTTGTACACTGTCAGCAAAATAAAATCAAAGGTCCTAGTCTGATATAGATGGCATAAACACTGTAATCGAAGATGCTGCAATATTGTGTGTTTTTTAATTTTTCATTCCAGCCTTCCAACGTTGGTTAAGTAGTTTAATAATAGATACAGCAGAGTGTAACAGGACTTTGGGTTTGTACAGGCAAAGGCTGATGGGTAGCGAATTGAACATTTCAGTTTGATGGTGGAATATTTATCTGCTATTTTACAGTCCTGTGAGGATCACAAATCACAGGGCATGAAAACAAATCAGAGTGTAGAAAAAGGAAGTTTGACATATCTAGTGAGTTCTCGGTTCCCAGGCAACTTATGACATACCCATGCATGCTGTTAAAAATGCTGAATGACTTATGCATTGTAAAAGACATAGTTCAAATGGAGACATTATCCATATGTATTTAAAGTGTATTTAGGTGGTAAGCAAATGAACATGTTTAGGAACAACAGTTTAAGTTTGAGGACACAATCATAGAGCTTTACAATTTTAACATTATGTATTAAAAACTGAACAATTGTGGATTTCCTCATCCCAAATGAAAACTGGATGGGTTTCTGCACATATTTAAAGTGTATACCAGGAAAAGTTGTAAGTTGGACTGAGGAAATGATTTCTGCTATGCCTATAATCAGCAGCTGGTGTTAATCACAGCAGAAAGTGATCCTGATCTTACAGGATCTCTGTGTCATGGTTCAAAGGCAAACCGGCTCTCTTCACCTCTCCTGCGCTGGATATGGCCATGATGTCAGTGGAAACATTCATCTGAGAGGTGGGCTGAGCGAGAGCATCAAGGCTCGGTTTGTTCCCTCCATGAGGGATGTTTAAAAAATACAGCAGCAGTGGACACATGGAAAAAAGGTTGTGTACTGTTGACAAGTTAGTTTCTATATAATGTTTAATCAAGCTGATATCCAACAGAGGGCTAGGGCACATACAGCCAACAGTGTTATTTGGTTTCGCTGGTATCTGCAAGCAACACTGGGTATTGCCCATAAAGACTGTTCTTGAAGCCCTATTTGTAAAGTTTTTAAAATCAAAATTATTATTAATACTGAATGTTTGGACTTTTAAAATACTGAGCTTCCTAACACAAGCCCAGCAGTGGTTGTAGTACTTATAGTAAACATATGTTGAGTACATGAACACCAAGATGGGATTTTAATGATGGGTTAAAGTCTTTTATTAAAATGGTGTTAGTGTTTTTTACCATTTCTTAAAGAGTACTTAAAGAGTTTAGACTTGTATGTTATGAAATAAGCTCCAGGACTTCGGTATTGAGTTCACAAAATTCCATTCTGTAAGCGATATAAATGATCCAGAGAATATTTGGATGATTTTAGCATTTAGCACATTTATGGCTGTTCTCAATCCTATACTGGCATTATATATTTTTTTTCAACACAGGCAGTTACAAGAGGAGTATGAGGGAATACTCTCATACTTTGTCATCTTTAATGAAGATTAAGTGTAGGAGCTCTTGGGTCATTTTGATTGCCAGAATGTGAGAAATGTATTGAATGTCTTGACATAATGTGTTGTGTAGATAGCTTTAACGATGTCTAAGACTTAATGATGGTGCTTTTCTGACTGTCTGCAATGAGGCTGTCCAATCTTCTTTGTACGGTCTCTGCGTATAGCTCCGTGTTGTTTCCCCAGCTCGTTGCATATGTCCTTAGTGTTTCTTGTAAATATATCCTTTGTTACGGTTTTAAATATGCTCCTTGTGTACCTAGCTCCGTCTTTTTCATCCTGCTAGTTCTGTCGAGGGGCAGCTACTGCTCGATGGGCCAAAATTATGACTATTACCATTATGATCCTGGTGGTAAACATTTGCTTGCATTGTAATCAATCTGGGCATGTTGCAATGTTTTGTGCCTCACTACCAGCAGCTAAATGCAAATAGATAGAAGGGATGTCCACTCTCCACTAGATTTGACCCTTGTGCAAATCTTTCCCTCTGAAGAAATGCTGTTTGGCCTTTATAATTCTCCTAGTATCCTTCAAGACTGGAGGGAGCATATTTTTGGAGACAGTTTCATGACTGAAAACAGCCCCTGACAGTCAAAGATCTTCAATAATTTCTCCACTTCGCACTTTGTCTTCTCTGTGTAGGTTAGTGCCACTTCTTCAAGGCAGTAAAAAGAAACCTGGGATGAGTTTGGTAGATGGCAAATGGAAATCACTGCAAGTCATAATGGACTTGGGTCAGTACTCTCCCTCAAACACGAGGGGAAGAGACATCCAGTTGTGCTAGTAGAGAGCTTCACCGTACTGAGAGGAACATGTCCAATTACACGTCCTTGAAATTGAAACATCTGGGCTTCAAATGGGTGGTCACAGAAAAAATTCAGGATTATCCTTTAGGGGACAAGTTTCTGTATTCTTTTTGTGTTAGGCATCTCAATGTGGCATTTCTCATTTTAGGTTAAATACCCAACTGCCCACTTCAAGAAACAACCTCTGGGGTGGCTACCCTTTTCTTCTTCCTGTTCACTGACTTGGGTCCAATGTTACAGTACTGTGTCCATGACTGACAAGGCCCTGTTCAACGTTTATTAAGTGGAGAAGAGCCAAACTTCTCCAAGGTAATGGCCAATGCAAGAAGTTTAATAATCCCATGCATGATCTATTGTACACTCTACCAGCAGACAGGAAATGGAGATGGCTGAAGTACCTTCCTCAACTACTGCTTGCTTACATCATAACTGTGCCTCAGTCCTGCTGTCCGTCTTCATATGAGTTAATGCTTGGGTGTACGCTACACATGACACTGGCTCACTCTCGGGAACAATGGAAGATGGGAGTGATTGAAGGATCAGGTGGAAAGAACAAAATAATAGTAGTCCTTTACCTCCAGTAAAGGTGCGTTGCCCATACGGGCGTCAGAAGGTAATTTTTATGATGGGTTAATGTCTTATTTATTAAAACCATGATGGTGTGTTTACATAGAGTATATTTTGTGGCCAGGTACAATTGTGAATAACTGGACAGATACTGGTAAGTTACATTTACTGCCAAAATTGTTAGTGCTAAATTTTTAATGTTTAGGCTTTAAGGTTTGTTGCATGTTACAATGAAAGATCCAGGAGTTCAGAATCAAGTTCCAAAATTTTGTGGCAACTAAGTTTTCAGACTGCCCCTTTTTAATAAAATTACTATATTTTAGATATATATACATTGCAGTGTGAGATTCCTTCTGTCACGGTGAATGATAATATATAGAGCACATGGTGGCAACTTCAGTATATAGTTTGAAATACAATCATAGTTCCATGGAATAATTGGATCTATATTTTTCATAGCATGCTGAACCTCCAGTGATAGTGGTTTGTTTCATTTTTTAATTAATTAGTTTTATCACATTTTTCCACAGTGATGACTTGAGTGAATCTGTTGCACAATCCCTTAACTTGCAGATTGTGCAGGTTTAAGAAAAAAGGAGGGTTATTTCCATTAATGACATAAGTGAGTTTAAACTACCATATACACTCTCCGGCCACTTTATTAGGTACCCGTCCAACTGCTCATTAACATAAATGTTGAATCAGCCAATCACATGGCAGCAACTCAATGCATTTAGGCATGTAGACATGGCCAAGATGATCTGCTGCAGTTCAAACAGAGCATCAGAATGGGGAAGAAAGGTGATTTAAGAGACTTTGAACGTGCCATGGTTGTTGGTGCCAGAGGATTTCAGAAACTGCTGATCTACTGGGATTTTCACACACAACCATCTCTAGGGTTTACAGAGAATGTTCCAAGAAAGAGAAAATATCCAGTGAGCAGCAGTTCTATGGGCTCAAATGCCTTGTTAATACCAAAGGTCAGAGGAGAATGACCAGACTGCAACAGTAACTCAAATAACCAGTCATTACAACCGTGGCATGCAGAAGAGCATCTCTGAAGTCAACACGTCGAACCTTGAGGGTGATGGGCTACAGCAGCAGAAGACCACACCAGGTGTCACTCCTGTCAGCTAAGAACAGGAAACTGAGGCTACAATTCACACAGGCTCATCAAAACTGGACAATAGAAGACTGGAAAAACATCACCTGGTCTGATGAGTCTCAGTTTCTGCTGCGATATTCAGATGGTAGGGTCAGAATTTGGCGCCAACAACATGAAATCATGGATCCATCCTGCCTTGTATCAACGGTTCAGGCTGGTGGTGGTGGTGCAATGGTGTGGGGGATATGTTCCTGGTACACTTGGGCCCATTAGTACGAGTTGAGCATCGTGTCAGCGCCACAACCTACCTGAGTATTGTTGCTGACCATCTCCATCCCTTTATGACCACAGTGTACCATCTTCTGATGGCTACTTCCAGCAGGATAACACGCCATGTCATAAAGCACATATCAACATGACAGTGTGTTCACTGTACTCGAATGGCCTCCAAAGTCAGCAGATCTCAATAGAGGTGGATGTGGTGGAACGGGAGATTCACATCATGGATGTGCAGCTGATAAATCTGAAGCAACTGTGTGATGTTATCATATCAATATGGACCAGACTCTCTGAGGAATGTTTCCTGTACCGTGTTGAATTTATGCCATGAAGGATTACTGCAGTTCTGAAGGGGTCCAACCCGGTACTGGCATGTTGTACCTAATAAAGGGGCCCAGTGAGTGTACATTCAGGTCATGTAACATCTTGAGGTCTCTTTAGAGCTATGGTCTTCCTCACTAGTGTTCACCATTTTGTATTATCTTACTGAACATTGTGCTCTCTCTCTCTATATATACATACATATATACACACAAATATATTTTTCTTCTAGTAGATTTCAGGATGGTTATTTGCAGTACATTGTGATAAGTGGTGGATTTATTAGTCCATGGATTTTCTGGTGCTTGTGATGTTGTTTACAGTGGGGTTGGCCGGGTTCCTTTGGCCTTCCTTTGGTGTTTTTCAGTCTTATGGCTTTAATTCAGTGTTGGGAGTGCTCATATTTTAGAATCAGCAGCCCTTTTTATTGTAGCCTTCTCTTACCCCTGGGCACCTGGCCTCCGTGGTGTTAGAGGGGCATGGGCTGCAGAGTTTTCTCTATTTTTAGTTGTTACTTGTGCTACATTTTAAGTATTATTTTGAAAATGTAGCATCACAAGGATTCTGGAAAGTTTGTGCCTAGTAGCTGGGCGCCATTATAAAGGACAGTTGTTTGGTTGTTGAGTTTTGTATAAAAAAATCCCGTATGCTCCGTTGTGTATTCTCATTTATCTTCCTGTTTCATCTCAACTCTCAGCTTACTGCATTTTAGCAGTTATTAGCCAGTTGATGAGGGCCACACATGTTTAGAAGGCAAATGTAACTGATTCCTATTTTAATCCTAACAGTGATTAGCTTTAAAAGAAAAGAGCAATGTTTATATGTTTATATTTAATCTCTAAAATCACAACGAATACTACACACTCTTAATCTGTAACAGGCTCCAAGCAGTCAGTGGTATTTCCAGTCTTGTGGATGATACTGGTAGTTTTGGAATGTTTTTATGTTTTTTTCAGGAGAGTTGTTTAGGCTCTTAACAGCTGGTTTGAATGACATTAAAGGTTGATGCCTTTTCTGAACCAGAAAAATAATCTTTAAATACAAAGAACTTTATAAAAATTCACTAGGTGACACAATGGCAAACAGTCTCAGTGTCCCAATGAGCAAAGTGGTCAAGTTTACATAAGCAACGCTTATGGCAGGTTCTAAGACTAACTCACATTTCTTGCAAGTTCCTCTTTACAGAACAATACAAAGTCCAAATAGCAGATATGTTTTAAACTTCTACTCCTGTTTCTCTCATAAATGGTTTCACATTTGATAGAAAATGAAGTCAGACTGCCCTTTTGCCCTGCACTGAATCAGAACCATGTCAGATATTATCTTTTCTCCATAGTTAAATAAATGTTTAGCTGGATTCACTGAATAGACACCTCGAGGGGCCGTAAACAAGAGCCAGATTCTTTTTTCATCTGTATTTAGTACACTACAGCATTTTCTATTGGCTGAAAAACATACAACATTTACGATTAGATTAATCATGCAATTCTCTGAATAAAGGAGTTTTTGACCATTAGCTCAGAAAGAGTAAGTGTAAATGAAAGCTTTTCAAATGTCTACTGGAACTCCCCCCACCACCAGGGGGCGTGTCCTTGTCATGTATCTTTTATATAGATGACTGTAGGAGTATCCATGAAAACCACCATATAAAACTGGAAGATGATACCATTCTGGTGTTTCTGGAATTGATCAAGATCAAGATCCATTCTTGCAGTAATTTATGTGATGTGATCGTTCACATTTGGAAATATCTCAAAAACTAAGGATACGACTGTAAATTTTTCCAAATTGCAACAATTTAAAACAGACATACACATGTCTGTTCAGTGAATGTGCTGTAGAGAAATGGTACTCATAAATGAAATTTATAGAAGGTCAACAACATATTTACTTTCTTAGGAAATGCACTGAAAATCCTTTTCTGTGAATTCAACTGTCTTGCTCAGATTTAATTGCTTTTACTGTTTTAAATGTTTTACAACCGTAACCCTTTGACCGTTAATACCTAGATGTGAGATATACCTTTCCTTTTTTGAAGTTCTAATTAACTTCTCTTTCTTACTTGTGCTGTTTTTTCTAAACCTATTTTACAAAACCTATTATACATACCACAAAACCATAACAAATCTCCTTACTTACAGTAAAAATTACTATATATATATAAGGCACACACACACTAAGTCTACAAAATCAATACATTTACTAAAAAGGACTAAGGTAAATAAATAAATGTCATAAATAAAAATTTTATAGGAACATTCTAACAGTAAACTACTGTTTAATTTATACACAGAACATTTCTATAGACGAATAAACATTCCGGGCATCTTTGGTATAATTAGAACACGCTGGTGTGTGCATTTCCTAATTATAGTAACTAACTGGAAACAGAAATGGTTGCTGTAAGATCTGATGAGATCGCATTGCTACTGTGAAGACATTTCTTTATGTCTTATATATTTGCTAAAAACATGTATTTTTATGCATTTACTTTTAAATAGTTTAAGATACTTTGAGGTATTTGAGGACTCAAATATTTCATCTTAGATATTCATTTGCTTTATTATTTAATTTGTCAGTGCTGCGTTATGAAGTTGAGAAAAGACAGCACCAATTAAATTACAGTATCCTGACATTGAAGCTGGGCACACCATTATGAAACTATCTGCTATCAGGAAGGCCTGACTGCCAATATTGTATCCATGCATGTCCTACACAACTTGCATGCCAGGCATATGAAACTCCATGCTAGTATCCCAAATGCTTAACTTTGATGTGCCTTTCTTGACTGCATCCGGTCAGTAAAAAGAAAATAGCACTGAAATGTCATGTAAACCAAAAACATAATGGAAGAAGAGAATCCCAAACAACCACTGTAGAAACAATGTTTTTCCATTGACCTGTCATGTTGAACTTGAATGTTTCTGGTTTAATTTCTCATTTGAAGTCCCACATTAGAGAGGGAGTCAGTTATGTATCCATTTCACGAATGCAGAAAAAAATATAATTTCTTTTTCCTTTCATTTGTCAAATCACACAAGTTTTGCTCGGTTGTAAATCTTCTGACCCACTCCTCTTTGGGAAAAACAAGCACACCAATGTTCAGTACAAAGTATCAGAATGAAAATAGTTCTATGCTTGTTAAGGACTTGATTGAGAACATATCTGATAACACAGCCTAAGCAGATGTTTTAACAGAGGACGCAGATGGACCAATTTTCCTAAACACTTTAGTTCTATATTACTTAAAATTGCAGGCCAAGCTTTTATTGCCAGCACCAATCATATAATCTGTAGGTTAATTGAAGTATTTTAGACAGAACATTGACATTAGCCACGCCCATTAACTTCATAAACTAAATCGAAAACTGGAAATACCAGATTTCTAATAGTCATCAGAGTCAAATAAAGGTTTGTGTAGAAAGCCTTAACTGCAGTAATACTTGCAAACACACATACAGCAAACCTGAGGTCTATCAAAGATAGTACAGGAGAAAAATTAAAGAAAGGTCCTGCTGACAGCTGACGAGGCCCACAGTGGCAGCATGTCCTTCCGGGTGAAAAACCCTGAAAACACACTACACAAAAATAGGAGAAGCTTTGAGTGCTTAACTTATAAGGGCTTGTCTGCCATTGAAAGAGTATGTACAGTACACAAGCAGCACACATAATTGACTTTTTATAGTCCCAATGATTATGTGCAAACATACTTAGAATTTAACTGACAATTTTCTGAAAAGGATTGAAGCATCATTTTGAATTATAAAAATGCCACCAATGCTGAAGTCAAAGCCGCCCTGACTAGAAGTAAAAGCAGTGGTAACACACGACGCTGAGCAGGGTTTTTAATTTTGTGGCCCACCCCCCCCCCCCCCCCCATCTTTGGAGGACAACTTTATTTTTATGTACAGATCAAATGATAACAATTCTGTATAATACAGTACAATAGTGATAACAATTATTGGGGTTAGGTGGACCATAAGAAGATAGAAAAGAGGAGAGAAAGTAAAAAGGGAAAAGACAGAAGGGCAGAAAAAACACAGCTCAAATGACCACTGCAATGATTCACCAACTGCTGCTACTAAAAGAAGAGCAGAAAGTGTACCTAAGACATACAGCACAAATGACTGTGATGTGTATGTGAGTGTGTGTGTGTGTGTGTGTTTATGTAAGAAGAGCAGAAAGTGTACCTAAGACATACAGCACAAATGACTGTGATGTATGTGTATGTGTGTGTGTTTATGTAAGAAGAGCAGAAAGAGTACCTAAGACATACAGCACAAATGACTGTGATGTATGTGTGTGTGTGAGTGTGTGTGTTTATGTAAGTGTACCTAAGACATACAGCACAAATGACTGTGATGTGTATGTGAGTGTGTTTATGTAAGAAGAGCAGAAAGAGTACCTAAGACATACAGCACAAATGACTGTGATGTGTGTGTTTATGTAAGAAGAGCAGAAAGTGTACCTAAGACATACAGCACAAATGACTGTGATGTATGTGTGTGTGTGTATGTGTGTGTGTGTGTGTGTGTGTGTGTGAGTGTGTGTGTTTATGTAAGAAGAGCAGAAAGTGTACCTAAGACATACAGCACAAATGACTGTGATGTGTGTGTTTATGTAAGAAGAGCAGAAAGTGTACCTAAGACATACAGCACAAATGACTGTGATGTATGTGTGTGTGTGTATGTGTGTGTGTGTGTGTGTGTGTGTGTGTGTGTGTGAGTGTGTGTGTTTATGTAAGAAGAGCAGAAAGTGTACCTAAGACATACAGCACAAATGACTGTGATGTATGTGTGTGTGTGTGTGTGTGTGTGTGTGTTTATGTAAGAAGAGCAGAAAGTGTACCTAAGACATACAGCACACATGACTGTGATGTATGTGTGTGTGTGAGTGTGTGTGTTTATGTAAGAAGAGCAGAAAGTGTACCTAAGACATACAGCACAAATGACTGTGATGTGTGTGTGTGTGTGAGTGTGTGTGTTTATGTAAGAAGAGCAGAAAGTGTACCTAAGACATACAGCACAAATGACTGTGATGTGTGTGTGAGTGTGTGTGTGTTTATGTAAGAAGAGCAAAAAGTGTACCTAAGACATACAGCACAAATGACTGTGATGTATGTGTATGTGTGAGTGTGTGTGTTTATGTAAGAAGAGCAGAAAGTGTACCTAAGACATACAGCACAAATGACTGTGATGTGTGTGTGAGTGTGTGTGTGTTTATGTAAGAAGAGCAAAAAGTGTACCTAAGACATACAGCACAAATGACTGTGATGTATGTGTGTGTGTGAGTGTGTGTGTTTATGTAAGAAGAGCAGAAAGTGTACCTAAGACATACAGCACAAATGACTGTGATGTATGTGTGTGTGTGTGTTTATGTAAGAAGAGCAGAAAGTGTACCTAAGACATACAGCACAAATGACTGATGTATGTGTATGTGAGTGTGTGTTTATGTGTAACCTAGTAGTGCAACATAGGATAAATGTACAGAATGTACTTACCAGCAAGGGTAGAAAGCTGTGACAACATTCCCCCAGAGGCCAGAGGCAGGCAGAGAAAGACCAGGGAATCCCACCCGTCCACGACCCCCCCAGGAGCAGTGGAGTCCTAGGGCCACACTTCCCAGTGACCCCTGCATGCCCGCCCCAGCGGGTGGGAGGGGGAGACCCCGGACAGTGCCCCCACAGCCAAGAAGCCCAGGTCCAGGGGAACCAGAGGAAACAGAGCTACGTGTATTTGGTATACACGCAATTCGACAGGAATTCATCGGATATAATTCTTGACCTTTACAAAAATTTTTTATAAACGACAATGGCTAGTATTTACTAGTTTCATAATACTTTTGCAATATATAATTTGCACGAGTTTATATCTCTAAGCAGCAATAATTCACTAGATAATTTGATGGGGGTAGCACCCCCTACTGATTAGCCACCACTGGTCATTAGACTGATTAATGACCATTTTACTAAAATTACAGGATGCACAATTAGGTTTTTGCTAGAGTTTATACACTGCTCAAAAAAATAAAGGGAACACTTAAACAACACAATATCACTCCAAGTCATCCACACTTCGTGTTCAGATAGGAAGCAACACTGATTGTGAATCAATTTACGAATACGAATACGAATACTTTAATGTCATTGCACAATGTACATGTACACTTGTTCAACGAAAATAGGATCCAGCCTCCATCATGGTACATATTAAATACAATGGTACAATATGCTATATACACTAAAATAATAAAATGTTATCACTAATATAATAAAATGGATTTAAGAACCAACATAGAATAGTCGGAACCAAAAACAAACAAAACAGAAGAAGCAGCATGTTATTGCACTTGTGAATTAAGTTGCACATTTCCCAATAAAGTTATCATCTTAAATTGAAATTGAATCTATATATTGCACAGTGCCCGAATAAATAATTTAAGAGTTTAACAGAGCGATAGCCCTGTTGTAAAAACTGTCCCTTAGCCTATTTGTCCTTGCTTTGAGTTGCCTGAACCGTCTGCCTGATGGCAGCAGTTTGAATATGTGATACCCTGGGTGTGTTCTGTCTTTTATTATTTTATGGGCCTTTCTGCGACAATGGGTGTTGTAGAGCTCCTTAAGTGATGTAAGAGGGTAACCAATGATTTTCTGGGCGGTGTTGATGACCCTCTGTATGGCCTTCTTGTGTTTAGTGTTACAGCTGGCGAACCACACAGAGATACAGTATGTTAACACACTCTCCACGGAGCAGCGATAGAAAGCCATCAGCAGTTCTTTCCTCAGGTTGAGCCTCCTGAGGATCCTCAGAAAGTGGAGGCGCTGTTGGGCCTTTTTCACTACCGCTGAGGTGTTTGTGCTCCATTGGAGGTCTGCGTCCAAATGCACCCCCAAAAACTTAAAGCTGGCTACCCTTTCCACACACTCCCCATTGATCCAGATTGGTCTCAGGTCGGATTTTATCTTCCTGTAGTCCACAATCAGTTCTTTGGTCTTTGAGGTGTTAACGACTAAGTTGTTGTCTTTCAACTGCTCTTGTGCAAATGGAACAGACAACAGGTAGAAATGAGAGATTTTCAACTGATTTCAAAAAATGTTATTAATTGAGATCTAGGATGTGTTATTTTTGTGTTCCCTTTATTTTTTTGAGCAGTATATATCAAATTTTGTATGTACATGTGTATTTCTTGTAATTTTTGTAACCACATTAATTAATTGCTCCTTCATACTTGAATTCAACATACTTAACATTTAATATAATAATAATAATAATCTTTATTTGTATAGCACCTTTCATACATACATGCAACTCAAAGTGTTTTACAGTATAATTTAAAAAGAAACATAAAAAGGAGATAAGACAAAAAGAAAATGTTAAAAGAAATTAAAGATAAAATATTAAAATAACATAAAATGTAAAAAAGTAAAGTATAAAAAGAAACAAACAATAAAATAATTAAATAAGGTGACAAATAATAAAATAACAGAATAAACTAAATAAGGTTGAGAGTTTCTTAACTAAAAGCAGATCTAAACAGGAATGTTTTGAGACTGTGCTTGAAACTATTCAGGGATGAAAGGTCTTTCTTTGCAATCTTACTATATAGGCTAGTTTTATGCATTACTTGACGCTTTACTTGACAAACTTGACAATTGTGGATTTGACCTTTGAACTCCTAATGACTCTCCTTCTTTTCTTAGTTTGGATGATCTGTTCAAATGTAGCAAACCCATCAAATCTTTTACTTTCTTTCCTTTGTCTCTTCTTTTAATTTGTCTTAACAAAAATTGTATTTTTGTACATCATGGGATTTCTTATCTTTTCTCAGTTCTCAGTATTATTTTTCCAATATCACTAAACAACTTCAGTTTTTACCAGCAATACACGTACAGTTTAAAATATGCTCTCATGGAAAAATGGCCATCATTTACACCATGCCTTTCAAACAGCTATATCCTGTAGCATCCAACTATTTAAGTTTTAAGACATCGTTTAATACTGATGTCATTTTTATGACATTCTTTTATGAGTTCTTCACTTCAGGGACATTACACATGACCATGTGCCAGGACTATGGTCACAGTCTCTCTAAAATTCTTTATACCCCTTTTGTGTTCATCTACATTATCTTCAACACCTTTAATTGTTTGACACTTTTTTCAACTGCTGTTGAGTTGTATTTAACTAGATGTATTTAAACTAGAACTAGATTATCTAGATGTGGATATAAGTATAAACAAAATTGTTTGACTATGTTTGTCTGAATATGAGTTAAGTCCATATGATTAAAAAATCCTATAAATAGTGACAACTCAGTGTAATCATTAGGCTCTGGGCAGGTCCTGAAGAAACAAAATGTAGTTTTGGACGTGGTATTTATTAGCAAGACTGAAGTTTCACATAAATGGAGACAGAAATTCATGCATGGAAACTGGGTTTTGTCCCAGTACGTTTTCTGAGAAAAAAACCCACCAACAGCTAATCTCTGGGGAAACAAAAAAGGTCTAAGACCTCCCCAATAATCATTTTACCTGTTAAACACAGATGCTGCTTGTGATTTGACCCCTGACTAACACGTTTCCCATTTGCTCATATCCTGGAAGGTGATTCTCATTCATTGCTTCCATCACAATTTTGACCTCCTTCACATTAATTGTTCTTAATGAAGCTCTTTACAAATTTCTGGCGGAAAAGATGACACAACTATACAGAGAACTGTTTTGTTTTATAAGTTTTGCAGTGATTCATGTAAACAAAACCTAGGAAGGAAATGATTATGAAGAACAATAACAGATATATTAAAATGTCTTAGCACTAATACTAACATTATTAAATAAAAAAATCAACATGATGTTAAATCAAAAATGAGTTTGGAAGTTGCTGGCATGACAAGAAGTCATGATAGTTTTGCATCTATAATTAAACTTACAAATATGCAAAATCTGTTTTGGTGTTTGGGGGAAAAATAACCAGACTGTCTAAACCGGTGCAGTGCGATGAGGAAGTGATTCTCATCTTTCCATATGTGTCTCCTTAAATTAGTCCTACAGATTTAAACATTTGATTTCCACACTCAACAGTAGCACAGACTGCAAGTCCATTCTCAAAACTGAGGGAACCAAATGCTTCTGGTCATGCCCTTTGACCTCTGGGATGTCTGATATGGGTCCCTGCTTCTCAGTGACCAGAGATTAGGCTCTGGACTGCATTACAACGTAGATAAGTTGCTATGTTTGCTACAAACACATTTTTTTTTGTATTTTAAGCATAGCTGAATAGATCTGATTGTGTCTTTTTCTGTTGGATTATGGGTGTGTGCATTGGATGTACACTTCCATTTCTTTGGTGTAATTGACTTAAGGGATTGTTGCACTGACCCGGTTTTAGGGGAGATTTGACCAGGAACATTATTAGTGTCTCATATCTGAAAAGACATGTGGTCATTTGTAAGACTGGCTTTTTAAACTCTCCCAGAGCTGCATGTAGTAAAAGTTGAGCATACAACATAGAGTAATAATACAAAAAAAAAACCCAAAACCTCAAAAATCAGCAGATGTGTAAAAGACATCATAATAAATCTTTGCAACAAAAACAACACAAAAGTTTACAACTACTAAAAACAGGCCAGGCCAGTGTATAATCCCTAGTTTAAATACAACTACTGAAAACAGGCCAGGGCAGTGTATAATCCCTAGTGTAAGGATCAGTAAGAGCAGCACACAAACGAGTATTACACACAACATCATCTGTTAAGTCAGGTGGAGGGAATGTAGCTGCAGAAAACATGATCAGCCCTCCATTAGGAAGCAAGAGTGCCCAAGGAATTAATTGTTTGTTGGAGAAGAAATGGTTTGCAAGCCCACAAGAATCAGCATTTCAGCCGTTGCCAGGCCCAAGAGGGGAAGAAGGTTTGCACCGTAGCATTTTCATGACTATATTTAAGACTTCAAATGTAGAATCAGATTTTTCAAACCCACATTGTTCAAATTCATTGCTGCATGGAAGATGTATGGGATGTTTTGAAGGGATCTGGTGATGAAGGTAAAAGTGTTGTCAAAAAGAAGCAGGGAAGACATGGTGGTGGGCTCTGACATCTTTAACGCTTAAACCTGAAGAGACATTGGGAATACATTAGGGGTGACCTGCAATAGTCGCTGATTCGACTATAGTCGACTATACCCCCTAGTATGAACGTCTTAGTCGAATGTACCATTCTAACTGCATGGAGGTGCCCAAGAATGCAGCTAAGCATTAGTTGTTACATGAAATGTCTTTGTTTTCGTTATATATAGCCTTTTGTCAAATAAAATCATCCAAATTTCTGTTAATAAATATTTAAAAAAGGATGTTTGCGCATTAACCCTTCGGTTTTGTTGACCTCACGTTTTTTACTTTAGTGTTCCCGGTCTTCAGAGACCGGTCTGTTTTAACACACAAAAAAATTTTTCACCACCTTGCAAACATAGGCATAACATGTGTGTGTCTGTAGGTGTGTGTGTAGGTGTGTCTGTGTGTGTGTGTGTCTGTGTGTGTGTGTGTCTGTGTGTGTCTGTGTGTGTAGGTGTGTGTGTAGGTGTGTGTGTGTGAGTGATTGTGTGTGTGTGTGTGCGTGTCTGTGTGTGTTTAGGTGTGTGTGTGTGTGTGTGTGTGTGTAGGTGTGTGAGTGAGTGAGAGTGTGTGTGTGTGTCTGTGTGTGTGTGTGTGTGCACGCGCGCATGTGAATTCATGCACATGAGTGGCATGTCACACTCAGATCAGAGTGTGCCTTGCAAACATAGGCATAACATGTGTGTGTGTCTGTGTCTGTAGGTGTGTGTGTAGGTGTGTCTGTGTGTGTAGGTGTGTGTGTGTGTGAGTGAGTGAGTGAGTGTGTGTCTGTGTGTGTTTAGGTGTGTGTGTGTCTGTGTGTGTTTAGGTGTGTGTGTAGGTGTGTGAGTGTGTGTGTGTGCGTGTGTGTGTGTGAATTCATCACACTCAGATCAGAGTGTGCCTTGCAAACATAGGCATAACATGTGTGTGTGTCTGTGTCTGTAGGTGTGTGTGTATGTGTGTCTGTGTGTGTAGGTGTGTGTGTGTGTGTGTGTGAATTCATCACACTCAGATCAGAGTGTGCCTTGCAAACATAGGCACAACATGTGTGTGTGTCTGTGTCTGTAGGTGTGTGTGTATGTGTGTCTGTGTGTGTGTCTGTGTGTGTAGGTGTGTGTGTGTGTGTGTGTGAATTCATGCACATGAGTGGCATGTCACACTCAGATCAGAGGGGCCTTGCAAACATAGGCATAACATGTGTGTGTGTGTCTGTGTGTGTAGGTGTGTGTGTATATGTGTGTGTCTGTGTGTGTGTAGGTGTGTGTGTGTGAGCGAGTGAGTGAGTGAGTGAGTGAGTGAGTGAGTGAGTGAGTGAGCGAGTGAGTGAGTGAGCGAGTGAGTGTCTGTGCGTATAGGTGTGTGTGTGTGTGTGTCTGTGTGTGTTTAGGTGTGTGTGTGTAGGTGTGTGTGTGTGTGTGTTTAGGTGTCTGTATAGGTGTGCGTGTGTGTGTGTGAGAGAGCGAGTGTGTGTGTGTGTGTGTGTGTGTGTGTGTAGGTGTGTGTCTGTGGGTGTGTGTGTGTGTCTGTGTGTGTAGGTGTGTGTCTGTGTGTGTAGGTGTGTGTGTGAGTGTGTGTGTGTAGGTGTGTGTAGGTGTGTGTGTGTGAATAGGGATGTTTTCTGTCTCATAGATGAATATATTCTGAATACCCATTCACTTCCTGTGATGGTCACGCTTGACCGGCAACAACACAGATGTAAAACATTGGTTTAAACACTCAAAATTCAATGAAAAAGATGATCATCACTTTTATATGTTCCAGTGCATAGTGTGGAGGATGGCATAAGGCCTTGCAGCAATCAGATGTAAAACACAATATTTATGAGTGGTTTAAGTTGTAAATCGGTCAGATTTGACCCGAACACGACAGGAGGGCATCTTCCTTACTACACATTAATACATCACACCCTGCAGTTGCACAATCCAAACGAGCGGAGCTGAACACGCTACAGAATACGCAGCATCTGCCGAGATTATAATGGCTACTAAAAAACTTCAAAAGTATTTTTGAAAAACATAAAGATGAATCAAACAAAGTAAAGTGCAACTTATGTCATCAACGTCTTTCATTTCGCACGACAACAACCAACAGGGCATAGGCTACCATTTAAAACGGGTAAGGCGAAAAAAAATGTTTGTCGTTTCGGTCGTGTCGTCGCGGTGCGTCTCAAGTAGGTCTATAAACATTTTTTGTTGTTGTTTGCTTTTAAACCCCGTTACTTGAACCTTTCCTTATATTTTTTTGCTGTTGTGTGGCAATTTTTTTAATATTTTCAGGCAGGCATATTTTATTTAAAATATTTTTGACATTTTGCACGGTGCCTGTCTGACAGTTCGATATGCGGAATGCGCTCTGACGATTAATGTTCTCTAACGTTTCATAAAAAAAAGTAAATAAATAAAAGCTGAATAAAGCCAACCTACCGTGTTTATTCATTTATCTAAGTGTTTTAGGTTTTTACTTTGAAGAGGAAAAAAGTCCTGAATGAGAACGACCGTTTAAGGCGCTCTAAAAATAAATAAAATAAACCCGATTCGACTATTAGTCAACTAGTGTACCTCCCACAACAGTTCCTGCATATCCCAAGTAGTCACGAAATCACTCTCTACAGAGCTACCATAGTTTCAGTTCTCATGCTCAGCACGCATGTCTAATGATGGAAAACACCTTCTATACAATCAAAGTTTCACAAAACAAACAACATTTCAGGAAATCATAGATCATTACAGAAACTATACCTAAGAAACTATGGAGTAAATGATTCATAGTTTGCACAAGTGACATTCAGTCTTAAGTTTGCATTCAGTCTTAAACATTGGAATACTGACAAGCTACCAATTTGTTTTTTCCTCTCATGAGAAATGTTCCAGGTTGGTGAGCATTTTTACAGCATAACAGGATGCAGGTTTTCCACTAAAACCTGTCAGGAGTGGATGAGTAAAATGTGGTCTGGCTTTAGCCACCAGAGAAAGATTCCAGACTGGGGGTCTTGCCAGTTCACTAATTCTAACTATTTGTGACAGAAAGGAAATCTGCAAGACAGAATAACCCAGTAAAGAAAGGTCAGGTCGAACTGTTACTCCTAATAGAGAGAGATACCATGCCTATAAATAGAAACTAATGAATCATATATATAATTATACTTATCATATCATATACAAGCTAAAAAACATAAATACATATTGAAGATTCATTGATCCCAAAGGAAATTGGGAAATTATGTTAATCTGGCGCATCGGTGTAAAGCACCGCGATCTCAGAGTGGCCGCTGTGTCTGAAACATGCCGCCAATCACAGATGGGGGGAAAGATAGAAAGATAACATTAGGAAGGAGACAAAAAATATTGTCGCAGATTCTCGACAGGGCAACAGTCTGTGAGCACACAAAAAACCAACTTTCAAAGTCTGCCATTAATACAATTTATCTGATTATATCTTACATAATATTATATGATTATGTCTTACTCAAGTTCTTTCACAAATGTTTTTTTTAACTTTAATTCAAGATAAAATGTTTAAGAAAATATTTAGAAAAAAAGCACAATAGCATTATCAGGCCTGATAGTTTTCAGGCACCACGCCGGAATTCCGGTGTACCGACATGTCCGCGAGAAAAAAAAGGTTTGTCTAATGCATGGGTTAAAGTTCTCCGTCACCACAACGGATTTCCTTCATTTGAATTTTTTGTAGGGAAAATCTGTCAAATCATTATAATAAACCACACTCGCGCACGTGCTATCTGTTTTGAGGCCGAAATATGATCCTCTCACTGGATCGTCAGCGCTGGATGGATAACGGCGGTGTCACTTGATCAGAGTTGCCAGGTTCGCGGTTTTCACGCCAAATTGGGCTTGTTTGAAAATCCAGCCGCGGGTAAAAATTCTAGGGTCACGGGGTGCGTTTTTTTGGGCTACTTTTGAGTTGGGCTACCGCGGGAGTTACAAGTGAGCACTAAGAATCGATTGCAAATTTAATACTTAATACCCCCACCCCCCCCCCCCCCCCCCTTGACAACTTACACTCGCCACCCCCCCCCCCCCCCCCCCTCGACAGATTACACTCGCCGCCAACACCCCCCCCCCCCCCACCCCCGTCAACAACTTTGGTCTTTGGGCTACTTCAGGCTTCTGAAGGGTGGGTTTAGACTGACTTTGTGTGGGATATTTTGTAGGACCTGGTAACCGGCACTTGATTGACTTGTGGGTCATCCCGCCTTCTGATTTTCGGACATTACGTAAAAAAGTTACCTCTCTCCTGCCTTAAGTCCAGTTTGTTTTGGTCAGTTTATGTTTTCAACTTGATTGGTCGTGCTGAAGACATCAACGCTCTGATTCAATCGACATAAACATCATACAGGCAGTCCCTGAGTTACGAGGTTCCCGAGTTATGATTTTTCGTGGTTTGACACTTCTCCCATTTACTGTATAAAGCCTTGTTTGGACCAAAGTGGTTCTGCGTCGTAAACAGAATTTGGTGTTTGGTGTGCGCTGCGTCAGGAAAGGCCTTAGTTAAAAGCAGCTATGGATAAAGGTATTTGCCAAAAGGCTAGCTTTAGGATAGGATAACTGCGAAAGTATAGTATCTGATTGGCTGCAGTCGAAAATGATTGACATATGCTCCACCCTTTACCCACGCCCACCGGGGCTCCGGCCTGCAGCATTACATATATATATGGCACACAGACGCTCGCGCGGGTTGTGACGCGTCAAGTGTAAACCTATCTAAAAAGTGAAGCTCAAGTGTTGAATGAAGGCAGCAGCAGAGTAAACGAGACGCGACTGGAGCATGTGTAGTTTTCTCACGAGACAGCCTGATCGCTTGACCTGGTGACATCGCCATCTACCACTCTGGCAGTGAGGATAATATGGGTTTGAGTAAAAGTATTTTCCGAGTAAAAGTATTAAGCTAATAGAAAATATGTAGTGAAGTAAAGTGGAAGTAGAAGAAAATTATAACATTATAATAATAATAAAAAAATAATAATACTCCAGTAAAGTACAGATACAGCATTTTAGTCCTTAAGTACAGTAGTGAAGTGTTTCTACTTCGTTACTATACATCTCTGAGTATAAAGCACAATAACTCCTCATAAGTGAAGGCAGCCAGTGAAATTAATGCAAGAAATAATGATTATGACAGATCAGCCAGGAGCAATGTGCAATCAGGGTGTTTTATTACCAAAACACACAAAGAGTAACAGGTGAGGTGCTGTTAATGCAAATCACTGCACTCAGCCACCAGTGGGAGTTAAACAGGGAGAAGTTAATGAGGCACAGATGAAAGATGTGAGAGAAATAATTATGCATCTACAGATTCTCACCATTTATTAAATACCAAAAAAGACAACATCAGCAGACCAGTTGGATGAACTTCTGTTTATCACAGAACACCTTATATCCATGCAAAAAGATTGGATCGCTGAAACACTGAAGTACAGTTAGATACCTACATCTGGTTTGGCTACATACTCAGTGAGATTAGGAGTTAAATCTATATTCAATAAGATAAATCTAATGCACAAATAAACTGTATTTAATTGTAGAAGATATGTACGGTTCTAATTGAAAGCTGATAACCATATGAATCTCTGATGAAAGAATTCATAATTGTTCATGACAACTATATGGACAGCAGATGATTTTTGTTTTATTTTAATTTTCTGAACTTCAGCAGAACTGCCAAATCAGACAGCTAAGATGCGCTGAATATCTTGCCAAGATGTGTTCATGGTCACATACATATTTTGTGCCTGCAAATCTGGAGTAGGACCTTTTAGTGAAGTCCAGATCTAATCTGTATTCTCAAGAGTTTGATCGGATTATCCTTAATACAAGAGGTAATTTACTGTTCAATAAAAAATAACTGAACTTCATTTAATTAAGTGACTGATCAGGTCCAAAGATTCTGATTGTAGTGCATGGAGTATGTCTTTGTAAAGCCAAGTGAAACTACAAATAGACTTAGAACAGATGACTGACAACATGAACAATTTTCATAACCAAACAAAAGTCATATTTAGTGCCTCATATGTAGTGATCAGGGGTTTAAAGTTTGCATGATGATTTTTTTTCTATGGGAATCAACACAATCCATAGAAGTAGAAGAGATAGCATTATTCTTTGTCCCAAAGAATTTAGTCTCTGGAGAAATTCATAAATAACCATACTTTCACCAGTCATTTTACCAGAAGAAATTATTTTAAAAAACATGTGTCAAGTAGACTGCAGTCCATCTGTCTAGGCAGAATTTGTTAGTCTTAACCTTTATCTGTATTACAGTCAGTGCTAGACGCTGCATCACATTAAAGTAACTGTATGTTAAGTATGTATACTCCTCTAGTGAGTAATGTGTTCATGGCACGAAGAAAGATGAGGGGACCATAGTTGTTTGGGGACAGTGCGAAATAAATATGATTACTGTCTGCATACACAAGGTAAAAAATATAAAAATAAAAAACACAAAATATAAGATTTGGCCAAGACAAAGCATTTCTAAGGTAAATAAAGGTGAACAATACAATAGAATCAAACAATGGTACACACCACAAGTCACTGACACTTTCAGAAACATTGTTTTCTCTTTTGAGAAAACATTCTTAACCATTTTAGGACAGGTCATGACAGTCGAACCCACTTTTCAAGTCCGGCTATAAGAATGTTATGGTCTATGCACTGAAATCAATAAACTCAGTAAGACTGATACCTTCCTAGAATCAGTATTTAAATTATTGTCATTACTTTAAGATAGAACATTATTAAGTTTCCTGAAAATTATTCTGTCAACAAAGGCTAGATGTGAAATGGGTCTGTTATTAATTAACAAAGTTCTAGGGTTGATCTAGAGGCTTCACAACTGCATTGCTGTTTGAGGAGTAAGGCAAAATGGCCAATAAGAGTGAAGCATTTACTATCAGCTGCTACTGAGTAAGTCAGTAATGTATCACGGCTGCAAGTAAATGATTTAATGAAATCACTGTATCAATTAAAATGTAATTGTTAATAACACTAAACTGGTACATTTTAGCCATGATAACCTATCGCAGTGATGGTTACACTGTTCAGTTGATCCTAAATGAGGGACCAAACTGTGTTGCTCACTTCACTCATTCATTAATCTGTGAACCACTGTGAATGCCTTTTGCTATTGTTAATGTTACTGTTGAAAATGCTAGAGGAAAAGGTTTGTTATACTTTGTATATTATTGTAATTGTAATCATGCAGCCTATCTTTGAAGATTTCTTCATGAAACAAAGACTTGCTTTATAGCATCTACATGCAGCTTTCCTGAATTCTCTTTTTTGAATATCAACTGCAGTAGCATTTTTTTCACGGTGCTTTCTGCTGTACTGAAATGGTTTTAGCATTAACGGGATCTCATCTATTACACTAGAAACATTCGAGTTGAAGCCATCCAGCAGAGCATGAACTGACATAGATGGTTTGTATGGTGCCAAGCACATTTTGCTCATGAAATATGTAGCTCTTGCTTTATAAATCTCTTCTTAAAACTGAAACAAGAGATACTGAGTTATAATAAGGCCCACAATGTAATGGTCTGGCAAAGCCTCATCTTTAACAGAGATTGACGTTTTGAGACCTTTTGAGACAACCAAATGCAGAAAGTTACCATGACCATGTGGGCTATCCTCCACATGCTCCCTGTGACTAATCCAACTTCAGAATTGTAGGAATACAAAATTATTTGTTGGCACAACATGAAAATAGTTGTCACAAAACAAAAAAATGTATCACAAACTATAGAATTTAAATTCCTTAACTTAAAATGTTTATTTCAGTTAATAAGCATAATTTTGCTCTCTGAACCTTGAACATCCAACATAACAGCATGTATTTGTAGAGCATAACCGCTGGAATTTTTGAGAATGCAAAAAGGAAGGAGGCACGTGTTTGCACCAGAGATTACAATATTCACTAGAGACTTCAACCGTGAGTCACATCACATTCAGGAGAATACATGTTACATCTAGCCAGCAAAAAAAAAACCCTACATTTCAAAATGCCAGTTTATTGTGTGTTAGCAAGCTCTTCATATTTGAAGATGGCATTTGAGCAGTCTTTAACATCTTAGAACAGATAGCCACTATTGGTAAGATCCCTTTACTAATAAGCCAAATGTTAACTCATATTAAATCAGCTCTGCAATTTTACGTTTTGTAAAAAAAATATTTTTCTGGTTCCTGTTTGCTAACCATCTGCCTAGCTAACTTATGTATCCTAGTCTTTTTGTGGTTTGCCATTTGATAAACTATTAAATGGCTTTATGCTTGAATTTTACCATAGTCTATATAAAGCTCTTAATTTTTTACATCAATGGTAAATAATTTACAACTAAAATGCTTAGTGTTATTTAATGAAATTCAGCCCATCATTTATCTCCAACATGAAATGTTTTTAATTTGATTAACACTTAACAAGTTACTTGAGTTAATTGAAGTGACCAGAATGTTCTGTGCAACATTTGAATTCTTCTGATATTTGAATGCATATCACAGCTGTGTTTGTAGATGGGCTCTTCTGTTCTTCAAGGTCTTCTCATGTATACGAGAGCATGTTTCTTCTTGGACCCAAGGCTGCAAGAAGCAATTGGTCTAATATTCCCCTAGATGGTTTTTCAGTAACACCTAAATCTTCCGCAAAAAGCTTTGGTGACACTATTGATTCTTATGTTTGATTTGACACACATATATGCAATGTCACTAAGGCTGCCTTTTTCCATTTATGTAACATTGCCAAGCTGAGACATTTACTTTCATTATCAGATGCAGAGAAACTATCTTTTGTCTCATCATGATTGAACCACTGTTTTGGTCTTTTAATTGGTCTTCTAATTGGATGCTCTAAACAGTCCCTAAAGCCCCCCGCACACAGCGAGCAACTAGTTGCAACTAGTTGCTCGCTGTGTGCGGGGGGCTTAAAGAAACATCAACTTGTACAGAATGCTGCAGCTAGAGTCCTAACTAGGGCTAGAATATCGAATCTATTTTATAATCCTTCTGTTTACCTGTCAGGCTTTAAATGGTCTTGCTCAGCAATATCTGGCCGAGCTCATTCCATACTATAACCCATCTCGCTTGCTGTGTTCTCAAAATGCAGGCTTTCTTAGTTCTGAAAATTAGCAAGACTACAGCTGGAGACATAGCCTTCTCATTTAAAATCCCTCAGTTATGGAATAATCTTCCAGCTCCAATCTGAGATTCTCACACAGTTCCAATTTTTTAATCTAGACTTAAGACTGAACTATTTAATAAAACCTTCAGTTAATGTACATATAATATACATATGAAACCTTAGTGCTTAGCTTTGCATGTTATGGCTTACTGCACATACTGCAGGATGGACATATTTATAGCATCTAACGTTCTTTCCATTTTATATGTTTCTGATAAGCATTGGAATGGGAGAGATTAGACACATGAGTTCTGGGCTTCTATTGGCAACATGTCCTGCTAACATCATTGAAACCCGGAGGCTAAATACAAGGACTAAATTGCAACCATGAACCATGGAAGTTAACAACAAAATGATTGGTACTAAATCAATGACTGATAACATCTGACAGGGTCGAAACAGAAACATCAAAACAAACACACACGCACTAAACACATGGAACTTTGGTAATTGTGACAATCTGGGCCTTTCTGTGAAATGTTGAAGATTGGCATTTGTCATGAAAATTTGTTATTCAACATTCCTTAGTCTATTACAACAGAACTAAAATGGTAAAAAGTACATTGATGTGCTCATGGCAACTGAAATGTAAACAACCTCTGAAAGTGAGAGAGAAGTCAGTGTGACTCTAGGAAAAATACTAACAAAAGCATTGTGGTGTACTGCAGGGGTGGAGTTAAGGCCCTTTTGGGTTCTTAAAACACTGAAGACTTAACCAGCAAAACAAGACACACCTGAAAGTGATAATGAGGGGAGGAGAACAAGGCAGGGGTGTGAAGACAGAGACTAGGGATTTCAACATAATAAAATTATGTTGGGATTTCAAAATAAAAGACACTCAAACACACAGAGAACAAAACAAAAGACATGACTGACAGGGGGGAGGCAGGACCATGTCTTTATCGCTTACAACCTGTTTTATTTATTTAAACTCACCAGGTTATTAATGATTTACAAATACATTTACTAAAATATGCTATGCAGTTTATATGATCAAAGCCTATATTTAAAAAATATATAAAACTTTATTTGAAATTTATTCAAAGTTCAGTGAGTGAAATAAAATATACAGTGAAAGATATTCAGTGTCTCCTAAAATTACTGTCAACCAGAGCTGGAGTGGCTAATCGGGAGATTCGGGAGGATTCCCGATGGGCCGGCTCATGTCCCTCTCTAGTTTGGGCCAATTTGTAGGGAAAAATAATTTTGGGCCGAATTTGGTCATGAAACTCCTGGGCTGAAAAAGGGGCCCACTCCTGCCCTGCTGTCAACCCTTGTAAAGTTAAAAAAAAGGTATAAAACTTATTTTGTGTTTAATCTTACGTATTTCAGAGAAAGCAAACTGTTCTCCAAAGATGAGCAAATGCTGCTAATATTTCTGGAGGGCACAGTATTTCTTTTGTCACATCTGTGACAGTTTTAAGAGTCTTGTTACTGCAAGGAACTTACATATGTTTTCCAAATGGAGAACTGTCATATTTTCTACTGTTTTCTACTATTTCTACTGTCTACTCCCCTCTTTTTACTATTTCTACTGTCTACTCCCCTCTTTCTACCATTTCTACTGTCTACTCTCCTCTTTTTACTATTTCTACTGTCTACTCCTCTTTTTACTATTTCTACTGTCTACTCCCCTCTTTTTACTATTTCTACTGTCTACTCTCCTCTTTTTACTATTTCTACTGTCTACTCCTCTTTTTACTATTTCTACTGTCTACTCTCCTCTTTTTACTATTTCTACTGTCTACTCCCCTCTTTTTACTATTTCTACTGTCTACTCCCCTCTTTTTACTATTTCTACTGTCTACTCTCCTCTTTTTACTATTTCTACTGTCTACTCCTCTTTTTACTATTTCTACTGTCTACTCCTCTTTTTACCATTTCTACTGTCTACTCCCCACTTTTTACTATTTCTACTGTCTACTCCCCTCTTTTTCAGTTGTGTTTGTCAGTGAAATTAAATGAATTGTATATAACAAGACTACTCATTTTGTATGTTATAACATTTGTAAAAAGGTTCACTTTCTTCTTGTAGCTTTTATATATATATGGGGCATATATCAGAGCAAATGTCATATATATATATATCATATATATATATGTCATATATATATCATATATATATATATATCATATATATATCATTATATATATGGGGCATATATCAGAGCAAATGTCTATTTGCGTGAGCATGTTGGGGTTAGCTGGATTCCCATGTAGCAGCAAACAGAACTCTGCAAACAGATTTTAGAGATGTTTTGCAACTTTTAATCAATTTGTTTATAATGAATCCTTCTCATCAGCAGCCATAGTGGAGTCTAACTCAGGAATGTTCAGCCTCTCCTCACACTAAACCGCAGAAAAATAATGTCATCTGTTAATTTAGATTAACAAAAAGACATTCGCAATGTCAGCGCAATCCCCATCATTCAAGAGTGAGGTCTCAAGATATAACTAAAATAATGGCTTTTGACAGAATTGTTTTTAACATTTTCTATTAGGGCACCAAAAGATAATAGATATACATGTTCTTTGGAAAACTAAGTATTACTGCAGTGACAATTTGACTTCAAACTATATTTTTGAGCACCTCTAAATTAAACACAGGCCTACTACATTCCAGATGTCTTCCATTCCTTGGTGATAACTCATAGTACTAAATTGTTTTTTTGTAATGACTATTAGAAATTGTATCAGGAGTCACCTCTATCATAACACTTTACTCAACTGTAAATCAGACAAATATTCATCCACCTTGCAATTGCTATACAAAATCTAGTTCAGTAAAATGCAGCTTAGTTCTCTGTATATGTGATTCAGGCATATCCAGTTTTTTTTTATCCTAACCTTACATTAGTCACATAGCACTATTAAACCACAGAGGATTAAACTACACATGAAGCTTCCAATTATGGTAATAAGACTGTTACAAAAAAAAAACTAAATGTAACATAAAACATTTTTTTATTTACTGCTACTGTCAGTGGAACAAATTTGTCATACGGGCAAAACAAAAAATCATTTCAACCACCACATCTGAGAGGACTAAATTAAATTAAGTAACAAACAGAGGTGCAAACAAAATAAGCTAAATAGGAAATATCTAATGAGGCACAGACATCAATACACTAGTCTTTACACTGTGTAATTCTAGGAATGAGGGTACATTACATGAGAAGATAAGTAATGCAGCTGCAAGACTACACAGAAAGTTCTAGATGATCTACTTTAGTGAGAACAACCATCAGGTGATCATATTACAGGAGCTGGTTCAAAGATGGTACCTGACCAAAAAAGTACAATGCTATCTCGTAGCCACGAAACAAAACCAGTAACACAACCAGAACTGTCTAAGAAAAGATACTAGATGTGCTGTCTGGCAGCGTAGTAACACTAATCCCACCATGACACGGCAGCTGTATTGTAGGAGTAGTGCACACGTCCAAATGTCTGGCTAGCAAAGACTTCGTCTTACCACTATACACAAAGGAGACAAGGCATTATGCTAGAAAAACAGTTCTCTCAAGCTACACTTCACTGTTTCCACACACCGATATTTTTCAAGCAGTGATTTTCCCTGAGACATTTTCTTGCCTTCTGTGATGTCTGTATTTTTCCTCCTTGCTTTTTACATGCATTATGTAACTCCTTTATATTGTTCATATTAGCTCAGACTTTGAACATATAGGAAATCCAAAGAAACGACTCTTGTGTGGAGCGAACCTGAATCTGAGTTTGGTCTGCATAAATACCTATGACTCAAAAACAACCAACAATGATTGAAAGACAGCACTCACATAAATATATTAAAAATATAAACAGACCACACCACTAAATGCACTAAAATGTATTTAGGCCGTGTCAAAGATTTAGCAAACTGGCAATGTTTCTGCCTAATAGGCCTTCATCAGGGCAAAAAGGTAGCTACAAGCAATGCAATACAAAAGAAAAACAACATGTGTAACAATAAATGTATGTTGTTAACCAACAAGTTTGATCATTTTGCTCATTTAAATGTCAGTAGTGCCAAAACCAGTAATTTATTGAATGCAGTCATTTATTGTGTGATTCACAGATGACTATATTCAGAGAAATCATATATTCACCCAACAATATGCTATGAATTTTCTGTCATGGTAATATGCAATGAAAAACTAAATTGCAAACAGCAGTGGTACTGGAAAACTACACTGACATTGCTTGGCCACTTGCCTGCTTTCTCTATTAAAAAAAATAAAAAACACTGCATTTGCAAACTTAAATAGCATCAATAGTGCTATATGACATGGTGTGTCCCAAAAATATTCAACAAATATTTACAGCACTGAACAGTGTTTTAATTGCATATTTAGATAATTTCAAACCTTTTACGATTTAGATTCAAGACACTTTTAAATGAAACACAAACTCAATACTTTTTTCACCCAATACTGAACACTTCAAGACACTTTTTCTCTCCAAATCATGTCCTAGTGCTATACTTAGGCATGGTTCATATAAACAATTAAATGTGTCCTTAAAATGTAATAAAAATTGTTTGAATACATTGCACAGATATTGATTTACATTTAATGTAAATGTAATTAAATGTAAATGTAAATCAAATGTAAATCAATCAATAAACTAACATCAACTACCTAATTAACAAGCTAATCACAAAAATGTGATTGTAGTAAATATATACACATAAGTAAATCAAATCAACATAGAATTATTCATGCGTTAGTATTTTTATATTTGTAATTTTTATCATGAAATGTGGAAAATATGACTTTTATAATAAGGAAAGCCTGCATATCTGTCACAGTGGGGCAGGGTCAACCCCACAGGGGACCCGCCCACTGCACATTCCACACATTCCACAACACAACCCCTCTCCTTTCCAATTTACCTACTTACACCTTAATCACCGTCACCTGTCTCCCATCTGTCTCACCCCCTACTTCAGCCCACAGGTCCAGCCCACAGGTCCATACAGGAGTGAGTCTGCCTGCGTCGTCTTCCTCTGTCTTCCTCCCGGCTGCCGAGTCACGGACTTTACGCTTTAAGCTCCAGCACCGTGTGCGTGTGGCTTTGCTTTGCTTCACTTGAGTGTGATTGATGTTGCTGTAGTATGGACATTAAGGAGTCCATGGCACCATATTCCACGTCTGCTGCTTCTGTCACCCTGTTACAATATCTTTCTAGTCAAATAATATATCATTATATTACATACATTAATTAGAAACCCACAGTATACTAGTTTACTATTAGTATGTCTCAGTCATACTGTAGTAGTCATGGTCTGGTGGTTAGGGAGCTGGTCAACTGGAGGGTTGTGGGTCTGGTTGTGGGTCTGGTTGTAGGAGGGTTGTGGGTTTGATACCCAGACCTGAGGCCCAACTGGGCGCCAGGCTGCCCACCACTCTGGGCACCTGTGCACCACAGCCCCCTAGTAATCACTAGTGTGTGTATGTGTGTGTGCGCACCACAGCCCCCTAGTAATCACTAGTGTGTGTTAACTGCACAGATGGGTACATGCAGAGGACAAATTTCGATTGAGGTGAAAATCACAATTGACAAATATGGCACATTATATAACATCAGCCAGCAATTTTATGCTATTTAGGTATATGCATATTGAAAGAAGAAAATGAATGCTGGGAGTAATGTCAGATTTGTTTTTCTGGATATCACTACCAGATATCTCATGTACATAAACTACAGTTAGATTTCCAAATTGGATTTCTCACATTTTATAAGAAATGCAGATAAATCGAATATAAATCACTAAATGCTCTATGGTATTAGTTAGTTTGTTTGTATTTGGTTTGTTTGTTCCGAGCCTTCACTCTCATTTCTACCATATTTCAGGGTCATTAATGGATGAATATTAGCTCATAATTGGAAGGTGATGGTGGCAACTGAACTCAGTTATAGACATAATAAAATGACTGACTGTGATGAAAGCTGTGAAACCCAGAATATATGTTTTTTCCACATAAAGTTGTCAACACCTAGTGAGGAACAACAGGTAGCAAGCCAAAACAAATACAAAAGAAATTTAAATTTACTCGAAAATAAACAGATTTTCCTTGGTTGAAGTAATGGTTTTGGTTAGATGATTTAAGGGCAGACACAAACAGTTCCTGTCTGTCTGTTATTAGACAGTGAGCACCAGTGTACTTATGGTGTCATCCTGAAGATATGACTCGCTCCTCTGATGCCCTTCGTGAGTTAGCTGGCCCTCTACATTGGGCCACGCGTTCAGAGAATGGACCTTTCATCTCATTTCATCTCTGCATTACCTCCGTGTTGTTCTGTGAATATTATGTTGCACCATGTTGTTTCTATCATAGTGTATTAGTCTGTTGGAAATGTTGTTGAATATGTGTTTCTCAGATACCTCAGCCACAGAGGGAACGATGGTGCTGTTTCTCCGCTCTGTTTCTCCGCTCAGTTTCTCCGCTCAGTTTGCTGTTTTGCTGTTACTGCTGGATCTTGGTTGCCTTTTTGACAAATGCGCTGTCACAAGCTTTCAAAGCTGCGTTTTGTTTGCATTCCGCCTCTTTGCTGGCCCACAGCTCCTCCAGCTGGTGGGTGTAAACTCCCAGTTAGCCCCAGGTCAGTTTCCCAGAGGTTTGGATGAGTAAAACGTTTGCTGATTCTCACCAGCGGGTCACCTGTAGCCATCCCAACGCTGCACCATCTGAAAAGGCCAGTGTGTCTTCTGGAACATCTTCCTGTGTGAACATGACGTGACTGTTCGCTGAAGGCTCGCATGTCCAGAACGTTGCCTGATGCAATGGCTGGGTGCCTGGAAGGTTCTTCTCTGTATGTAGCTTGGCTCCAGCGGTTGACTGGAGAATATGTTTCTGTCTGAAGAAGATCCCTTGTGTAACCTTGCATTTCAGAAACAAGCTAAAGCATTCTAAGCTTTCGAAGGATACTGTCTTTTTGGAAATACTTTTAGGATATTTTTGCTATCATGTGAGTTTGATAAAAAAAATTATTGTGCATGTACTGGAAAAATAACCCAGATTCTATGTGAACATTTGCCCAACAAGATTGTCTGTCTGTTCATGACTGGCAGGGTCAGGTTGACAAGCATACGTACAGTGAATGTTGCTTGGCTCGGGGATCAAAGATTCCTCACTAGCTCAAATGAATTGTCCCATGTGTGAGAGCAGCGTGTCTAGGCCTGAATCGTGAAAGTCGCTGTGATTATATTTTAAATGAACCAAGACCACAGCTCTCTGATGTACAAAACAAACAAATACACCACCACTGAAATACACAACGTGCACGTGTTTATGTGCGTATGCACACACGCAAATGCACTCACAGGCAAACACATATGTTCCCAGGTCTTTTCTTCATTGTGCTTGTCAATGGCTTGTCATGCGGGCAACATCTGAGTTTGCTGGTCCATTAAGCTTCGCTTGAAGCTCTCTAGTTCATTTTCTGGTTCAGAACTGACTTGTTATGTTCCCTGTGGCAGATCAAACTGAACAAGGTGTTACTGATGACTTCTCTGCTCTAGAAGTGAAGCTTGTCTTTAGCAGATCTCTATATTTGGCTTTGCATATTGCAATCCATTAATTTACACCCATTCCAAGAATGTTCTTTTTTGTGAAAAGAACCCAGGCCGCCTCTCTCCCTTGATCACCTTTGTGTGCAAGCTTGGGGAGAATGCTTGTTGGACCTTGTGTGAAAAAAAAACCCTTACATCCATATAATCTGTATGCCTGGAACTCGTGCACTGAGAAACATTCCACGGTGCAAAAGTGTATCACGTGTTAAATGCGTTAAAATTCGTACATTTTTTTAGTTCGTTATTTTCCGTGTAATGAATGAATCGAAATTAACGTGTTAAAATCCCACCCCTAGGGGCAGTCATGGCCTGGTGGTTAGGGAACTGGTCTTGTGACCGGAGGGTCGTGAGTTCGATTCCCAGACCTGAGGCCATGACTGAGGTGCCCTTGAGCAAGGCACCTAACCCCAACTGCTCCCCGGGTGCCGGGCTAGGGCCGCTCTGGGCACGTGTGATCCACAGCCCCCTAGTAATCCCTAGTGTGTGTGTGTGTGTGTGTGTGTGTTCTAACTGCACAGATGGGTTAAAAGCGGAGGACAAATTTCGATTGCGGTATAAAAGTCACAATTTTCAAAATATGGCACATTTACATTATATATATATATCCACGTAATATATAATCCCACGTAATACATCCACGTTAACTGCTGTAGAGTATATACAGTACAGTGTAACTGCTGTAGAGTATATACAGTACAGTGTAACTGCTGTAGAGATAAAACTATGGACTTTTTTATCTGTCAACAGATAAAACAAATTAATAGATTAATTAAATATAACACTTAAACTAAACTTAACAGCTACTAATGTAGCTGCAAACAAATACTCTAATATTCAAGTTTGAACAAATAGTATTTTTAACCTTTCAGAATTTTTTTTTTTTAATCCAACCTGGACTTTACACACTTGTGTACAGCTTATTTTAATTGCCATTGTCACAGCACTAAATCATCACAGCCGACGTGCAGGAGGAGGGCCACTCTGTAGCCGTCTGTCTCCAAATGGTTTCACTGTTGGCCAGATCTAAAATTTATGATACTCCTCTTTCCGACACACTGTCTCATGAACTAATTGTGAGACATCTGTCATGTTTAGATAAATGGTGCTGGAATGAAACAGCTAAACGATGTCACTAAACGCCAACGTCATTCCATCACCACACAGGCACATCACCCAGTGATGTGTTTAGCCTCCCTGCATACAGAGACATCATGCTGTAATTTCCCCAACAATGAGCCAATCATATCAGTCGGGGACTTAATAGACTACCCAGGGCAGTGCTTTTTGTAGTGTTTATCAGTGGAAAACAGCAACCCTGTGGTTTAATTTGTTTAATCTGTGTGGATATCAAGTTCAAATGAATCACTTCGAGGTTGTAAATGAACACCTGAGCACAGTAAATGGATTTTTGTCTTACTTATGGCCGAAGATTCAGGAACATTTGTCTTACAGACTTCATGTCATTTCCATGTTAGAATGTTTGTCCCGCTGTGTGGTAATCTTCAAGGGCAAAACTATCTTAAACATCATGACATCATTCATGAGCAGCTTTAAAAATTATGACGGTGACACAAAGATAGATTTAATTATCATGGGCTGTTATAAATCCCACTTTTACATGGCAGGAAACAGCATTTTATGATCACTGTTTACCAACAGCATGACTCTGAGAAGGTGAACAAAGCTAATTCTTAAGCCTGTGTGTAAACATCAGCCTCATAAAATGGTGCTATATATAGCCTATCCCAGTGGTGTGGTAGTGCAGCAGATACAACAAGTCAGGCACAATATCGGCTCATGGACAGATCTCTTAACCAAAGACTGCAATGTTGTTTGAACCAAGCTGTTAGGGCAAATCTCCTCTTAGCAAACAAAAACCTAGTAACTTCTCAAAACGGTGATTTAATTTATTACAAAAAGGTTTCAATAGTAAAATAGTTGTATCTGTATCATTAACTCTCATTCATTCAGAGTGGAGACCAAGACATCACAAACTCTCAGCTGCTCCTGAACTAATGAAATAAACACATTGTCCTTTTATTAATCTTTACCCTCCAATCTGAACTCTTGAAAAAATCTTCAAAAGATGAAAATCCACAGTCTTACCAGTACAAATGTTGCTTCAGTTATCAAGTGTTGCTTTGGTATTCACAAATAACTTCAAAGAGCAAAACTACAATTGCAAGTTAGCAATTGCAACAGTTAGCTAGAAGGAGCTAGCTTGCTAAATGCATAGATTTGATATCTCCAAGCAACCAAACCAAAAAGTTTGTTTCTGTGGTATGTCTTTTCAATGAAATAATAGTTTTACAGATAAATAATTAACAAATATCTTATATCGCAGACTATACTGTTAAAGGAAGACAAGAATTATATTACCATTATACCACCTTTAAATTCTTAAAAACCATCCTAAAATGATTTGTTGTGTATTATTATTTCATATTCTCTAATCAACATATAACACAGGCTCAGTGTTCATGGAAACAATCTTCTCAGTGAAGGCTTGCATATCCATGGTGCAATCAATGATTAAAAAATAAACATGACAAAATAGTTTATAACTTTTTTCTGAGACTCCTGTTTTGTGCAAACCAACCCATACCTAGAAATGAACTTTAATGTTGGTTTAATGGATTTAATGTGAGGAAACTGAAGTCTGTCTGGTGTGTTCATCTTTGTTGTACATATAATTACATATTCACTATCCACCCATTTCACATTCCTTTATGTGCAGTTTATGGGGTCTTTCTTGAGCATCGTTATATTCCCTCCAGCAGTTACTATCACTATTTCCAGGTCATCATATCATGCCATTGCTGTTACCAGCTCAACCTGGACTGGGTTGTATCAACCTTCACATGGAGAAAGAAGCCCAGCTCTTTAATTGTAATCTCATTTCACTTTCGAATTTTCTATCCCTCATTTACTACAGTGAAATACCAAAGTGCGATTTAGCCCAATAATACTTTTGAGATGATTTTGGCTGATGGATTTCAGAAGTGAAACAAACTGCACCCCACCTCCAATTCCAAATCTCCGCTCATCACTGCCAAAGACCCCAGAATCCATTTCTGAGAATGATCCAGCCTTGTGGCCTTGGCGTTGTACGCAGACAGACAGCCTCAGAGAGGTCGTGCAACACAGCCATCTATCACACTGCAGGCATGCTGTGTGCATGTGTGTCTCACACACACACTCCAAGAGCCCCAGAGGTGCATGTGGAGTTCTGAGGTGTGTGCATGGTGACAACATGTGGATTAGTTTTAAAATCACCTGAAGGGAACATGATGGGGGACATGATGGAAATGACAAGGTTTCGGTCACCAGACTCTCCATTTACGGCTGGATCAGATTATTTAGCAAAGCAGACAACCAATTTGGCACTTTGTTAATTTAGCAATAATAACTGATAATTTAATTTTTTTTAAGTTTCATGATTGTCTGAAGGTGCTTTTTGATGCCATCAACTCCACAAGAAAAGAGAAAAATGAACACATTCCATTACGGTGAAACAATCCTGTTTTCCTGACCATCGAAAGTGTTTACAGATGTGCTGTTACATTTTACATCTAAAATTGCAGCAGCAAACCAAAACCTGTTAAAAAATTTCATCATTTACACTAAGACACTATCGATGATTCCCAATTATTTCTAGGGAAACAATCTCGTTGGATGCTAAATAGCTCACATGGCATGGCAGCCTTTGTTTCATGCGTAAAGGAGACTTAAGAAATCAGAAAATGATGATAGAACGTGTCCTCTGGCCCTACGAGAGGTGCATGGATTCCAGATGTCAGCGCTCTGCTGCTCAGCTGTGTGTGTATGTGACGGTCTGGTTTAGCCTGATCTTCATCACACTGTGTGTGTATGTGATGGTCTGGTTTAGCCTGATCTTCATCACACTGTGTGTGTATGTGACGGTCTGGTTTAGCCTGATCTTCATCACACTGTGAGTGTATGTGACGGTCTGGTTTAGCCTCATCTTCATCACACTGTGTGTGTATGTGACGGTCTGGTTTAGCCTGATCTTCATCACACTGTGTGTGTATGTGATGGTCTGGTTTACCCTCATCTTCATCACACTGTGTGTGTATGTGATGGTCTGGTTTAGCCTGATCTTCATCACACTGTGAGTGTATGTGATGGTCTGGTTTAGCCTCATCTTCATCACACTGTGTGTGTATGTGATGGTCTGGTTTACCCTGATCTTCATCACACTGTGTGTGTATGTGACGGTCTGGTTTAGCCTGATCTTCATCACACTGTGTGTGTATGTGATGGTCTGGTTTAGCCTGATCTTCATCACACTGTGAGTGTATGTGATGGTCTGGTTTAGCCTGATCTTCATCACACTGTGTGTGTATGTGATGGTCTGGTTTAGCCTGATCTTCATCACACTGTGAGTGTATGTGACGGTCTGGTTTAGCCTGATCTTCATCACACTGTGTGTGTATGTGACGGTCTGGTTTAGCCTGATCTTCATCACACTGTGTGTGTATGTGATGGTTTGGTTTACCCTCATCTTCATCACACTGTGAGTGTATGTGATGGTCTGGTTTAGCCTCATCTTCATCACACTGTGTGTGTATGTGATGGTCTGGTTTACCCTCCTCTTCATCACACTGTGAGTGTATGTGACGGTCTGGTTTAGCCTGATCTTCATCACACTGTGAGTGTATGTGACGGTCTGGTTTACCCTCCTCTTCATCACACTGTGTGTGTATGTAATGGTTTGGTTTACCCTCATCTTCATCACACTGTGAGTGTATGTGACGGTCTGGTTTAGCCTGATCTTCATCACACTGTGTGTGTATGTGATGGTTTGGTTTACCCTCCTCTTCATCACACTGTGAGTGTATGTGACGGTCTGGTTTAGCCTGATCTTCATCACACTGTGAGTGTATGTGACGGTCTGGTTTACCCTCCTCTTCATCACACTGTGTGTGTATGTAATGGTTTGGTTTACCCTCATCTTCATCACACTGTGTGTGTATGTGATGGTCTGGTTTAGCCTCATCTTCATCACACTGTGTGTGTATGTGATGGTCTGGTTTAGCCTCATCTTCATCACACTGTGAGTGTATGTGATGGTCTGGTTTAGCCTCATCTTCATCACACTGTGAGTGTATGTGATGGTCTGGTTTAGCCTCATCTTCATCACACTGTGTGTGTATGTGATGGTCTGGTTTAGCCTGATCTTCATCACACTGTGTGTGTATGTGATGGTCTGGTTTAGCCTCATCTTCATCACACTGTGTGTGTATGTGACGGTCTGGTTTAGCCTCATCTTCATCACACTGTGTGTGTATGTGACGGTCTGGTTTAGCCTGATCTTCATCACACTGTGAGTGTATGTGACGGTCTGGTTTAGCCTGATCTTCATCACACTGTGTGTGTATGTGACGGTCTGGTTTAGCCTGATCTTCATCACACTGTGTGTGTATGTGATGGTCTGGTTTAGCCTGATCTTCATCACACTGTGTGTGTATGTGATGGTCTGGTTTACCCTCATCTTCATCACACTGTGTGTGTATGTGATGGTCTGGTTTAGCCTGATCTTCATCACACTGTGTGTGTATGTGATGGTTTGGTTTACCCTCCTCTTCATCACACTGTGAGTGTATGTGACGGTCTGGTTTAGCCTGATCTTCATCACACTGTGAGTGTATGTGACGGTCTGGTTTACCCTCCTCTTCATCACACTGTGTGTGTATGTAATGGTTTGGTTTACCCTCATCTTCATCACACTGTGTGTGTATGTGATGGTCTGGTTTAGCCTGATCTTCATCACACTGTGAGTGTATGTGATGGTCTGGTTTAGCCTCATCTTCATCACACTGTGAGTGTATGTGATGGTCTGGTTTAGCCTCATCTTCATCACACTGTGAGTGTATGTGATGGTCTGGTTTAGCCTCATCTTCATCACACTGTGTGTGTATGTGATGGTCTGGTTTAGCCTCATCTTCATCACACTGTGAGTGTATGTGATGGTCTGGTTTAGCCTCATCTTCATCACACTGTGAGTGTATGTGATGGTCTGGTTTAGCCTGATCTTCATCACACTGTGTGTGTATGTGACGGTCTGGTTTAGCCTGATCTTCATCACACTGTGAGTGTATGTGACGGTCTGGTTTAGCCTCATCTTCATCACACTGTGTGTGTATGTGACGGTCTGGTTTAGCCTGATCTTCATCACACTGTGTGTGTATGTGATGGTCTGGTTTACCCTCATCTTCATCACACTGTGTGTGTATGTGATGGTCTGGTTTAGCCTGATCTTCATCACACTGTGAGTGTATGTGATGGTCTGGTTTAGCCTCATCTTCATCACACTGTGTGTGTATGTGATGGTCTGGTTTACCCTGATCTTCATCACACTGTGTGTGTATGTGACGGTCTGGTTTAGCCTGATCTTCATCACACTGTGTGTGTATGTGATGGTCTGGTTTAGCCTGATCTTCATCACACTGTGAGTGTATGTGATGGTCTGGTTTAGCCTGATCTTCATCACACTGTGTGTGTATGTGATGGTCTGGTTTAGCCTGATCTTCATCACACTGTGAGTGTATGTGATGGTCTGGTTTAGCCTGATCTTCATCACACTGTGTGTGTATGTGATGGTCTGGTTTAGCCTGATCTTCATCACACTGTGAGTGTATGTGACGGTCTGGTTTAGCCTGATCTTCATCACACTGTGTGTGTATGTGACGGTCTGGTTTAGCCTGATCTTCATCACACTGTGTGTGTATGTGATGGTCTGGTTTAGCCTGATCTTCATCACACTGTGTGTGTATGTGATGGTCTGGTTTACCCTCATCTTCATCACACTGTGTGTGTATGTGATGGTCTGGTTTAGCCTGATCTTCATCACACTGTGTGTGTATGTGATGGTTTGGTTTACCCTCCTCTTCATCACACTGTGAGTGTATGTGACGGTCTGGTTTAGCCTGATCTTCATCACACTGTGAGTGTATGTGACGGTCTGGTTTACCCTCCTCTTCATCACACTGTGTGTGTATGTAATGGTTTGGTTTACCCTCATCTTCATCACACTGTGTGTGTATGTGATGGTCTGGTTTAGCCTGATCTTCATCACACTGTGAGTGTATGTGATGGTCTGGTTTAGCCTCATCTTCATCACACTGTGAGTGTATGTGATGGTCTGGTTTAGCCTCATCTTCATCACACTGTGAGTGTATGTGATGGTCTGGTTTAGCCTCATCTTCATCACACTGTGTGTGTATGTGATGGTCTGGTTTAGCCTCATCTTCATCACACTGTGAGTGTATGTGATGGTCTGGTTTAGCCTCATCTTCATCACACTGTGAGTGTATGTGATGGTCTGGTTTAGCCTGATCTTCATCACACTGTGTGTGTATGTGACGGTCTGGTTTAGCCTGATCTTCATCACACTGTGAGTGTATGTGACGGTCTGGTTTAGCCTCATCTTCATCACACTGTGTGTGTATGTGACGGTCTGGTTTAGCCTGATCTTCATCACACTGTGTGTGTATGTGATGGTCTGGTTTACCCTCATCTTCATCACACTGTGTGTGTATGTGATGGTCTGGTTTAGCCTGATCTTCATCACACTGTGAGTGTATGTGATGGTCTGGTTTAGCCTCATCTTCATCACACTGTGTGTGTATGTGATGGTCTGGTTTACCCTGATCTTCATCACACTGTGTGTGTATGTGACGGTCTGGTTTAGCCTGATCTTCATCACACTGTGTGTGTATGTGATGGTCTGGTTTAGCCTGATCTTCATCACACTGTGAGTGTATGTGATGGTCTGGTTTAGCCTGATCTTCATCACACTGTGTGTGTATGTGATGGTCTGGTTTAGCCTGATCTTCATCACACTGTGAGTGTATGTGACGGTCTGGTTTAGCCTGATCTTCATCACACTGTGTGTGTATGTGACGGTCTGGTTTAGCCTGATCTTCATCACACTGTGTGTGTATGTGATGGTTTGGTTTACCCTCATCTTCATCACACTGTGAGTGTATGTGATGGTCTGGTTTAGCCTCATCTTCATCACACTGTGTGTGTATGTGATGGTCTGGTTTACCCTCCTCTTCATCACACTGTGAGTGTATGTGACGGTCTGGTTTAGCCTGATCTTCATCACACTGTGAGTGTATGTGACGGTCTGGTTTACCCTCCTCTTCATCACACTGTGTGTGTATGTAATGGTTTGGTTTACCCTCATCTTCATCACACTGTGTGTGTATGTGATGGTCTGGTTTAGCCTGATCTTCATCACACTGTGTGTGTATGTGATGGTTTGGTTTACCCTCCTCTTCATCACACTGTGAGTGTATGTGACGGTCTGGTTTAGCCTGATCTTCATCACACTGTGAGTGTATGTGACGGTCTGGTTTAGCCTCATCTTCATCACACTGTGTGTGTATGTGATGGTCTGGTTTAGCCTGATCTTCATCACACTGTGTGTGTATGTGATGGTCTGGTTTAGCCTCATCTTCATCACACTGTGTGTGTATGTGACGGTCTGGTTTAGCCTCATCTTCATCACACTGTGTGTGTATGTGACGGTCTGGTTTAGCCTGATCTTCATCACACTGTGAGTGTATGTGACGGTCTGGTTTAGCCTGATCTTCATCACACTGTGTGTGTATGTGACGGTCTGGTTTAGCCTGATCTTCATCACACTGTGTGTGTATGTGATGGTCTGGTTTAGCCTGATCTTCATCACACTGTGTGTGTATGTGATGGTCTGGTTTACCCTCATCTTCATCACACTGTGTGTGTATGTGATGGTCTGGTTTAGCCTGATCTTCATCACACTGTGTGTGTATGTGATGGTTTGGTTTACCCTCCTCTTCATCACACTGTGAGTGTATGTGACGGTCTGGTTTAGCCTGATCTTCATCACACTGTGAGTGTATGTGACGGTCTGGTTTACCCTCCTCTTCATCACACTGTGTGTGTATGTAATGGTTTGGTTTACCCTCATCTTCATCACACTGTGTGTGTATGTGATGGTCTGGTTTAGCCTGATCTTCATCACACTGTGAGTGTATGTGATGGTCTGGTTTAGCCTCATCTTCATCACACTGTGAGTGTATGTGATGGTCTGGTTTAGCCTCATCTTCATCACACTGTGAGTGTATGTGATGGTCTGGTTTAGCCTCATCTTCATCACACTGTGTGTGTATGTGATGGTCTGGTTTAGCCTCATCTTCATCACACTGTGAGTGTATGTGATGGTCTGGTTTAGCCTCATCTTCATCACACTGTGTGTGTATGTGATGGTCTGGTTTAGCCTCATCTTCATCACACTGTGAGTGTATGTGATGGTCTGGTTTAGCCTCATCTTCATCACACTGTGTGTGTATGTGATGGTCTGGTTTAGCCTGATCTTCATCACACTGTGTGTGTATGTGATGGTCTGGTTTAGCCTCATCTTCATCACACTGTGTGTGTATGTGACGGTCTGGTTTAGCCTGATCTTCATCACACTGTGTGTGTATGTGACGGTCTGGTTTAGCCTGATCTTCATCACACTGTGTGTGTATGTGACGGTCTGGTTTAGCCTGATCTTCATCACACTGTGTGTGTATGTGATGGTCTGGTTTAGCCTGATCTTCATCACACTGTGTGTGTATGTGATGGTCTGGTTTAGCCTGATCTTCATCACACTGTGTGTGTATGTGATGGTCTGGTTTAGCCTGATCTTCATCACACTATGAGTGTATGTGATGGTCTGGTTTAGCCTCACCTTCATGACACTGTGTGTGTATGTGATGGTCTGGTTTAGCCTCATCTTCATCACACTGTGTGTGTATGTGATGGTCTGGTTTAGCCTGATCTTCATCACACTGTGTGTGTATGTGATGGTCTGGTTTAGCCTGATCTTCATCACACTGTGAGTGTATGTGACGGTCTGGTTTAGCCTCATCTTCATCACACTGTGTGTGTATGTGACGGTCTGGTTTAGCCTCATCTTCATCACACTGTGAGATGCAGGAGTTACCCACAACATCTAACCAAGGTAACCAAGCAGATGTCACAGACCCCCACACGTTGATGTTCAGTAGGCTGTGGTCCACACGCAGAGTTGTGACCATGACCAGAGTTCACATGTGATCAGCAGCCATGACTGTCTAATGTGGCCCATTAATACTTAATCAAATTAAAAATGGACTTTGACTTCTTGTGCATTACCTGTCTCAAATTCTCCATGTCTGCACCCCCTTGTCGTGTGAGAATCCCCAGGTGTTTCGTGTTTGTCTTCCTATGTGCACATATTCATCCTGGTCTGGGACATTTTCAGTGCTGTGCATTGTGAGTCTGGATGCATTTATGTTTCTTAGTCCTGTCTAGCTCCAATACGTTCTAGTATAGTACCTTTACTTTGACAGTTTTACAGATCAACCATAAAACAGTAGCAGGAATGGCTGTAGTATGGTGAAAACACCTCTTGATCTTCTAGTGGCATCCATTTGATTTTTTGCGCTAATCTGAACTCAGATGTTTGCAGGGGTATACAGGTCCAAAGAATAAAAGTCCTGCCATTATATTAGTCCATTCAGTTCACTGTATTGATTAAATTCTGTGTGACAGTTTGAGCTCATTAGAAAACTGTTTTGTATAATCATGGAGTCATTTCTGTCACTTAAACATTGACAATACTAATTTTTTGTCACGTTGTGGGGGGGCCCCCTGCCGGTCACCCCCGTTTACAGCGGCAGATTGTTTTGGTCATGTGATGTTCGTCCCTCAGGTGGGCGGGACCCGTGATCCGTCTCACCTGAGGGTCGTTTGTTCGTCTATATATGTCTTGTCTTTGTACCAGTTGACTGCTGGTTATTATTTCCTTAATCTGGATCTATGTCACGGGTATTTGGTTTGCACACTTTCTATTAAACCATCCTCTTTCCCTGAGACTTGGCAAGATCGCTTCCTTTTTAAGTTGCTCACCCTGCCTGTCACATTTTTTCTGAGCTATATTTTTTAACATTCTTCCAAAATTATAACATGCCGTCAAGACTTTTTTGTACTGTCACGTATTGGCTGATCATAATCCCCATTTAGTGCCTACATAAAGTCAGTGATAAAATAAAGAAGAAACCCCCAAAAATAAATCAAAATCTTGAAATGCTTTTATTATCCTTTAGAAATGTAGGGGTCTGTCCTCAAAGGGTCTGTTTCACATGAAAATGGGCCCAGACGTCTAGATACGAAAGCAGTTACACACGATCACATGTGACATTGGTAATAAATGACATCGGAACACCAGCAACAGGGCGTTTAACATTGCAGCATCATGAACCAGCCAAAGGGACTTTTTAAATTTCAATTCTAATGCAGTTGCAAAGATAAATCCAACAAGACCATATGGTTGCAAGTTCATAAGAATTTTCACAACTGTTGGGGATAGTATTGTATTATTCATTCATACCTTTTCTTATGACTTTCATACATTTCCATGATTATCTTGTACATTCTAATTTGAGCAATTTTTTTTTTTGAAACATCACATCTTATGAATCACAAATTTCTGAAGACCAGATACTAAAACTGGTATTGATGTTCCATTTCTTCTCATGGACAGTTTTGTATCAGTGCCAATTCTGATTCGATGTATGAAGTGGTGCCAAAGCAGAGCTCCACAGATTGGATGTTGCTAGGCTACAGACTGTGAGTGATGGGTCTGGGGGACAGCTGGGCGGGGCTTGTATGCTAATAGATGCGTAATGCTGCGGACGGACAGAGCAGACCTGCTGGGTTGTGAACAGAGATGGCGGTGCCTGCCAAACTCACACTACACAACCCAATGTAATAGATCCAAAACCCTTATTCTCATAGTGGTGTTGCTGGGCTAAAAACGATAAACAACTGGAATGAATAATAGACTAAAATAAAAAATGCAGTGATTTTGCAACTGATATACAGAAAGAGTGAGTGACTATGGGTTGCCAGATAAATTTTCCAAGAGACAGAACATCTTGTATTTGATTTAATCTCTGTTCTTGGGCCAAGCCAAGTGTTTTGGGCACTCATGCCATTAAGCATGAATAGGCATATTCAGTTTGTTCATAATACTAGTGTTAAGAAAACAGACTGTTGTGACCAAACTCAGTTCACAATGAAACCTGATGAAAACAACTCATAATTTGTTGATTTGACTATAGTCTTTATGAAAAAGACTGCTCCCATATAGTGCATGAGTTTCACACAAGAATTCTTTTTTTACTGACCACATGTAAAAAAAAAAGCAACCACAAACCCATGAGTAAATATGTCACCAAAGGTATTTCACATTTAATTTCTAGATTGTTCCAGAACACTCACAATACCCTGAAAGGAGTCTGATCTGTCAGGGACAGTAAAGACCATAGATTTATACAAGATATTTTATAACACTCATAGCACACAGTGTTCTCTTTAAATCATAAATCATAAATCGTTGCCTTTTAATTCCTTCTGATTAAAAATCTGTTTTGTGGACGTGGACGCCAACTTAGCCAAGATAATTGTTCCAGACATTTACAAATGTCCTCAGTATTATATTTCTTTATTTTTATTTCCAGGACAAGAAAAAGCAAATAAATTGTTTGAAGATCACAGTAATCCAAACTGTTGAGATTACCTTTGTACTGCTCTTCACGTTCATCACAAGGAATAAAATCTTGAATTTGATCGCTTGGAAAAAAATTTGTAACTAGTAATTATTATTACCTGTCCAGAATTTCCAAACAGTTTCTAAAGGTCTGTGTGAAGAAACTAGCAGAGATCTTTGCTAACATTTTCAACCTCTCACAAACTTACAGACTGCAGTCAACTTTACAAACTGTAGTCCCAAAATAAGGGCTCTGCAATCATGCCAATCCCCCAAAAATCTCCACCAGTTGGAGACCAGTCAACCAGTTGGAGACTGGTACTGTCCAACATCAAGGCCATCATCCCCCATCTGGTCCAGCATCGGTTTGTCTAGAGGGCAAACCGATCATGGAGGATGACGAGGTCATCATTCCATACAGCACTGACTGAGTCAGGATTGTAAGCCACACCTCCTCCTGTCTTATCCTGCACAAATGGACCCTGCAGGGTGACATACTGAGCCCTTGTCACCGTGTTTACACCCCCATGCAAAGAGCAGATTACTGGGGCTGAACGCCCCACCTGGACTGGGTCTACGCCAGACGACTGAAGGAGAAAGTTGGGTGCATCAGCAAAGACACAACACACCCTGGCCACTCTCACAACACACCCTGGCCACTCTCACAACACACCCTTACCACTCTCTGCATACAGACTAACAGATGGAGAAACAGCTTCTCTCCATAATGTGTGGCTTCAGTAACAGCCATGCGGGCGACTCAGGTACAAAGTAATTGCACTGTCAACCTAAGGTTGCAGTCAAAGACTCAAATAAACTCTAATGCCCATTCTGCTGTCCATATAAATTTGTAAACATGTTTTACATCTTTTGGAAGCGTGTCAATGAAATTACGTCTTACTTATCATTACTTATTTACTTATTTGTTATTTGCATCTCATACTCATGCTATTCAAAGAGAAACATTTGCAGTGTCACTCAGCTTTCAGGCCTTTTTCAGGTTCTGTCTCCTCATTTATCTGTTCGATTGTTATATTTATTTCAGTAATTGCACATGTCCTGGTACACATTGTGGCTGAATGTGAATTTTAGGAATTTAGGAAAATGTAGGAAACTGCTAGCTTAACTAAGCTTAATAGGTTAGACTGCTGGATAATAAAACGTATTGATTAATTTCATGACCAGTCCAATATGTTGCATTATTACAGCTTGTGTAAACCAAGCTGCATTATAGAGATTCTGTTACCTAAGAACACTGAGGAAACATTGAGGAAACCCTTTTTAAAAACATTTTCTTAATCCAGACAGTCATGATGAACAATAGACTAATAGACTACTAAATAGAACTTAGATAGTTGCAAAAATCCCCCTCATAATGATTTATCCCAGCTCCTATAGATGTTTTTGTGGTGTGTAACGTGGAACAGAACCTTCTAGAAGAGTAACCTCTAGCTATAAGGAAAAACTGCTAATCTATAATAAGGACCTGGATTACTAATTATGTCAAAATCTTGCATAGTCATTTCAAATATTCCATAGTACTTACAAACATTTCCTGGGTTAAACCTGAATCTTTAATTACACAATCTTTAATTACACCTGATTTTATTTAAGAACAGTCTGTTCACATTGGCATTCTTGAAGTCATGCGTTCTGGGTTTTAATACAGCTGTAGAAGTAGTGGGTGATGTATCTGAGTGGCATTTCCCCTTTATTTCATCAACTCGTGTGTGTGTGTGTGTGTGTGTGTGTGTGTGTGTGTGTGTGTGTGTGTGTGTGCAGATTCCAGGGAGAAACTGTAGTGTACTGCAGTAAAACATTGCAGAATTGCAATAAAGCAATAAAGTACACAAGTTCTCCACAGAAACAGGATGTTTTGTTCAGACTTTTTCATTACTACTTGACATCAAGTGAGTTTTATGCACATGGTACCCTTTCCTGTATGCAGATTACTGACCAAACACATTAAATACATTTCAGTTTCAGTTTAGCAAATGAAGAAACAGTGATTAAATTGTTTAATAATACTGCTGAAAATATTCTCAATATCCCTGATGGCAGAGAGGTTTATGACCTGTTATACACAATAATGTATTGACTAATAGAACAGGTGCATTACAACGGCTGTCCAAGTAGTCTATTCACATCAGCATTCTTGAAGTCATGATTTCTGGTAGTTTAACACCGTTTCAGGAGTGGTAGGTGATATATCATAAACCTCCAGGATTTATTTACTACTGATTGGCTGGTGGATGATTGTATCCCTTTTGACTAACAAAATGATAACATAAAAAGGCATGTTTTCATTATAATAAAGCTGAATTTATAAATTTGAAACAGAAAAGTTTGGATTCAGCATTTCAGACTCATGGATGTATCTACATAGGACCATGGGATAATTTATATAAAAAATAAGGAATATTCATTCACTTTATAGACTAATACAGTATTGCATGAACAGACAACAGATGTTTTCTGAGAAGAATTCCTGTTGATCTTTTGTTTTTTGCTTTCTCCATAACAAACTTTCCTTAAAACACCACATTACTCTGAAAGTCACCTCATCGAAACATTGTAGTTGTTAAAACAACTTGGCAGCTTTAGGTGTTGTACTTACCAGTTCATCTCCAGGGGTTCCTTATGCTGTCTCATGCCAAGTATCTATAACAGACAATAAACTGACTCAGTCTCCTGTGGAGTTGCAGCTTGAAGCAAGACAAATATCAGCAGAGAGTGATCAGTCCTCAAACACCACATCATCTAGAGCTCCCAGAACACTGGCAGCTCACCTATGATATAAAAGAACTACATAAATATCTGGACGTTTTAGAGGCAGCATTATCCATGTTTCAGACGATTTTGTTTGTTCCGTCATCAAGATCATAGAAAACAAAGGCATAAAGTGTAATGGCTTCCTGACGGGTTGATGAAGATGTGATTGATGCATCATCACTGATCTAAGGTTTGTTTCCATTACTCAAAACATGCCAAGTGCATGCTACTAAAAACCACATGCCAGATGCCATGTTGATGGAATCCTGGACTATGCAAACCATTATTATTAATCTAGAGAGTAAGTATGCCTGCTGATTTTTTTGGAATGGGTCATGGTTGTTCACTTTATTGGGCCATGGTCAGGATTTACAGTCTGAACATGAGAAAATGGTGATTATCATTTAACTGTTGGTGTTTTGGACAGTTTTTGTAGTTTTGTTGTTTTTGTCCCTCAACAATTAAAAATTGATATGTCACAATTTTACTGTCTTTGAATGATTTCATTGGCAAAAAAAAAAGAAAAAAAGATTTATGCAACTCTTGCATTTCTGCAACTGGTTAAATTATACTGTTAAACCATCAAATGTGGCTTAATTTGAAGTGGATTCTTTGTAAATGCTTTGTCTTCTATGGTTTCCTATGGCCCACACTAAAGTGATATAGTGAAGTTTTTAAAGCAACTTCTGCAGGAGGCCAGCCTGATGATGCTTGTGATGACATGATGCTGACACAGAGCAAGACATGAGTGAATGTAAAAGGAAACTGATTTTAATAACCAAAAACAGAACAAAAGGCACTAGTAGTGGCGCCTGCAGCACAAACAGGATCAATGATATCATAAACAGCGGAGGACACAGGCTGGGCAGACTGCTGTAGAGACTATAGTCCTAACAGGCTGGGCAGACTGGTGTAGAGACTATAGTCCTAACACAGGCTGGGCAGACTGGTGTAGAGACTATAGTCCTAACACAGGCTGGGCAGACTGCTGTAGAGACTATAGTCCTAACACAGGCTGGGTAGACTGCTGTAGAGGCTGTAGAGACTATAGTCCTAACACAGGCTGGGCAGACTGGTGTAGAGACTATAGTCTTAACACAGGCTGGGCAGACTGCTGTAGAGACTATAGTCCTTACACAGGCTGGGCAGGCTGGTGTAGAGGCTGTAGAGACTATAGTCCTAACACAGGCCTGGCAGACTGCTGTAGAGACTATAGACCTAACACAGGCTGGGCAGACTGGTGTAGAGACTATAGTCCTAACAGGCTGGGCAGACTGGTGTAGAGAATATAGTCTTAACACAGGCTGGGCAGACTGCTGTAGAGACTATAGTCCTAACACAGGCTGGGCAGACTGGTGTAGAGACTATAGTCCTAACACAGGCTGGGCAGACTGGTGTAGAGACTATAGTCCTAACACAGGCTGGGCAGACTGGTGTAGAGACTATAGTCTTAACACAGACTGGGCAGACTGGTGTAGAGACTATAGTCCTAACACAGGCTGGGCAGACTGGTGTAGAGACTATAGTCCTATCGGGAAGCACTGGAGAACAGGACCAACGGGCGCATGTGACCACTAATAAACAGGTGATTGTGATTGGAGGACTGTTTGTGAAGCATGATTGGTTGTTCTTTGGCTGACGGATGACCGGGCGTGACCGGGCGTGACCGAGCGTGACCGGACGTGACCGGGCGTGACCGGGGCGTGACCGGGGCGTGACAATGCCGATTGTTGAAGCACGCAGGTGAATTTATGATGGAGGAGCAAAACCAACAGCACTAATTCCTCACAATTTACCAGAGTCTGAGTGGAGCGTTGCCCAAGTACAGCTAAGTCAGCTGTTACCTGAAATATTAGCCATGACAGAATTATTGCTTACAATTTGGAATTTAGCATGAAACCGTGTGTGAAGGAAGAAAAGCTCAGTTGTATTTGATGTACTTGTTTGTGGCTTTTTTGGATTTCTGCCAGTTTAAAGAAAACAGTTTTCAGCTGATCCACATCCGCTTCAAAGGAAAATGTCTGCGCTTGTTTAATTAGGGGTTGGGTTCAATTTTCTACATGCATTAATCTGGTAAATCCCTGCGCTCGTGGGGTAGGCCGCTAAATTCATTCACCTTGGCTGGACATTTTAAACAATTATGTTTGGGATTGTACTGGGCAGTTAAAAGATCCAGATGTTAAAGAAAAGAATTAAGAGACATGTATAGTTAGCAAAAAGCAGATGTGATTTTATAAAATACTGGCCAGACATAACAATAGAAAAAAAAACTAGAATGGAATGTTCTATAACACAGTGTTTAAATCTTTTAACGCAACACCTGCACATCTTTAGCATTTGTTGGCTAATACATTGTAAACTGTATTAGTGTGAAAGTATATATGGTTTGTAGATCAATAATCTTCATTGGCTCATGCCTGCATGCCTGAGGCACTTGTTGGTAAGAGCTCAAAAGCCTAGATAGATCTACGAGAGAAAGAGACAAAGAAACAATTATTAATTAGAAACATCTTTAGGTCATCTGAACAATTTGGAGTTATCCTCCGTTTCTTCATCCCAGAGCCAGAGGTTTCTGACCACAGGATTAATGCTGACTGGTTTGTTTTCTGGGGTGGTGGATCACGGCAGCGACACCGCTGGGTTGTATCTTCTCACCATACACAACCATGTCATTATCATATAATTCTCCCACCATCTTGATAGGCGTCCACCCCCTAAAAATACCCAAACAGAAGCCAGTGAGAGGGCAATAATTAGGAATTTATAATGAAATTGATTAATGTAAATGTCCATATATATACATATATAACATTTTGTTTGGATTTTCAGTGGTGTGAAATGACACAAGAAAGCTAGCAGGAACCATCCATAACATAATGAAGATCTTATGGCTCTTTTTTTACCACAAGTTCTTAGGAAATGTGAAAAGTACACAAGATTGCTTATATGATACAGATAATTTGGTCAATTACCTTTCTTAGTTACCTTTCAAGGACCATTCTTGTGTAAAAAATGTACAAAGCGATTAAAACATATTAAGTATTACTAAAATATTTGTTGCAATTAAATGGTTAGCGTTTTTAAAAAAATCAGCATCATCTTTTGAAGGCTACTGTTATTACTGTTTCAGACATCAAGCCTGTACCTTCACACAGCTATTACATAAAAATAAACACTTCTCTCCAATGTCACATACTTTGGAAAATTGGCGTGGTGGTACACCCAGTGTCTGCTCCATGAAATAATCTGCCCATCACAGAGACTCAGCTGGAAAAACACGCCTATTGATATGAACTGTTTTAACATTTCTTTAATAACCTCAGATATGTCAAGGGAACATGGCATCTCTCCAAGCTGTCATATGGAGCGATCAATTTCCAGGATTTAAGGAGCTCCCCTTGCCAAGAATGTACTTTATGAGTTTTTTGCTGTTTCAGACTGACCCTGCTCCCAGTGACTTTGCGTTCTGCACAAGTAATCCTCCCTTTAGACAACTCTGTGCTTCAGGAAGAGCAAATGTTTGCTTCAGAATTCAGACACAGGAAAACTGTCGGGGCAGGTAGTGAAGGTAGACTTACTGCTCCACTTTTGATGCTTTAATTTAACTTTTCCTGTTGGCACATGGATTCATAATAAACCCACGTTAGCTACGGCAAAGCATGGTTTGGAGTTGCGTGATTTGCGTCAACGGTCTGCAGTTCCTACCATGGATGAGGGAACCCAATCAGAAGAATAGGAAAAAGGCTATATAGCTAATATGTACCAGGTTTATAAGGTTTATGTGTCCTTGCATCTCCGGTCTGCTTCAACAAATTCTTCAAAATTTGCTACCACATAAAACAGATGAAGATCTTTTGAGCAGGCCTCCCTTGAAATGGAATGCCAAACAAAGGCACTGCTTTTCAACCTAACGTTGTCAAATCATCTCCGTGCTAATCTGTTTACTACTGATGATAGAGTATGGATTGTGATCACAGGGGTACTCGAGTGGTGTGTGTGCATGAGTGTGTTTGTGCAGATGTGGGGATGTGTCTGTGTGCGAGTACACGCACGTGTGTGATTGTGTGTTTCTTGCTTTCTGCAGTTATTTAGTCAAACCATGTTAAATCGACCAGTTATATAAGCATATTGTAAGGCTTTATTTCAGGGCTTGCCATCAGCAGATTCAACAGAATTCAACTGAATAAAAACACGGTTTCCTAATTCAATAGAAATACTTAATGCAGTACACAGCACACTGCTATAAATTATTGCCATGTTCTAACTAGGAAAATCTGTGTCCTCAAAAGCTGTTTTTCATTGGTGTTTTGTTGTTCTGCCTTGAAGTTCCTGTCTTATCAAACTCTCGTCGGACTAAAAGACAACTGGTTAGGCCTTTTAGTCATTGTTGACAGATTACTAAGAGCATGTATATCGAATCACTCTCATTCCATTCACTATGTCACTGTGTTTCTGCCCCTACGATGGAATGTGTAACATTACATTTTAGGACTCTTTATGAAGGGCAGTGCATTTCAGATTGCTCCTTGAATAGTTTCATGTCACATAATTGTGGCATTTTTCTCTTTCATGGACTGAAACTGCCCCGCTATCATGAATATTACAGCAATGTAGTATGATATCATGAATATTACAGCAATGTAGTATGATATCATGAATATTACAGCAGTGTAGTATGATATCATGAATATTACAGCAGTGTATATGATATCATGGGCAACCATGACATTTTACTTTCTGTTCTGTAGATTCCTGTGCTTACTAAGTTACTATAATTCAAAACGTAGAAACAGATTTAGCAGAAGTTAGTTTAACGTCTTTATTCACAATTACAAATCTTAATAATCTTGAGTAATAATTTCTGTTTATGTTTATATTTAAACTTTCTATTTCTAGCTTCAGCCAGCAGAGGTTATTGTCCCGTTCATGACTGAAACTTTTCCTTAAGCCATTAGAGTACATGAAGCTGTGAGCCATACAGATGCTCTTAATTCAGGACGCAGCTGCACAGACACGGTGAGGGCATCACGGAGCAGGACATTGGCAGGACTCCTACAGCAGCGCTGAGAGGAGAGCGCTCCAGCAGGACGAGGCCACTGTGCTGGACTCCATCCCTACAGTCTGGGACTGGTGAGGTGGTGTGCCAAACGGGAATGGAGTGAGACGGGCTATGGAGAAGCAGGATGTTTCAAACAGAGCTCCTCCATTATGTGCAAGCAAAGTGCACTTCTGTCCCAAATGTCCCATTTCTTTGGAATCCTCTGAAAAACTGATCCCAGAGAAATCACTGTTAAGTCAAATAGACCTCAGAAAGATGAGAGTACAAACAAAGAGCCGGCTAAGATGTCACATAGATTAAAAGGGGCCGAGTTGAATGTTGAAAATGATATGATTTTCTGTTGAATATGATAACCTGTCACGTCTAGCTCCTCCCCTCTCCTGTCAGTCATGTCTTTGTTGTGTCCCCCCCCCATCTCCATTGGTCCTCTGTACTGTGTTCATATGTCGTGTCTCAGTTTGCTATCAGCTAGTTCTTCCCTTTTGTAGGTATATGGTTATTAGAGGTGTGCCAAAAAATCGATTCATATATCAAAAATCGATTCTCATTTACTACGATTCAGAATCCAAGTCGCGTTACGTAATTACAAAATTACGCGAGACTTTACGCAGCAGGTTCTGGGACACACTCGTGTGCGGAAAGGTTTCAAGACAGATGGAGGAAAGAGATATTCAACCTGTTCCGTCTTCATTTAAGGCAAAAATATGGGTTCATTTTGGTATTTACCGAATGCCAGGGAAGACCGAACTGGACACAATGTAGCTCGTGTGCAAGGCTTGTGTAACGCGGTGAGCACGGGAACGTACACACCGCGTGAAATAATATAGAGAAGGGTGGACACGAGTGCCGGCTCGCAAAAGCAATACGTTTGACACTCGTCAAGTCATGGCATGGTGGTTAGGGAACTGGTCTTGTGACCGGAGGGTCGTGGGTTCGATCCCCAGGACTGATGCCATGACTGAGGTACCCCTGAGCAAGGCCCTTAACCCTCAATTGCTCACTTGTATAAAAATGAGATAAAAATGTAAGTCGCTCTGGATAAGGGCGTCTGCCAAATGCCGTAAATGTAAATGTAAAATGTAATATTAGCGAGAGGGAAACGCGCACAGCGACCCAGAACGAACAAACAAAACAACACGGGAGACTCAACGCGCAAGAGAATAGAAACCAAAACCGTGAGGGCATGGAGCAAATAGAAACAAAAAATAACGCACAAAATACAACGCGGGAAAACTAACAGTTAACTGTAGTGAGACGGGAGAAAGAAACAAAATAACAACAGTAACTAAAAAACAGTGCGGATAAATGCAACGCGAAAATGAAACCAAGGACATCAGAAGAAGTAGTTGGGAAAAAATGCCGCAGCAAAATAAAACCCTTCACAAAAATAAAGGCAAAACGGATAGGAAGAAATGCAGGATTGGGAAAACTTGAGATGGGTCAGGAAGCGACGCAGGAGATAGATACTCGAATAAGTAAAGAGAAAGCATAACAGAGAGGTGGCGAGACACCTTCAAACGAGAAGCAATCACAGAGAAAGCAGAGACTGGCTGAGAACGTATGGTTACGCCACCTATAGTCTGGGACTGATTCTGGTGCCCCTAGCCACGGCTGGGGGAACAGCATCCGAGCCAGCCCTGACAGCTTATAAAATGAAGCTCAAGAATTTTGGTAACACAACAAAAACCATTTTATTTTACCAAAGCACATTATTTTTGTTAATTAAATGTGAAAGACACTTTGTTTTCTGTATTTGTCATTCTGTCTTGCAAAGCAGACTGTAGTAGATCATGCAGATTTTAAGCAGACATTTTTATAAATCAAATCGTTTTTTGAATTGAAAATCGTTTTGAATCAAAAATCGATTTTGAATTGAATTGTGGCCCCCAAAATCGGAATCGAATCGTGAGATAGTAAACGATTCCCGCCCCTAATGGTTATGTAGGTATAGGTTATGCAGATCATTGTTAGTAGTCTTGATTTATATTGTCAGTCCTGTAGTGTCCAGGATAGTTCTGTGTAGACTGTACTAAGTTTCTGTACTGTTTCCTGTGAATATAAATGTGTTATGATTTAGTAGTGTCTTTTTAGTAGATTTAGTAGGTTTTCCCGGGACTGTCCCGGTTTTCATGTGCCTGTCCCGGTTTTACTGGGCTGTCCCGGTTTTTCGTCTTTTTAATATTCGGTCCCGGCAAAAAAACTAGGTTAGTTTAAATCTGTTTTTTTTTCTCGCTGTGTCCATTTTAAACCTCCTCCGGTAACGTTTTACGTTAGCCACCCCGCACTCAACAACTAACGTTCGCCGCCCCCCCCCGGTCAACAGATTACACTCGCTCAGTATGACAGTGTCCTTGTTTTTTGTCAGACCTAGGTGGCAACCCTAGTACCATGACCAAAAAAAATCACTTTCCAGCACTTCTTGTACAGATACTTTAGAGTATTATAATTCCATTTGAGTATCTCCACCCATTACTTGAGAACTACCTCTGCAAAGGGGTCCAATTTCTTTTTTGGACCTGCTAGCATTTCGTTGAAGCTAAGAGCTAAGCTTAGGAGCTGTTCTTCTATTGACTGCACAGACCAGCACTAAGTGTTGGATTCCCCCCCCGCCTCCCCCACAAAGCCTCAGAGGACAGAAGAGTTGAGTGGATACAGTTTATTTTTGATGGCAACATCCCAGCTACACTTGACAAAAACCTTCATATGTGTGCTAACCACTGTATCTGATTGCTTTTCCTTCCTGGGTCAGTACAACGCAGGATTGGCAATGAAGAAAACAGGTACCAGTCCTCTACAGATGATGGAAATGTATGTATTTAACTTAACTATTAAGTATTTGATGTCACTTACTTAAACCTAGCTACCATTCACCTTATTGTCACGTCTGACTCCGCCCCCATCTGTCTGTCAAGTCTCTGTTGTCATGTTCCATGGGCTTCTGTTTTCTCCAGAACATGCTCTGAGAACATGTCCAGGGATGCCATCGGGAGCTGCAGCCTTGTGGACTTTGACCCTTCTCAACGCTGCTCTTACATCGGTGGGATAGAGAGTCAGTGGTTGGTGGTCTGCAGATACATGTACCCTGCAGTTGTTGGGATCCTTCTCTCTAAATGAACATAGAAATCATTGAGCTCTTTGAGGAAGGAGACATCAGAAGAGGTGGGGGAGGTGTCAATTGTCCAGTAATCTGTGATGATCTGGAGACCTTGCCACATACGTCGGGGGTTGGCATTGGAACACTGTACATTTTAACATTGTACTTGTTGAATTATGTCCCTTATCTCTAATGAACTCTTAATTAAGTTCACCACCATTTGCAGATCCCACATCTTCCCTCTATACCTCAACACAGCATGTCAGCAGTAGCTCCAACACTCCTGTCCCACACTACACTGCTTTATCAATGCAGAGCCACTAACCTCCTCCTTACAGACTAATTCATAATCCTCTGAAGCCACACTACTTCTGACATTGGAACCTCATACTCCGTCATTGGCCATCTAGTACAAAGCAGTAGGCCAAACTAGAGACACCATAATTTCACAATACTATTCAGCCAGAGGCAGAACAGAGTTTAGCTGGAGTGTACCAACGGAGGAAGATGAGTAGTCCTCAAACAGCTGACAGATCTGTAGAACTCAGTGGCATCTGGGCCTGACATGAACTGAAAGAACATATATGCAAGTACAACAGAAGAAGAGATATAACCAAGATATAACCTCAGACGCTCCAAGCACTAGCTACTAATTGCTGGAGTCATCTGCCAGGACTACAAGATGAGAAAAAAGAAATCTAGGCATTGACTGGATTGACTACAAGAAGGTGTACAGGACCACAGTGTCATCAACACAGTGCACAGTCCACACTAGTGTTCTTCACAGGGTCTGAATTTTCACATTTACAGCTTCAATCAGAATGCATATCAACTACTATCAGTAATATTCTGTACATGGACGACATCAAACTGGTGAAAATACATTGCCATACCCCCCAAACTCCCAGGCCTCTAGTTTAACTCCCAGGCTTCTAGGTAAAAACCTCCTAGTTTAAAGTTTGTTGAAGAACAATACCATCACCCACTAGATGTTTATAACTTTTATGATGCTTTATGCACTTTGAGATTCATTTTCTAAATGTGTTACAGTATATACTATATATACTATGTGACTCTATAGTGTTGTTGTTATTGTATATTTCTCTCAAGACATTTTAAAAGAATCCAGGGGTCTAAATGAATGTGATATAAAAACATTTAATAAAAAAAAAAAGAAAACAGCTAGCAACATACGCTATAAAAGGAAATTTGATGACCAGGTAACCATGGATGTTACTTCTACTCAGGGGGTTGGTGGTTTAACCTTGTGATATTTCCTGTTTAAGTTCCTGCTTTGTTCCTTGATAGGTTGCCCTAATAACATTACTCCAATAAAACAAAAGAAAGACATTAAGCACCTTTAATACCAGCCACAGACTTCTCAAATTACTTTAATTGTAGTGGAAACATAATTGCAGACAGGGTGGTTTTGATTAATCATGTCACAAGTACAACATAACACAATGTCCCAGTGCACTGAAAAAAGGAACTTTTGTGGTAGAGTAAAATCTACTAAATTAATGGTCAAAATTTCTACATTGTAATATTAAGATTCAAAGAGAACTAGAATTTCTGTAAGAAATTTCTGAAGTAAAAAATAAATATATACACAATTAAATCATGTAATAAATGAAATGTGTGGAAAAATTTTGTTTGTTTGTTTGCTCATACTATTTAAATTGTTTTATTGTCACTGCTCATAAACCTAAAAATACGAAATACATTTTGATCTTAGGGTATATTGCATTTGAATCTGCGTGTGTGCCTTTGAACATAAGACAAGATATAGAGAGAGATTTTGGGGAAGACAGTTGGGATATTGTTCTAGAGTCCCTGTGTGGATTGGTTGTAAGGTAACTCATTGCCTTTCTGTATTAGATTAATACCTGGTTACATGAACATTTGATACTTTGAAGCCATGTCAACATGTACGGAGGTATTTTTGACAAACAAGCTAGCTAGCTTTGCATTTTTGCCTTTCATCCACATGCAAATGGCGAAGAGTAAAGAGTGTTCAGTGATTTTGGGTGTTCGGAAATTAGTTTTGTATGCTTGATACTAAATAACTTAATGTTATAATTGTTGTAGCACAGCTAGGTTAGCTAATACGTCACCAGATTAGTAAACAACCTATCAAGTCTAGGCTTAACTATACAGTGTAAGCCCGGTATTTACTTCACTTTTAAAAAAAAAAGAGGGAGCTTAGAAATGTAATTAGCGAAATAACGTTAACTATCTAGCTAGTTAGCTGTATTCCTGTGGGAAAAAAGTGATCCTTCCATGTAACCATTACAGAAATTTAGCTGTTCATTTGATGATGACTAATCTCAAGTGATTAGGTTATTTAAATGTACCAAAATTAAACTTAGAAATAAAAACAGGCCTGCTATGTCTGTTTTTATGAACATTGGTTCATTTTCTTGAGACTTCTACCTGCCAGTAATTTAACAGAGGATGGACATATATTGTTCTTCTCTTATGTTTTAAGGTTGGCAATTGTCAAGTAAAACTTGCAGCAAATTGAGTGCTTTACTGGAGGAGTGATTGGTGCAAAGCTGATAAAGCTGCAACATTAGTCTCATTCAGTAAAAAAAAGTAAAAAAAAAAAAAAGATCCATGATTAAATGCTGTGGATATATTTCCATATTCTTTCACTGCCACTGTATAATACATAATACAATATATACACTGTCATCATTATTTTAATATCACAAATTGTGTCTGTTCCTTTACAGGGTGACCTTACCTTTACTTAATATTCTCAGGAATTATATGTTTAGTGGTAAGTAATGGTAAGTATATTTTACTTGATGCTGGCAAGTGAGTTGTATTTAAAATTACAGGAGTAAAATTTACTTGAAAAGTGTTTTAACAAAAAAAAATGTTAAGAGAGTTAGATTTGTGTTTCTTTTGCTTTACCAGGTTGTCAAGGGAGCTCTGATGCAAGCCTGTCTGTATTTGGACATTAATCTTTGCGTCTGCAGTGCTGCATAACATCACAGTGACGTCTGGAATTTCCCAACCACGTGGGCATGACGAAGATAGAAGAGGAAGAAGAGGAACTGGAGAAAGTCACTGGACTGCTGACCAGAGGAGAGTATAGCAGCACACCCATGTGGAAGCAAACAGGACTGGAATCAAAATGAATTCAAAATGTTTGAAATGAAATAAACCCCCTGGACAGGCCCAAATGATAACAGTGTTAGCAAATGTATTGGAAAAGGTGTAACTAGAAAGAATGTGTTAAACCTTATTATCAGAAAAGTAAACATTTGAAGTAAAGTAGTATTCACACACACACACACACACACACACACACACACACACACACACCTGTGTTGGTGTGCCTGACCCTGGAATCAAAACAGACACTAATTATTGGTTACAGACCAAATTCTATTCCACATTTTATATTTGGTTTTGTGCAACACCTAAAATCTTAAGCTGCAGTTCAAACAATGTTATCCTAATTATGTTCACTTAGGATAACTTAGTTACTGCAACGGTTCAAAAATAATATTAGGTCTTAGCTTTACATAATATGATTCTGTAAGATGAGTGTCCCAGTCTTAATATCAAGTTTGGTCATATTCAGGTCACTTAGCTTCTCTGCGCTCTTTCTCCTCTCTCTCGAGTTGTTTTCCTACACAGCTGCTAACTGCACCCTCAGGCATAGCTTCAAGTGGAGCCAGGATCTGTCCTGAGATGGTCCAAGACTTTGAGACTCAGGACTTGGAGCTAGTGCAAGGCGAAGCATCTATCTCTCCGAATGTTCCACAGGAGTGAGTGGCAGGTACCCAAACTAGTATTTCGGGACATTGGTGTCAGATCTGGGATGAGCACTGCATGCATTTGACCATCTTGAAATGTCATTAAATTGTTTCTCACTTCCACATACAAGGAGCTACTTTTGAGTCTGACAATAAAGTGATGTTAGGAGTATCTGCCAAAAGTATTATTTGAAAAGTGCTGCTTCTTCCAGTTTAGGCTATTTATTTCTTTTTCTTTCTTGGACTCAGGATGCAATTGTGTAATCTGTCATTAATATCACTATTTTAATTATATTATTTGAAGGTTTTTGTTATTTAAAATGATTGTGACAACCTCATGACTGTTACCAAAATTGTCATTGATTTGGCAATCATTTGTTTTACACTCTAAAATCATTGGTGCTGGGGCAAAGTTTTCAGAAAAGGATTGAAGTCACTCCTAAATTTATCAGTTATGGAAGCTTGTATCTTTCACACCTCTGTTGTCACGGTATGGCGGCCCCCTACTGGTCGTCCCCATCTACAGCAGCAGCTTGTCCTGTGGGTGTGGTGTTGTGTTCATCCCTCAGGTGGGCGGAGCCCGTGCTCTGTCTCACCTGAGGGTCGTTTGTTCGTCTATATATGTCTTGTCTTTGTACCAGTTGACCGCTGGTTATTATATCCTTAATTCCGATCAGTTCACGGGTTTTGATTTGCGCACTTTACATATTAAACCATCCTATTTCCCTGAGACTTGGCGTGATCGCTTCCATTTATTTTCGCTCACCCTACCCATCACATCTGTAGAACTGTGGCTCATTATTGTTTAAGATTTATCAGTTGAGAAATATAGGCCAAAGCAAACTGAGTGAAGAAAGCTTCTCAAAAAAAATGGGTCAAAAACAAAACTTGAGGAAAAAGAGCCAAAGCCAAACTAGGAAACAGAAAAATTAGAAAACTCCTCTTAATATTATCAAATGTCTGAATAAACAAATATATCACCGCATACATAATATTTGGGATTTTGGTTTAAGCTTTTAATCTTCATCCGTAGCCATTATTAAGAAAGTCCAGAATACAGGGTTTACTACTGTCTCCTGGATCTATGTCACATTTTTCGGAGAATATTTGGAATGTCAGCTTATAAAGAGACAAAAATGTCAGTTAAGTTAGAATCATCTGGTAACTGATTTACTAGATGAGAAGGAAGCGTGATTAAGGTGTAATGTGAGGTTGCGCCAGGTAGACATATGGACATATGGACCTGCCCACTGCCGTACACATACTCACACTGCACCTTCCCCGATCCCAATACTGACTACTGACTACCTTCACCTTTCCCTCGTTTAACATCTTTGTTTCTCCTTCCTTCTTAAGCCCATGGTAACACTCGTCTAGTGCTGCTCATTATGTGCTCGTTGCTGGGTGATGGTGTTGCCCTGGGTGATGGTGTTGCCCTGAGTGATGGTGTTGCCCTGAGTGATGGTGTTGCCCTGAGTGTTACCAATGCTTTGTTGCATCCCAGCACCTCGCTGCCAGTGATTTTACCTTCACTTTTTTGCCCTCCAGGTACATGTCCCTTTACTTCTTTACACATTTTTAGTTTTTACTGTCTTTGGTTGTGAGGCCATTTCTGGCAAATGCACTCTGACAGCTGTCTGGTCAGCTCTGATGCTCTTTTGGAGTTATTTTCCCCAATTGGTCGTGAGGAGCTTATTTCATTGGTAAAATCCCCCAAACTGCATACTAGATGCCGTACCAACTCATCTACTCAAAGAATTACTGCATAGTAATGTAGAATATTTGCCTACTATAATTAACTATTCTCTGAGCCTATACATCCCCAAATCACTTAAACTTGCAGTTATCAAGCCAATAATTTAAAAAACTGGTCTTAATCCCCAGAATTAACTGTCCAACTATAGGCTACCGGTAATCTAATCTCTATCTGTTGTTCATTTCCAAAATTCTAGAAAAAGTAGTTTCTTCACAACTCTCTTACAGACAGAACATGTCCTAGAGTTATTTCAGTCTGGATTTCGACCCACCACATCACAGAAACTGCACTGACTAAAGTAGTAAATGATCTCTTAATATCCTCTTGATAAATGTTTCTTTTCTTATACTGTTAGACCTTAGTGCTGCTTTTGACACCATTGATCACAACATTCTACTGAATAGGCTGGAGACACTCATTGGCATAAGAGGTCAAGCACTCTCCTGGTTCAGGTCCTACCTGACAGACAGATCGATACCAATTTGTACTTGTAAATAACGAATGTTCAGAATGTACAAAGGTAAAATATGGTGTACCATATGGTGTCCCACAAGGATCTGTACTGGGCCCCATATTATTCTCATTATATATGCTACCACTGGGCACTATCATTCGTACACATGGTATTAGCTTCCATTGCTACGCAGGTGATACTTGTTGTATATATCTTCTAATCTTTTCCGTTTACGTAATATTGCCAAGCTGAGACACTTACTTTCATTAGCTGATGCAGAGAAGCTAGTTCATGCTTTTGTCTCGTCGAGATTGGACTACTGTAATAGTCTTCTAATTGGATGCTCTAAACAGTCCATAAAGAAGCTACAACTTGTACAAAATGCCACAGCTAGAGTCCTAACCAAGGCTAGGAAATTCGATCATATTAGTCCCACTCTCGCCGCACTACACTGGCTGCCGATTAAATATCGCATTGAATTTAAAGTTCTCCTGTTAACCTTTAAGGCGTTAAATGGTCTTGCCCCACAATATCTGAGTGAACTCATTGATTACTACAACCCATCTCGCCCTTTGCGCTCCCAAAATGCTGGATTTCTCGTAGTTCCAAAAATTAGTAAAACTACAGCCGGAGGCAGAGCTTTCTCTTTTAAAGCCCCTCAATTATGGAATAGCCTTCCAGCTCCAATCCGAGACTCTGACACAGTTCCAATCTTTAAATCTAGACTTAAGACTCACCTGTTTAGTCAAGCCTTCAGCTAAAATTCCCCTTGTAAGGTGTAGGGGCTTGGGGGCCCCCAGACGTTGAGATTTCTGGTGATCTGAGATGTTGATGCTGTCATCCAGCTGTGTCTTGGCATCACTCTATTTGTGACTATGACTTGACTGGAAAGCAATGTCTCAGTGAGCCCTCATGCCTGTGGTCACCTCTGAACCCCTCCCTTTAGTTATGCTGCTATAGATTAGTCTGCCGGAGCCACATGCTGATCACTGGCACGTGAGCTACGTACATTTAAATCAACGGTGGTTTAAATTCATGTCCACTCAGTCTGTATTATCTATCTTCTTGCATGGCTCTACCCAAGACGATTGGATACAGGCACCTGCAGGCACCTGGGGGATGGTCTGGCTGCCGGTGGATGTGCTGATACCGGGGTTCACCTGGGGAGTAACACTGCAGTCGGAGTCTACAATACCAGCATCACTGCTCCGACACGGAATGAAAGCCTGGCATTCATCAACAGACATTTACAGTGACAATATCAAAACCCAGAACTTTCAATTCTAACTTTTACCTAGTCTGATTGTGTGAATTATGTGTGACTTGTGTATTTGTGTGTTAACGAGCCGCCCAATGGAGGATGGGTTCCCTTTTGAGTCTTGGTTCTCCCGAGGTTTCTTCCTATTCCCCACCATCATAGGGAGTTTTTCCTCGCCACTGTCGCCTTTGGCTTGCTCATTAGGGTTCTGGACCCATAGTATTGTTAACCTTGTAAACCCTGTAAAGCTGCTTTGCGACAACTTGAGTTGTTAAAAGCGCTATACAAATAAACTTTGATTGATTGATTGATTGATTAATCTGTATGATATCAATACTACTCCCAAAATTGAGAACTGTGTCTTCTTCTAAATTCTGATAAGACTGAGGTGTTGCTTCTTGGACCAAAAGCTGCTAGAATCAATTGGTCTTTTCAGTAATACCTAAATCTACCGCAAAAAGCTTAGGTGTCACTATTGATTTGGATCTTTCATTTGACACACATATATGCAATATCACTAAGGCTGCCTTTTTCTATTTATGTAATATGGCCAAGCTGAGACATTTACATTCATTAGCTGATGCAGATAATCTGGTCCATGCTTTAGTCTCGTCAAGATTGGATGCTCTAAACAGTCCACAAAGAAGCTACAACTTGTTCAAAATGCTGCAGCTAGAGTCCTAACTAGGGCTTGAAAATTCGATCATAATAGTCCTGCTCTCTCCGCGTTACATTGGTTTCCGATTCGAAGGCTTAGATATCGAAGTGATTTTTAAATTCTTCTGTTGACCTATAAGGCGTAAAATGGTCTTGCTCCACAATATCTGACTAAACCCATTGAATACTATAACCCATCTCATCTTCTGTGCTCCCAAAATGCAGGATTTCTCTTCCAAAAATTTGTAAGACTACAGATGGAGGCAGAGCTTTCTCCTTGAAAGCCCCTCAATTATGGAATAGCCTTCCAGCTCCAATCTTAACATCTAGACTGAAGACTCACCTATTCAAGCCTTCAGTTAATATTCTACAAGTGAAGGTGTGGAGCTCGGGGGGCCTAGTCATTGAGACTTCTGGTAATCTGAGATGTTGATGCTGTCATCCAGCCATGTCATGTGATCATGTCATGGCTGTGGTCACCTCTAGGGGACTCCGGGGTTGCATGTGCCATTGCAGCAAGAAGACGTGCTGATGCTCACCATCTGCACTGAAGAGACTGTGACTACTCTGCTTGGAATTAGAACTATAACTATAGCACTATAAACTATAAATACAGACTTCTGCTAACGGGCCGTCCAATGGAGGATGGGTTCCCTTTTGAGTCTTGGTCCTCCCGAGGTTTCCTCCTAATCCCCACCATCATAGGGAGTTTTTCCTCACCACTGTCGCCTCTGGCTTGTTCATTAGGGATCTGGACCCATACGATTGTAAAGCTGCTTTGTGAGAACATGTGTTGTAAAAAGCGCTATATAAATAAATTAGACTTGACTTTGGTTGTAAGGAGTCGGATGCCCATCTGGTGATGTGTTAGGGTAACTTAATACCATCACAGAGACATTTATTATGGGCATTTCTGGGTATACCACACACACATACTACAGATTTGTACCTAGCACCTTCCACCTATCCCACGTCTTCATCTCATCCCTCCCCAACACACCTTGTCTCACAGAGGTTAACGGGGGAATAACCATGTGCAACCAGAACACTTTGAAGATGTCTAATTTCAGATGTTAGCCCATCTTTCATCCTATGCTGACTGGAGTTTCCATGTTCTCCCTGTGTCTGTGTGGGTTTCCTGAAGGATCTCCAGTTTCCTCCCAAAGTTCGTGGAGGTTAGGTAAATTGGATGTCCCTACAAATTCTCCTGGTCTGTGTGTGAATGACTGTGTCTCTCCATATCTGCATGAGTTTGTCTGCATGATTGTGCATCTGCAGTCCTGGTGGTGGGTGGTGCTCTGTCCTGGGTGGTGTCCTCTCTACCCTCCCTGCATCTGATTCACCCCCTCAGGGGGCAGAAGCCATGTGCAATTGCCTGTGTTTTTGCACTGCACCACCTCCCAATCTGTCTGCTTCTTCTTGACTCCAACATCTTTCGTTCTCAGCAACGGGTGGCATCAGGCCTTCAAGTGCAAAGCAGAACTTACCCTAAGTAATTTTTCTTCTCCAATGTTCTCAGAGTTTACATTCATTCCTCAAACTGAAGCAAAGGATTATGAATGTGATGTCGGAAAACCGCAGTGATTAGGGAGGGGAACAGAATGAGAGGTGGTTTTGACTTGGATCAGGAAATAAGCATAGACATGGCTCAGAAAGTCCAACTCTGCAAATTGCAGTCGAATAGCTCGTCCCTTTTGACTGTTTCTAGCATTTAGGCTTGCAGCAAAAGGAATCACATAGGACAGTGGAGTGGAGTCAGTGGTCTTTTTGCACAAGGTTATTTATACTCTTTGGAAAAATTATATTACAAAAACATAAAAATCATTGTTTTTAGCAGCTAACATCTGGGAGGCATGGTGAGCTGGGGGGGGGGGGGGTACGCAGGTTGAGCAAAGCAAAACTCTCATTAATAAAGGAGGACCCAAGTGAACTTTTCAGCTTGTGTATGTTAAACAAAAGCAAAATCACTCTGGCTGTAAAACGTCATTGGCTTTCATTGGCTTTGCTCTCTACCTTCACTGACACATATGTTCCATGTTTTCCACACCATGTTTCCTCTGTCATGTTTCCTGGGTGATGCATGGCCACACCCTCTGTCATGTTTCCTGGGTCACAGGTCATGCATGACCACACCCTCTGTCATGTTTCCTGGGTGATGCATGACCACACCCTCTGTCATGTTTCCTGGGTCACATGTCATGCATGACCACACCCTCTGTCATGTTTCCTGGGTCACAGGTCATGCATGACCACACCCTCTGTCATGTTTCCAGGGTCACAGGTCATGCATGACCACAACCTCTGTCATGCCCACTGTATAATTTCCCCCACGGTTTCTTTTCTTAACTCTGATTTAGAATAAGAGCCCAGAGCCAACGTGGGACAGGGACATAGGACAGGGTCGTAGGACAGGGACATAGGACAGGGTCATAGGACAGGGACATAGGACAGGGATGTAGGAAAGGAACATAGGACAGGGACGTAGGACAGGGTCGTAGGACAGGGTCATAGGACAAGGACATAGGACAGGGACATAGGGCAGGGATTTAGGACAGGGTCATAGGACAGGGACGTAGGACAGGGTCGTAGGACAAGGACATAAGACAGGGTCGTAGGACAGGGACATAGGACAAGGACATAGGACAGGGTTGTAGGACAGGGATGTAGGACAGGGTCGTAGGACAAGGACATAGGACAGGGTCGTAGGACAGGGACATAGGACAGGGTCATAGGACAGGGACGTAGGACAGGGTCGTAGGACAAGGACATAGGACAGGGTCGTAGGACAGGGACATAGGACAAGGACATAGGACAGGGTCGTAGGACAGGGACATAGGACAGGGATGTAGGACAGGGTCGTAGGACAAGGACATAGGACAGGGTCGTAGGACAGGGATGTAGGACAGGGTCGTAGGACAAGGACATAGGACAGGGACGTAGGACAGGGACGTAGGGAGCAGGAAGAGTCTGATGGAGCCAAGAGGTTAATAGCTGGTATTCAGCCCTTTCAGTCAGTCTAATCTCTCAGTTGATCAACTCTATAGCTCATTTAACTCACACAGCAGAAGAGCACAACACAATCGCCCATGTCAAATAAGAGTATGACAAAAGAGTGTGACGATTTTGCAACATTTTATTCTCTGTGGCTTAGTAAAATAAAACAGCAAGTTAGCCAAATACATTCAGAAACAAGCAAATAAATAAGCAAACGAATAAAGAAAAGCTTGACCTGATGTTTTGTTTTTAGAAGGCTGGAGGCACTGATCTCTGGTCTGTAACTGTACAGAGTGCCAAACATCTGTCAAACAGACACTCTCTCCTTCACCAGAATTCTCAGTTCTTCTCTGCAGTTTGTCACAGGTAAACTGCAAAAGAGGCCCAAACATTTGCTTCACCTAATCAGATTTTTTTGTGTGTATTCATGTTTTCACTGCGTATGGCTGCATGCTGTTTCATCTCCATTGATTACAGTGATCTTAAATTAATGCATTTATGCAAAAATGCAGTTATGCAAATTAATGTGTTAATGCAAAAAATTGGAGAAATCCCTGCAGTTCAGTGTGTGCATTATATCCAAGAATGCTCCCGAACGATTGCATGACATTTACATGTGGTAACTAAATATACTGAACACCGCAAATTACATATTCGTCACATCGTCTGAATAGAAATATCATACTCAAATAAATGAGTCCAGAAAGTTATTATGGCATAATTTACCCACCCTGGTGTCCATGAAGCTCATTATTTGGCCATTTGTTGGCATGTACGTTTAGACAGAATATGACATCACTTTCTATTTGGACTGAGAAAAAGTCATATGACAATGCACTAGTTTTGTGGTTGGGTATTGTCATAGTATTATGGCTTTGTTTAAAAGACTGCTACATTTAATAGACAATCACTTTAACATATTTTGGAAACTTCCAAAAGACAAATCAAGTCTAAATCTGCAATTGCAGTTGGAAACTACCAGTAGCAGTAGACTAGTTTTAATCCATTCTGATATGAACCCACCCACCCCACTTTCATTCTTTGATCTCTTCCATTCTTCTGTTACCGTTTACTCCAAAAATATACAGTATTATTTGCTTTTATGGCTAAAATTTGTCAGTGACTACAAAGTAACAAAAATGTTATTTGACACATGCTGAGCATAAGGAAAACATGAGTTGATAGACATGTAATATTATATTATTGCTTGACTGCAATGATCAAATTTTCTTCAGGACTACAATAGACAATATAATTCATGTCACTGACATATCAAAAGAGTGAATGATAGTGAATGATTTTCTATTATTGTGAAATATTTTACCATCGCGAGGTTTTCAGCACAGAAATGCAGCAGGATTGTGAGAAGCTTCATGTAGGTGCTCTCCATTAATCACCAATAACATGACATCTTGGATGTGAAGCACCAAACTATTTCAGTATTTATAGTGCTCACTTGTGGAGAGTTTTCTCGTTACTCTAAATGTGAGTGGGTGAAGTTATGATTGTGAAGTAGTATCACACGCAAGGCATCATGCACAAATAGTCAGAAGATCACCCTGTATGCTCACAGCGGAGTTCATCTGAGCTGGAAACCACAAGAACATAAGAACCTCTCAAGGTTCAACTCTCTTCATTTGCTTAATGGAGATCTAATTTTGGATGAACAATTAGACCAACATTAAGCCAAAACATCACACCGAAAAAGCTATCATTAAACACGGCAGGAACAAAATCTCACACGCACAAAAAAATGTACTATACATACAGAAAAGGAGCAGAGAGAGCAGATTTGAGAAGATCACAGGAAACTGCAGGCCTATGGCAAAGAGGTGGGAACACCTGACCACATGCAGGAGAGGCCGTGCACTTACACCACCCTTCCCCATCTTCACCCCAGAATCCCAGCGAGGGGGTGGGGAAAGATGGTTTAATGGGTTCGTTGTGGGCTAGGGAGAGAGGGAGCATAACAGCCCCTGGGCTCACGTCCACAGGGGGTTGTTTGCGGAGGGGGAAGACCACGCATGCACGGAAGCGTGTTTGGCAGCTTTCGGTGAGTTTGGATCTCGTGTGTTTTTTTCGTCGGTGGGTCTCTGTAAGGCCACACCAGGCCAAACAAGGAGTAATCCAGGACAAACACGAATCTGCTGAGTCACCACCCACCTGGGCTATCTTATGCCAGCAAACTGCAAAGCACAGGGTAAAATTGTGTGCTGTCTACAAAGCTGACAGCAAATTGAACAGATTTGACCAATCATTTTGTGTATATTTCTCAGCATGAGATTATAGTTAGGTTTTTGATTAAGGTTAAGTAGGATTTAGTGCTTCTGAAATGGTATGATCACAGTACTTTACTGAAAGCTGCATTCATCTTCTCCCTCTTGTTCAAGTGTGTGATGGTCTGATTGGTGGTGGTGGTGGTGGTGGGGGTGTGAGGATGGTTTAATTGGCTGATATAGAAAAAAAAAACTCAGATCCATGCAACAATGTGTTCTTAAACTTCAATGAAAAAGATAAAATTGCGAATAAAAACCTGTCTAATTGGAAGCTTGTCTAAACATAGTTTTGGCTGGGCACCCCTCCAAGTCGCTTCTAAATCTTTTGAAATCCTGCCCCACCCAGGGAACCTGCCATCACGGAAAAAAATCCCTCATTTCATTTTAAAGGGACCTTCAGGGAATACAAAGTATATCAGATCTGACAGCTCAACTATGTGTACTTTTCAAATACAGACTCAAATAATGATTAATGTAATATGACACTCCTCAAATGTGGTATAAGCGTAAGAACACGCTTTTTCGATGTGGAGATTTGAAGAGTTTATTCATGAAACCCGTTCTTCACATTATGACAAGTGGGAAATGTAGAATCCCATTAAAAAACTAATACCTTTTTTAAAAGGCAATGAAAAAAAGATTTAACACCCACACATTTAAAGATTTAAGATTTAACACTCACACATTTTACCATTAAATATCGGTGACACTGATTTACTGCAGTCACCTAAATGTCAAAATAGTATCCCTTCAGTGAATATTATGAATATTAGTATACGCAATGCGTGCGTGGGTTGTTTTTATATTAGGGGTGGGCATAGATTAATTTTTTTAATCTAGATTAATCTCACTGAAATCTTGAAATTAATCTAGATTAATCTATATTAAAATGGCTCATATGCGTGCTACCCAAGTAATGACTAAAAGTCAGTCTTTGATATAGGGTTTCTTAATACAGAGGGTGCATTAGACCAGGGGCTCATCTCCTGTTTCCAAAATGCATCAATGACTGCTTGAGAAAGCTGATCTACTTTGATACTTGAAGAAAAAAACACGCTCAAACATGCTAAAATGTATGGCTACTCGTTTATTCAGTTAAACATGAATTTGTAAGCCTACATACTGTACATTAAAAGGGGTTGATAACATGTTTATTCAGCTAAACATGATATTTGAAATGTAAGCCAACATTTAGTACATTTAACCTCACGGATGTAATTTGGGGGGGACTTTTTCAAAAGCCGGTTTTGGTCCTCTGCAGTTTTAATGGTTAAAAAGAAATATTTAAATAGCGACGAATCTAGCGCTAGGACCATGCAGAAAACGACCGCTCCGAGCTCCACTCCGGTAACACTTTACGTTCCTAAAAATGAATTTTCCATGAAGCAAACCTGGCGACTTCGTGGCTGCATCCATGTAAACACACGTACGATTTGTAATTCACAGGTTTGAAAACTCGTTCTCGCCCCTACTGTGCAATTTGGTTAGGAATACAGCCGAGCTAAACTATCAAGTTGAAAGTCATCGTAGTTTGCTTACCCATTTTGACCCAGTTCCCAACCCAACTTTAAGAATAGATTAACGGCGATAATTTTTATATTGCCCGATAAGAGTATCAAATTAACGAACGCCGTTAACGCCTTAAACGCTAGTTTATATATATATATATATAGACCACTGTAGTAGTAGTAGTAGAAATTTCAGACAGGCGTCCTTCATCAGCTGTACAAACAAAGTGCTTTCGGAATCAAGAAAGAGAATCAATTTATATTAGACAAATAGATCACACCATTCATTCCATATTCCATTCTAACGTCATGTTTCCCTGGAATGAATATATTTCATTATATTATTATTATTATTATTATTATTATTATTATTATTATTATTATTATTTATGTAGAGGTAATCAAAGTTGTATTGAAGTACACAGTTTCCAGACAAACAGGACATTTTGGACAAAGGTCCTTCATCAGCTGTGCGTGTTTTCTATTCTGTGAGTGGGTGAGCTCAGTGCCTCAGTGATAACATTTATGTTGTGGAGTTTTGCAGGTGTATACATGGGTCATGCTGCTAGCTGAGTGGTGTACTACTGCACGCACACACACACACACACACACACACACACACACACACACACACACACAGACACACACACACACACACACACACACACACACACACACACACACACACACACACACACACACACACACACACACATATAGCCACACACAGTAGCCACATCTGTAAAAATACTGCCTGGGACATGAACTCTGCTTTGCCCTGCAGAGCCAATGTCTGTTTGGGTAGACTGATTCAAAACGGGTCATGTGACCTCTCGCTCTCTACGTTATTGTAAGCATCAGAACTGAGGGCCTAAGGCTTCACGAGCTACAGCAGGAGAAAAACTGATAACCACATGCTCAAAACCTAGCAGCCATTACATCTCTACATTACACCAAACTGGTGCTTAAAGAGCTTAACAGTGTGTCTGAGGGGCACCTGAGTAGGTAAATGAGTATATGTAACTGTCACGGTGAGGCGGCCCCCTACCGGCCGCCTCTGTCCACAGCGGCTGTGTTGTTGTTGTTTGGTGACGTCATGTGCGTCCCTCAGGTGGGCGGAGCCCGTGATCCGTCTCACCTGAGGGTCGTTTGTTTGCCTATATATGTCTTGTCTTTGTACCAGTTGACCGCTGGTCATTATATCCTTAATTTGGATCTATTGCACGGGTTTTAGGTTTGCACACGTTATATTAAACCACCCTTTTTCCCTGAGACTTGACGTGATCACTTCCTTTTTGTTGCTCACACCTGCCCGTCACAGAATGACCAGCCACCCTTCGGAAGCCGCCGAGTCTCTTTTTCTTTCTCCTTCGTTCGTGGTCATGTCTCGTGGTAAGTGTTTGTCTGCGTGGTGTTTTGTGAAGAGTTCCGCCGTGCTTTTGTGTTGTCTGTGGCACGGCGAGGACCAGGGCTGTCTGCCCTGGGAAAAAACTCTTCGTGTTTGTCGTTTGTTTGTTGGAAGAGCTCCGCCGTGCTCGTGTTGTGTTTGTGGCACGGCGAGGACCAAGGCAGTCTCCCTGGTAAGCTCTTCGTCTTGTGTGGTGTTAGTGTGTCCAGGTGAACGGACGTGAGGATCTGTGTGCGTGCGCGTTTGTTATATGTTAAGTGTTTTGTGTGTGTGACGCGGTCGCCGCTCGTCACTGTCGCCTCGCTCCCCGTGTGTCATGTGTTTTATGTGGGGAGCGACTGCGACTCTGAGCGGCGCGTCACCGTCGTTTATGTGTAGTGCACGCAAGTATCGGTCCCGTTCGTTCAGTGTCTGCGCACTAAGTTCTGTTTGTCGAGTCTTTGTGTGCATGTTGTGTCCTAACGTGTTGTCTAATGTTTGCGTGTAATTCCACGCATGCTCCTCCCCCTGAATGTGTGTTTGGGGGGGGACCGGCTGTGGTCCCGTGCCATGGGGTGTGGCACGGAGGGCGTCGCTCCCGAGGGAGGCCCTGACCAGGTAAGTGGGGGGTTCTCCTGAGTTAGGATGGAGACCCCTCCCCCCTGGAGGGGGGATCAGGGTAGTGCGCGTTTGTGTTCTGTGTTGGTGTGTGTGGGTGTGTGTGTGCATTTGTGTTTTATGTGCAGGTGCTTCTCCCTGGCGTTGAATTGTGGCATTCCTGGACCTTGTGGCGGTCTCCAGCTGGCAGGAGCCCCCTTATGTTGTGGGGTGACCGGAGCCCGGTCGGAAAGAGCCCCTCCCTAGAGGGCTGGGGCCCCCGGATGTTTGGGGACCATGGGGCTCCGGTCTGAAGAGCTCCTGCACAGGACGGAGACCCTTCCACGGGGTCCTGGAGGTGAGGTAGCCACGCCCCAGGGAGGTAACCTGCACACACATACACCCCGGACGGACAAGGAGCCGAGGCCCGCCGTCCTCGCACCTGTGGGGCTATGCGGCTTAAGGCCGGTTAGGGCGTGAGGGCCCTGTGACCGACCGGGGCGTGGTTTTGTCTTGTTGACGGCCCAGTCGGTCCAGGGTCCCGCCCAGGGAGGTGAGCTGACTAATGTTATGTGTTTTGTGTTTCAGCTTTGTGGACTGCAGGAGGTGTGTCCCTGCCTGTCCTTGCCTTCCTGCCCCTTCGTGTTGTTGTGCAGCCGCTGTGTGCCACACACCCAGTGGAGGGGAGTGCGGCTTGGTGGGGGGGTCTGTCACGGTGAGGCGGCCCCCTACCGGCCGCCTCTGTCCACAGCGGCTGTGTTGTTGTTGTTTGGTGACGTCATGTGCGTCCCTCAGGTGGGCGGAGCCCGTGATCCGTCTCACCTGAGGGTCGTTTGTTTGCCTATATATGTCTTGTCTTTGTACCAGTTGACCGCTGGTCATTATATCCTTAATTTGGATCTATTGCACGGGTTTTAGGTTTGCACACGTTATATTAAACCACCCTTTTTCCCTGAGACTTGGCGTGATCGCTTCCTTTTTGTTGCTCACACCTGCCCGTCACAGTAACCAAATGTTCTACGTCTGTGCAAAAATGCTAATGTATAAGTATGTGTGCTACGCATGCATAAAAACACCCTGAAAAGATCTTCCTCCCATGAGTACCTATAATATGTCTGAAATATATAGTGCATTACTGGAAAGCATATATTTTTCTGTGTATGATTTATAGCACAGTTCAAAATATATTAAAATTGAGTTTGACCTTTTGTTTGACCTTTTGTTAAGGAATATATTAGCAGAAGATGTCCTGTGCATACTGGCAGTGTTCTGACATACGTGGAGACCTTAGTCTTGTAGCCAGGCCGTCCCTATTATGGGAAACTGTAAGGATTTGCATATCCCAGAAACTGTGATGAGCCACAATTTTGCAACGTATGCAGCCAACATGTACCCATCCAAAATAGTTTTGCAGTGAGTAACCAGAGGTCACACGTAAAAGCACACTTGTATTCTTCTTACTGTCAGTTTTTCCAGTAGCACTTTTTTCTGGTGGAAATGATGGAGCACGTACCAGTTCTCATTTCTTACAGTGATCCTGGCACGGATTCACAGGAGCTGATGTATTACCAGCCTACATGTAGGTGACATGATTTTGGTTCAGAATCCTGGTTCAAGGCGCTGTTGAATATTAAGTTCTGATTGGTCAACGAACGGGTGTTGTTTATATAAAATCACCCCGACTGCAGTTTTTCATGATTGCTTATACTCCTGTGCAAACTCTGTAAACGTCCTGCCAAACTGAGCAATGAAAACGTTTTTTATTATAGTTATTTGTGAAAATCTGTACAGAGTTCTTCAATGGTGTTTTTCCCTCCATAAATGTTAGAATGAATGGCTGAACCTAAGCCCCACTAGAACAAACACTGTGAGCTAAGTTAAATTGTAATGCACATTAAGAACAGAAAGGCGTTTAAATAGAATAAATTTGATTACTGCCAGTATAAATCCGAAACCCTAACTCCCAAATCACTCGCAGAAATGACTCCCAAAAGCAGATCGTTTAAATCAAATCTAATTATGGGATAATGGTGTTTTTTTTACTTTTTCAGTGCAGGTTGTCTGTTTTGTGCTTTCCACAGTGCGTTCCCTGTGTGTGTCGTACAGAGGAAACGCACTAGCAGTGCTACGCCCTTTATCTACACTGCCAACGTAGGCATGTAGAGACACCAGCAGAGACACGAATGGATCTGCCGTGCCAGGTGCTTTAATAACATTGAATGGGCAGGAATGACAAGATCTGGAATACAGGCAGACGGAAAAAATTCTGAAACCTCCACACTGAAGTTCTTACCTTACACTGAAGTTCTTACACTGAAGTTCTTAAACTGAAGTTCTTACATTGAAGTTCTTACATTGAAGTTCTTACACTGAAGTTCTTAAACTGAAGTTCTTACACTGAAGTTCTTACACTGAAGTTCTTAAACTGAAGTTCTTAAACTGAAGTTCTTACACTGAAGTTCTTACATTGAAGTTCTTACATTGAAGTTCTTACACTGAAATTCTTACACTGAAGTTCTTACATTGAAGTTCTTACACTGAAGTTCTTACACTGAAGTTCTTACATTGAAGTTCTTACATTGAAGTTCTTAAACTGAAGTTCTTACACTGAAGTTCTTAAACTGAAGTTCTTACATTGAAGTTCTTACATTGAAGTTCTTACACTGAAGTTCTTAAACTGAAGTTCTTACACTGAAGTTCTTAACTTTTTACGTTTTAGGGGGTTTCCCCCATTATTGTAACAGTAAAACAAACAAAAACAAGTGCAAATTAAATGTGGTCTTTCGATTTCAGGGTTACAAAGAATATGAGATGAAAGATGAACTATGAGAAGAATTTAAAAAATAATAGACTTCGTTGTAATTGCTCATGCTAGCTGGTATGCTGGTGTCTTCACACAACGGAGGTGGTAACTGCACCTCGAGTGTGTGGTGAACGTGAGGAGACAGCAGCAAGCCTTGGCAACAGGTCACATTAGTCAAACCCAACATATCGCCACAGTGCTATTGAAAGATAGAAGTGAAATGATTTGTGGCAAACCCGAATGCATTTTCCCTGGCAGGAACTGAGCTTGATCTGGAATGCTCAATGAGAAATTAAACATTTCTGGGTCAGGGAAGCCATTATTCAATATCATGTCCCAGTGTTGTGTTTAATAATAAGGAGTTACATTTGAACCACAGGTATTATTGTAAGTAAGTTGGGATTGTCTAAATCAGTGACCACGAAGCTGCCATTGAACAAGATTATGGGACATGATCCATAAAAGCGGTTCTGTTAAAGACGCTGGCATGTTGGCTCAGGTGTGCAGTGCTGTGAGTGCGGGGGTTGACCACTGCTCTAGAAGAGCATCACAGACAAAACCGCTCCAGAACCACTCGAAAGCGCGCAAGACTTTCAGCCTGGTTCAGATGACTGTGTGGTGTTTGTGAAGTGCTGATTGACAGCCACATTTACATCCTTTTCTTTCTGTAGTTCATAGCAAGAATCTCTAGATCTAGATCTAGATCTTCACACACACATCCACACAAACACACACACACACACACATACACACACACACACACACACACATCCACACACACACATAAACCACAAGAGAGAGGGTTGGCTGGAGCTCTTTTCTGACATTAGTGAGGTAAATGTGTGAAGACTGGATGTTTGAGGAGCGCATGAACCTTCATACAGGAGTCACAGCCTGGGGGGAGGTGTGAAGGTCAGGTTGCTCCCTGCTGGAGGGTCACGTCTCTCCTCGCTCCTCACTCTCTGATCTTTCTGAAGAGATATTGTGTTTCCAGACAAGGCCGCCTGAGGAGAAATGTGCTAGTGGAAATAGTGGAAAATGTTCTTTCATTGAGGAGTCCGTCAGAATGCTCTGCTACGTGGACCAAGGGAGAGGCAGACGGACAGAGAGACAGACAGACAGAGAGACAGACTGAAATGATATCATGTGTGAAAGCAGCATTATTGCGCCTCCTGACTACTGAACACTCCTGAACACCACTGTTGATCCACACTGACATCTAGTGGTGAGATAGAGCACAGCAAGACAAGACTAGAAATGTAATCTCCACAGTTCCTTCCAGTTACTGCCTCAAGCTGTCTCGCTATTTTGGCCAGACACACTAATTCTCGGTCTGACAGAGACCACAGAGAGGAAAAACACGCTGGACTTTTCCTAGTATTGACTGCCATGAATTTTGTCACTCTCTCCTGTTATTACACTTTTATTACATTGTACTTACTGTTTATAACACTTAAGATTAAGCGTATTGCTTCATACTGTCACACTGATTGCTGATGTAAGTCTATGGTCTCAGTGGGTAGGTCTTACAGTGCTAAATGAGTCTGTATGGAGAGGAGAGAGAGAAATTCACAAGGTTTCGTATGTTTTCAGCGGGCTATGATCCAAAGATTACAGAGGCCATGTGAGCTTTAACGTCTAGAGCAGCTTGGCCAGGGTTAAGTGGTGTAAGTGACCTCGGCTTGGCCTTCTGCTCTCTCGCTTCTCTGTGATCAAAAGCACACGCTTTTACGCTCACGCAGCCTCAAACAGCATGTTTTTATTGTCGAACTGGTTGTTATTATCATCATTACTTTGGCACTTCTTTACAAATGAAAGCAATATGGATCTCACAGAATGTTGGTTTTATCACTGTCTACAATCTCACCTACACACACCCAACAAGACATTCCAGTGTTAAACCAGCACCCCAAATCAATTAGATAGCGTTCCTATTAGTTTCCACAGTTAAACAGCACCAGATCCAGATGCTACCACGGTCTCTTCTCAACATCTTATATAAACTGCTATGTACTGGCAGGTCTGTTGTGAGACACCAGATCACTCACACCAAGATGGACGTGGAAAATCACATTCTACTTCAGCACTGTGACTGTGGGTGGAGATGATGGAGTGGGAATCAGTGATGGCCAAGTTACCTTGAGAAAGTAATCCGATTACTGATTACTGATTACTCCTTTTAAAAGTAACTTAGTTACGTTACATATTACTTGATTTTAAAAGTAACTACGTTAGATTACAAGTTACTTTAGTAGTTACATTCAGCAGCAAAATAATTTTTTCCAATACTCACTTTATTGGAAGTGCATTATTAACAGTAACAATGTATTGAAGCAGGTTCGGTAACCGAGGCAGAAACTGCTTAATCCAAAAATCCCGAGGAGGGAAACTTTATTGATAACGCAACCCTGGCGCGCGCAGTCCCCCCCCCGTGTCACTTAAAGGGCGAGACTCGCCGTGTCGCTACAGTATCTCCTGACATTACGTTTGTGTAGCTGCGCGGTATTATTTGTAAATTTATTTGTAAACGTAATACAAGCGAACTGGGGTGGGTTTCCCGAAAGGTTCGTAGCGCCAAGTACTTCGTAACCTCGTATGAAACGTACGAGGTTAAGAAGTACTTAGCGCTACGAACATTTCGGGAAACCCACCCCTGTTCAGTCAGACAGCTTGTGAAACGAAATACCATTACAATTTCAAGCATTTTAAAGTAGGCGACGTTAGTCAAAATTCCAGCACTTCTCAAACGTGGAACACAGTGCAACATTAAAATTCTTCAGGTAAATGTTCCTTCCCCTGTTTTTGAGGGGTGTTTCTTTATACTACCACACATCGTTACGGGAGGACACTGCAAAAAATGACTTGTAAAACGCGCTCGCGCTCTCACAGGGTCGCGCGCAGCGTGCGGAGTCGAGTGCTACGGTCAGACGCAAAAGTAGAACTGAGCCAAGAAGAAAGCAAAAATATATATTTTTACTAGGGAAAATAAAAATAGTAACGCACAGTTATTTGGATAAGTAACTTTAATCTGATTACTGGACTGGAAATAGTAGCGTGTTATATTACTCGTTACCGAAAAAAGTGGTAAGATTAGAGTAACGCGTTACTAAGTAACGCGTTACTGACATCACTGGTGGGAATACAGGGTTTATACCGCTCCATACAGCCACCAATGTGTTTGGGACATTATACAGCAAGCCACTAAAGGTTTGAAACAAACACTTACATATAAAACCATTATTCCTAATCACCAGCTCTATTAAAAATGCTTTTTCTAATAAGACAAACAGTATCTTCAGTTAATAACTGAGTTGTGAGAACATATGAAATATTATCCATCCATTCATTCATTCATGGTGACCTGTTATGAATCTTTCCAGTTGTTTCTAGGAGTGGTTAATGAGACATAAACACTATGATGTATCAACAGACTTTTAAGATGTTGATGCAGAGACTTGTAACTTCACCCCATTAGCTTAACCCTCCGTAACTCCACACTGGCTTCTGATTTAAGACCATGTCACATAATATCACTGACGATGACGGTTAACATAGACTGTACACCTGGTAGCTCACGAAGGTCGTCTTTATGCCTTTCAAAGCAGTGGACGGTCTACATGCTGAGAAGCTCTATCTTAGTTTCACACTGTGTCGGTAATGTCCATCAAGCACACAAGTACTGTGGAAGTGATCATCACTAATATCAACCTTCTTGTCTGTGACAGAATGAGGGTGCACGCTGTGACACCATGACCCACAGTGAAATGAAGCACCCAGCATTTCTCTGATCTCTCCTTGAAATGAGCCTGACGCTGCAGACTACATTCAGAACCATGCTACATGGAGGTGGAGGAGAAGAACCACGCTACATGGAGGTGGATGAGAAGAACCATGCTACATGGAGGTGGAGGAGAAGAACCACGCTACATGGAGGTGGAGGAGAAGAACCATGCTGCATGGAGGTGGAGGAGAAGAACCACGCTACATGGAGGTGGAGGAGAAGAACCATGCTACATGGAGGTGGAGGAGAAGAACCACGCTACATGGAGGTGGAGGAGAAGAACCATGCTACATGGAGGTGGAGGAGAAGAACCACGCTACATGGAGGTGGAGGAGAAGAACCATGCTACATGGAGGTGGAGGAGAAGAACCATGCTACATGGAGGTGGAGGAGAAGAACCACGCTACATGGAGGTGGATGAGAAGAATCATGCTACATGGAGGTGGATGAGAAGAACCATGCTGCATGGAGGTGGAGGAGAAGAATCATGCTACATGGAGGTGGATGAGAAGAACCATGCTGCATGGAGGTGGAGGAGAAGAATCATGCTACATGGAGGTTGAGTCAGAGGAGAGCGTGCTTCATGCTGATAACCCTCTTGTTTTTCATTTCCTTAAATACTCCACATTCCTCAGGCTCTCCTCGCCAAGTGGGGTCATCATCAGATAAGGCTGAGAACATCATCAGATAAGGCTGAGAACATCATCAGATAAGGCTGAGAACATCATCAGATAGGGCTGAGAACATCATCAGATAAGGCTGAGAACATCATCAGATAGGGCTGAGAACATCATCAGATAAGGCTGAGAACATCATCAGATAAGGCTGAGAACATCATCAGATAAAGCTGAGAACATCATCAGATAAGGCTGAGAACATCTCGTCAGCCCCTCGTTGACCTGCAGCATCATCTCCAGACTGCTCCCGCTTAATGAGGTGTTCCTTCATTCTCTAGACTGTGACTTGTGTGTCACCGGCACGATTTTCATATGGCTGTTTGAAATCTCTGGCTCTGTAACTCTCCTTTTCTCTCACACTTTCTTTCATTCTTCGAGTGTCCGCTTTTATTGAAAGAACATGTGCTTGCTGGTCTCTTTAACGCTGCTGTAAAATCTTCCTAAACCGCTTTCCTCTCTTCTTGACCTCAAGCTCCAGAAGGTTTATTGACTTCCTGACCAAAATGCAGTCCAGTTCCTTGGCATGCAGTTAAACGACTTCAGACCAGTCACATTTCAATAGCCCTACACTCCAGTGGCTATGAGAACCGGGCCAGTGTTACGGCCTGGTGTGTCAGCTACAGTCCAATAGGTCATGATCTAAACTCACACATTGTGCTATTTGGCTGTTTCTGTTTTTTCAGCTCTGCAAATAAACAAATGATGTCACATAAGAAGCTCATGCCTTGTTTAGGAAACTAATGTCATAATTATGACATTAAAAATAATTGGTTTTAAGTGATTTTAAGTATGCATGTTTGCCTAGCTAAAATGGTAACAGAGGAAAAGCAAGGGGCTGTTTTCACTGTGTCCAGTACGATACGCCATAAACTCATGACGGACTGCATCTAGTGAAGGAGTGGCCTCCTGTGGCACCTCTACTCTCTAACCCATCAGCCTTACATCAGCTCAGCAACTTCAGGGCCAGAATTCCTCCGGTCCAAGAGCCCAGATCCCCTGGAACCGACTTTCCATTATGTGAACAAAACCTGTATGAGTCCAGATTTAGGGCAGAGCATGATGGAAACCCGCCTGGATCGGTTTTGTTCTGAAACACACAGACTGTGTAGACTTTATAGACATTTACACAGTACCATGCTTGCTTCTTTTTTTCCAAACTCTTCTTTCCAAGTTCTCAGAATAAACTTGCGGGAAAATATTTGAGTCACTGTTTTCCAGCAGAGCTTCAGAATATCAGCTGACCACTCAACCCCTTCAAACCACCCCCCCCCCCCCCCCCCTCAGTGTGCTCCACCCCCTCAAACCACCCCCCCCCCACCCCACCCTCAGTGTGCTCCACCCCCTCAAACCACCCCCCCTCAGTGTGCTCCACCCCCTCAAACCACCCCCCCACCCCACACTCAGTGTGCTCCACCCCTTCAAACCACCCCCCCACCCTCAGTGTGCTCCACCCCCTCAAACCACCCCCCTCAGTGTGCTCCACCCCCTCAAACCACCCCCCCACCCTCAGTGTGCTCCACCCCCTCAAACCACCCCCCCACCCCACCCTCAGTGTGCTCCACGCCCTCAAACCACCCCCCCACCCTCAGTGTGCTTCAAACCACCCCCCCACCCTCAGTGTGCTCCACCCCTTCAAACCCCCCCCCCCCACCCTCAGTGTGCTCCACCCCCTCAAACCACCCCCCCACCCTCAGCCCACTAAAACCACCCCCACCACCACGTTCCGTTTACTTTAACCTCCTGCTCCTGCCTGCAACCTTAACGCAGCCAAGCACTCACACACACTATTACAATGTTTTGTTTAAAAAAATATAAAAATGTTTTTCTTACAATATTTTGTTCAAATATATAGACCTTTTCCAGTGGACGTCAAGGAAAGAGACAACCCTACATTCCACCTGTAGCCAGACGCCTCCCTTCAGAACTTTGGTCTGGATCTGCAGTTTTGTGATTTAGTGAGAACTGTGATGGCTTAATGAGATATCGGAGCTCTTGTATTTTACTGTAGGACCCACAGGGTCTTGGATCGTTCAGTGATGAATGATGAACCTCTACTGAACCTTGAATGCTACTGAGCCTTTGAATATTTGTCGGAGAGCTGGGAGAACAGGCACCCGTGGTAAGACTGTGAGGGCCTCTGGACTCCACAGTGCCACAGCACATCGGTAAAGCTCACGTTCATTGGTGTGTTCTTGTCACATGACACGGACATGGCTGGGACATTGTTTTCATACCTCATGAACTTGTCTACTGGTTTGACTGTTAGATCAGACTCAAGGCAACATGAGTCTCTAGAATGAGGACAAAATGAAGTTCATACCCCAGTTTATCTTGGAAGCAACCGTTTATACTTAACCCTCTGCAGCTAGCCAGATGCAAACGAAGAGGTGACCTCACTGGCACTGTGACACCTGCTCATGTGTAGGTTCAGCTCGTAGAGATGATGTCAGATCCATCCAATGAGGAACGTACCCCAAACGTGGGAATAAGTCTTATCTTGGAATGGAATGTAGATGTTTCAGTGCACAGAAGCCTCAGGGTGGTCAGAGGAACATGCTCAGAACAAGCCCAGTCAGCCAGGACCTCCACCCAGCTCACCTTCTCTCTGAGGGCCATGCTTGGGGCTGCCTGTCATCCATAGCTGCTGTATAGCCTAGAGCTCACGACAGCCAGATGACATGGGCTTCATCGTGGCTAGACGCTCACATTTAATGAGCGGAAAAGAGGAGCACATGCCATGCTTATGTAGTGAGGTTGGTAAGTATTCCCCTCCGGCTACAAGAACACCCTCATATCGTCAGAAATAAAGATGGTGTGAGATTAGATGGTGATATCTGTGTGAATGTGAGCACTGAGAGAGATGGGACTGAGTGAGATATAAAACACAGCCTATCAGACATCTATCACGTTTACATGTGCTCTGACATACTGTGCCCCAAAACAGGGATTTAAATCAAGGTTGATTTAATATATTTGGCCATGACTTTTATACTTCAGAGCACATTCTGAAGTAACTTGATCTGTTTTTTAAAGTTCCCCTAAAAGGTAGATAAAAGATAAAGGGCATCTAGTAAAAGATAAAAGATAGTAGAAGTGAACCCTTTTGAACAGCCAACAGGGGAACGTATCCTTATTGAAGAAGAGTATCATCTGTCTATCATCTGAAAGATGAGACGTGGAGTTCAGTTGTATTATATGCATGATAACTTAATGCTACACATTTCAAGTTCTGGGTTCAGCAGTTTTCTTGACCCGCAGCTGACTGACAGGTTACTTTTACAAACATACTCCGTTACATGGTAAGAGGAACGTTTCAGAAATCATACCAGGCACCATGGAGACAGGTGACCTGTATCTCTGTAGATGTCACCCAGACAATACTTTATTGGTATTTATGCCCGTCATGTTTTTAGTGGTCTTTTCTATTCAAATCTCCTTACAAAGAGATACACCACTCTAGTGTGTGGCCTGCCTCTGAACTCCAGCATTAAGAATGAAAGCATATGTGAAGATTGCATTAACGTATAGTGTTACTGCAGTTACAGCTCTAGTGACAGCACATGATTGTGTTATCTGCCTGTGAGTTCAGTTCGACAGCCACGGCCTCTCCGCTCTGAAAGCCTATTAATGGCAATGACTCCATTCTTCATTTTAACAGGGGTAACATGTTACGATTGTTAGATTAAGCTAGGTAACATGGCCTGGATTAGGAAGGATTATCATCATATTCAATCATATTCAAGATTCAAGAGACTTTTATTGTCTTTCCAATTATATACAAGTAGTGAAATGTTCACTCTGGACCATTGTTCAACACAATGTAACACAAGTGTAAGCAATAAATAAAAACGTCTAAAAGACAAACCACTACATACAAGAAAAAGAAAAGCAACACATTTAGTAACATTAATTAAACAACACAATGACTTAATATATAGGAAGGGTTCAGAACTTCATTTTATAAATGAATAACTAATGATAAAAACTTAAAACTCTGCATGGCATTTTACTACCTATTTTAACATGAGAATGGTTTTCTAAAATCTGTTATACTGTGAACATGCAAATATATCAGTCAAAATGACTTTCATGGTCATCCTAGTAATTATGGATTTCTGGGCTTTCTAAAGTTAAGCTTTTGCCTTTTCTGCAATGGGACTCATTACTGTAGCTTTATACTGTGAGCCTCCACCACAGAACACTTCAAAATGGCAGCTAGACCCAGAATGCACTTCTGCGTTTACGAGGTTGGCGTCATCTGACAAAGAACGATACACATGAAGGAGTGTGGAGTTTGATGTCTGGGGGGGGGGGGGGGGGGGGGGGTGGGGGTGGGGGTGGGGGGGGGGTCATGCAGTTTGTCTCCGAGGGAGTCGGCACTTTTCCCCAGATGGCAGGAGAGAGACGAGTTCAGTCCAGCCCTGAAATGAGAAACATAGTTTTAGCCATCTGAGCCCAAAATCAAAAGTGTGCCTGAAACCAGTTGACCGCTTGACCGGGCCGTCAACTGATCGAAGCGGTAAAACCGCAACTTGAGTCCCTCTGTTTGGTCTGTGGTTAGCTAGCGCAGCCCACATCTGGACCACAACATGACCCAGAAGCTGTTGGAGACCCTCGGGGGCGCTCCAATCCTCACACCCAGTGTCAGGCGTGTTCCAGCAGCACCCATGTCTCACGGCCCTCACTCACTCAGCAGACACACGGCTGTTAGATGTGATGAAGCCCTGGTGTGGTGAAGCAGACAGGCGCGATGACGAACGCCGTGGAGGTCAGAGAGGTCGCTCACGCCTCAAACACACAGATCGCTAACTTTCATTCCAGTATGCAATCCCATATGCAAAAGCTCTCCAAACAGATATAGGACAAAACCAATATATGATCATAATGTATTATGAGATGGTTATTATAAATCATGTATTATTTTACATGATGTGCCCTGCTATATAGAGTAGCTTTGAACTTTGTATTTGATATCTATTTTACACTTTATAAATATGTCTTTAATATAAATTACAATATTGAATAGATAGTAATCTATGTTAATAAGTTATTCTAATTTAAGTATGAAATGTGTTTGCTAGATCTATAATGCAAGAAAAAATTTTGAGTATTGTTTATGCCACATTGATTGTTATAGTGTTTTTACAAACTGCTTTTTGCTGACAGTTGGTATGCAGGCCCCAAAGAGAACTGTTCCCCCCCACCCCTCTCCATCTCTCACAAGCTCTTAATTTACCTGTTTGTGTTGTTAGTAACTGTGAGTGAGCTGTCGTGAAAGTGTCAAAACTTAAGAATACTGGGCCACACAGAGCTTGCCAGCAGTTCAGTGCCTGAACAAGATATAAGCATCAGTCTCATTCATCATCTCTGTCCAACGAAGACCTCCACGTTGGGTCACACACAGGGTGCCTGGACCCCCAGGTTAGAACACAGAGAGTGTTGTGTGTATTCCTCAAGGAAGAGGGAGTGCCTGACTTCAACACACGTGGGAGATCCAGACATACCTTAACGAAGCTCCTATTACTATAATATGTGATATATAAGCAGTAAAGAAACCAAAGTGTTTCATGGCTAATTTGAAGATGTACCATATATGCTGAACATTGATTTGCCCTGCACGCTGGTGCCGTGTGTTCAGCCTGATGTGAGTCACACAGGAGGAGATCTCATGTGCAGCTCAGATGTCTGAAAGCCATTGAAAAATTGAAATTACACAGAACACATCATTCTGCTGAATCTGGGAAGTTTCTGAGTGTGGCACACTGAAGACGTGAGGCAGACAGACGTGTGTTAATGGGGGGGGGGGGGGGGTGTGAGCACGATCTTCTGATTCTAACAGACAGAACAGCACTCTGATTGGACAAAGGTAACTTGGTTGTAAGACATAAATCACAAATGTAATTTTCATTCATTTATTTGACCTCTGTATTTTTTGTATTATGATTTCTTCTTCAACGTTGCGGAAGATTGTGATGAGATTTGTGAGGGTTTTTTTGCAGAACATTTGGTGCGATTGGTATGAGGTGCCATGAACACGCCCTGTATCTCTTCTGGAGGGTAGCGGCTCACGCGAGCTGCACATGCCTGTCTCACCTCTCATCACCTGGAGCGCCACATGTTGCCATCAGTTCGCTTAGGAATGTTCTCACCGTCGTTATCAATGTGATTTGTGCGGGCAATTCCTTACCGTTTTTACTCAACGCTCCTAATTTAACTGCAAATAGGATGTGCACTTAAGTCAGTGAAAGCAATGGAGAGCTTTCGGAATTTTATTTTTTTTTTATTTTTCAGAAATGTTAAAGCAAAGTAAATGATACACATAACTCAGGTGCAGAGCCGACAAGATTCTTAATCCTGTTTCAGTTACATCACAGCTACTTCGGAGGAAAGATAAAACCTAATAATTTAAACGTTACAACTCGTGCCCCTAATTGAAGCATTCAGCAGCACCTATAAATCACTACTGCAGTTTAGGGCTCTGAGTGTTTGCTATACAAAGGGCAATTTATAGCTACAGAGCTCAGAGCTCCACTCTGCACCTTGGTGTGTGACCATTTTACCCCTGCAACCTACATCGGTGGTTAATGTGCTTTATGTCAGTGCTAACAAATGGGACTAATTTTGTTCTCTCCCTCTGAGAGTAGATAAGCCTTACACACACACAAACACACACACACACACACACACACACACACACACACACACACACACCGTGGAAGGTGCCGCGTGCTGGACTGGAAAGTTGGCACGGTGTGTGTACCACCCATACACACACGTTTCACATCCATCTGGCTCAACCACATTTATGTTGGCTGTTTGTCAAATAGCCTGAGCTGGAGATGCTCGGAAAATGTGTGTGTGTGTGTGTGTGTGTGTGTGTGTGTGTGTGTGTGTGTGTGTGTGGACGAACCACGAGCCGCCGCCACTCAGTGTGTGAACAGGCTGCATTAAGACTAGAGGTGCAGGAGAACTGAACTACTGTGGTTATGCAGTCGGAAGTGAACGGTCTGTTCATCCAGGCTGACTATGTTGAACCATTCAAGCATCAGTTCAAGGCATCGAGGTTCCATACACACACACACACACACACACACAAATTTTTATCATTGTTGGTATTACTATTATTGTTGATGTTAATATTCAATTGAAATAGGTAACATTGTGTGTGTCACTACTTGAATTAAACATATGCAATCACAAAATAAACAAAATAGAACACAATTGTATAAATAAATAAACTTAGCCTAAGACATCCAATCAGGATATATTGTATTTTCACTCTAATATTTCTCAGATTTCTGTGCTTCTTTTAAAGCATTTTTGTCTCCATTTCAAATACTGAATTCTTGTATAGAAGTATACAATTTATGTATTAGTGTTTGATAAATGATGAAATAAAAAAGTTCTAGGTAGCAGACCAATTTTTGGACTGTACTCTATATAATATTTCAGACATTCAGCATATCAGCATGCCAGTAAAATAATTGAAAACAGCTTTTCATTGTCTTCCCAGAACAGACATTAGAGCTTTTGCTGCATGAGGGTAGTAAAACTGTGAAATTTGGCTTCACTGCACCTTTTGTTCAGAGACACACAGAAAGTAACTGCGTTTTAGAGTACATGTGGCATGTGGTGTAAATCAGACATGGATCGTGTTCAACTAGGTGCTGGAACCAACAATACAGGTGACCTTCATGACCTTAAAGGTGGTGTGGTAGTTTGGAGTATTCTCTATAGATGTTCCTAACATCTCACGACTGACAGACAGCCTAGATATTTTGGGCCCAGCTGTTCCAAGATTACCAAGAAAAATGTGGAAACAAAATGTGCCTAGCAGTGGATCAGAGGTTGTGGATCAGACGGGCTGAAGGAAGATCACCGTGCAAACAGACCACAGCAACATACATGCAGACCTGACACCGGCTGTCGTCGTCTCAGAACGTATCACTTCATCTTCCACTGGAATGCCATAGCTGACCAAGACCATCTCAATGTGGCATTTGTATTTGTATGCATTTGTATGCAGTTTTAAACATAGAAAAATAAAAATAAAACTTGGATGGAAACTTCTATAGGTTACATTTGCAAGTACTTAGTGTAACCTTTACATTAAGACCTACGACCTTTACACGGTACTAAAGGTCAAAGGTTAACCCTCTGAGAACTATGGACCTTTTTTTGTTTAAGGTCTCCATTGGCTAAACCTTGGATATTTGTGTGCAATGTACGTTTTGTAATTGGCATTAGAAGTAAACTACTAACCTTTTCAAAAACTAATCATAGAGACCATTAATTTAAATCTGAGGAGGAAAATGAAAGTTTACTAGAAATGAGATGAGAACTCTGATATGAATTTTAATATGATATTTATCAATTTTATCATGTGTAATATGCATACTTGGAGAGAAATTAACATTTTTACTATCAATTTTTAATAGGACTCACATCTGTACAGTAATCCAGTTATATTCTCTTTTATTAGAACACTAGCTATTGATATGGATTTGGACCACAAAACATCTAGCCATGTGACAGTTTAATATTTTCCTTGTCAGAGAGATGACTCGTCAAAGACCAGTTCTGGAGATCTAAAAACCTGGAGAGTTTAATGTTTAACACACATGGCATTCATTTTGAGATGATAGGCTTTAAATATTTGGATCAGGTGTGTCAGATTAGGGTTGGAACTAAAGTCTGCAGGGTGGATCTCCAAGACTGGCCATGGCTGCTTTAAAGATACCCTTTGCTTTTTGAAGAACGAATCATTTTCCTGTCAAAAGCCTGTGCCATACCCTTAGCATTCTCTTGGATTAGTTTTGTCTCCAACAGCTGCAAATACAGGAACGTTGGACGGAAGTCGATTATTTGACCTTTAAAGGGAGGAGAGTTGCCTGTGTATATTTGTGTTAGTATTCTCAGCTGAGGACACTCTTCTTTATGTCAGCTCTAATGTGTTCACTAGCATGTCCACCTGACTGCTGCCTAAAAACATGGCAGAAAGCTCCCAGGAACATGCCACTGGGACAATCTGGTTCCCTCTGCAGTGGAAGCAGTGCCTAAAACTGTTTCATTGTTTTTTCTGTTATTTTTCCTAATAAGCTCTCATCTGTCTATCTGTTTGTTGAGATCCATACATGGGGACAAACCTCATCATCATTACAGCTTTCCTAAAGTAACGATGGTTAAAAGTAAACCTCAACCTGCATTGATGCTCATTCATAGCAGAAACAGGCCAAATGAGATCAAACTGCTTTCATCATTGGTAAGAACAGAGTTGCTGATGGTTAAGTTTGGAGTTTAAGTCAGGTGTGTGCACTTTTCCAGGTATTTATCATTTTGGCTTATTAGATACATTCATCCAAGTCAAGCAACTACATCCCTTTCAACAGGTTTAATGAAGTCACCATTGCCCTAACATTTTTGAGCACAATCATGTCATCTTACCATGATCTGGAGAAGTTGAGCAATGAGTCATATGTGCACATATTGTGTATACCGCCCTAACCCTTGGAAATGGTCCCTAACATATGATTGTGCTTGTTTAAAGACAAACTCTGGGTGGGATGACAATGGCAGTGTTGTCTTGGCTCGCTATGATGAGAGGGGCTAGTCATGCCAGAAGCACAAATCCCCACAGCAGGCCAGGGCAAAGGTCGTGTCTGATTGTTTGTCTGTAACAAATGAGAACTTTCCTACCGGCTACCCAGATGGATGACAACATCAGTTTGCACTGCGGCCAGATAATGTCTGCTGAGGGGAGAGTTGAACGTAAAAGACTTTAATTTCTCAACTTTTCCCTCTTAAGAGAATACTGATGCAAAAGTGATAAATTATTAATCCTAAATGGAAAAACACTCACAACCTCTCAGAACTTACAAAAAAATGCATGGGTAGCTGAGAGACTTCTATTCTCTAGCTAACATTTAAGTGAAATTAGATTTCATAATCAAGTCTTGGGAAAGTATTAAATGCTGTGATCCTTAGATATGCTTGAATTGCTAATAAAGCTCATCTATAATGAGTTGGTCATGAACAGCTGCACTCTCTCCCTCTCATTCAGCATCTCGCCGGGTTCTGGCCCTGCAGACCGAGGTTTACCTCCAGTGGGAAAGTCAGCAGTATTCAGTACTCAAATATAGAGCATTAGTGTCATATTCAGTCTGCATCCTTGTCAACTAAGTACAGGTTTACATTAGCATTTATGTTTTTGGCATTTAGCAGAGCAACTTACAAAGGTGCTTTGTCATCCAGGCATAACCAGTACAGTAGATTAGAGTCAAGGGAACCATATAACCTCAAAACAGATAAAATGCAGGAATCAATGCCTGAAGAAATGCAACATAAGCATAAATTCCATATTGAACTACAATGAGTATTAAACCAAACAACACCAAACAATATGTACTAGAGTGTTCAGTTAATCGAGCCAATTTGGTTGTCATTTTGAGAAAAGAATGAGATCCTAGTTTCAGGTCTACCATGTTGTTTTGTTACTTTCTGTATTTCTGAAAACAGCTTTGCAGGTTTGTACATTATGAGTACTTTGAAATTACTGCAATACTCTAAATGTTTGCTTTCAACGTGTTGTACGATAATGGTTGAATAATGAGTTGCAGAAAAATTATGAATAAAGGCTTGTATTTCCATGTGATGTATTTGTGTTTTTGTTGGGTATCTTTGTTCTGTGACCATGTTTGCTCTTAGCATTTTGATTCAATGTTTGTTTCTCCAAAAAAGCTAGTTTTTCCACAATTAAATCAAGTGCCTCATAAATCAGAAGAACCTTGTTTTCCGCCGGTAACCCATATGTGCATTCATTTGGACAATTCTGGGAGGAACTAATTTTAATCAGGCAAATGCTCCTTTGTCAGGAAAGCCACAGGATAGCCGTCACTGGGACTCCTGGGGAGGAATCTCCCAAGGGACAAATTCTCATTTTTGGCCATAGCCACATGCTTGCAAACCTGTGACATAACAAAGAACCTTACAGTGAATCCTAGAGCTGAAAATGAAACAGTGGTGGATCAACTTGGGCAAGAGGTGATGATCTCAGTGGCTCCAGAAACAATGGACAAGTGTTGAAGACATGGAGATATGGAAAACTTTACAGTTGCTTGGCCTTTGGGTTTTGATAAATTGCCTCGATTGCTCAACTGAGGAAATACATAGTATAGACATGCAGTGTCTGTAGTATCATGAAGAAAATCATCAGCAGTGAATTACTTTCTGAAAAATACGCTCGAGTGAGTATAGCCAGAACACAGAACTGCTGTTTCTTCAGTTCCAACAAATACAGTGTGAAAAAAATACAGGAAAGTGAAGAAAAAAAGCAAGAGAGAGATTGAGAGAGAGACGTTTCCATCAGCACTGGGGTTTTTCTGGCTATTAAACCTTTGCACTGCAACTGTGGGTCCACGTGGTAATTGTACTGCAGTGCTCTGTCTCGGCTCCTCCCCCCTAACCCAAAGCCGGCACGTGCTTATGACATCATAATCCCACAGCAGGGTTGCCAGGTGCCACAGCTGGGCCAGAAACACTAGTGGGTGGGTAGGCCCTCCTCACCGAGTCCGGAGGGTTATGGACGGGGGCTGTAGGGGTAATGAAGGGGTCACATGTATCACCCACAACCTTTTTGTCTACTGCTGATTTAAGCTAGTAACACGCTGATGTTAGGGATCAGACAAAATGTGCCTGCCAGATCTGACGTCTGGAGGAAGTTCCACCAACACTGTACATGTTTGTGAATGTTGTTTCCAAGAGTTTAATCAGCAAAACTCGTCTCGTCTTGTGGAAAAGTGAGTTTGACCCACTTTCAGTTTGCTGCTGCTATAATAGCTTGATTGTCACTGCATAAATGCAAACTTCCAGAGTTTGATGCAGTAATAAATAAATATAAAAATAATAAACAAGAGAAACAATAGTAAATATAACAATAATAGATTCCATTAATAAATGAAGCAAACATGCATATCTATCCACCTTTATGCATAGAGTATAGAGATATAAGATAAGGAGTTCTATAAACTGGAGCACACATGCTCAGCTCCCAGACCTTCTTTTAAGTATTTCAACAACTGCAAGTGAGTCCATGTCATCAGTTTTTGAGGCAGGCCCAAAAAAGCCATTTTAAAGTATAAATGTTTAAAATGTTAAAGTAGTAGGCAGTGTATTGTGCTTTCAATAAGGTTTCTCTTTCTTTTGCCAAATTTAAAAGTGTTTTTACTGGATAAAACCATGGTTCCTCGGAATGAGTCAAACGTAAAGCTCTCTCGTGGTGTTTATAAAGTTATGAGGTAGTCTCATAAAGAATCACAACCAGAGGGGCATAATGTCCGCTTTTCAGGATCATCCAAACATAGCTTAATCAAGTCTGCCCCCTAGTGGTAGTTCAGGGTTAATCAGGTTAATCACCAGGATTCATGAACTGAGACTCGTTATTGTCTTTATGGACGACTAGAAGGTGTTCTTCTAAAGCTCTCCTTCCATGTCCATTAGATGTTCTAGCCTGCACTGCAGCTCTGGTGCCATAAAGCCTATGCAAGCTCGCTCAAAACAGCTCGCCAATTCTGATTAAATGACCCGATGTGACATCATTTAAATGTTTGAACTGATTTATTCTGAAACTTCTCTAGGATCACCACAAATCAAAATTGTGATGAAAGCCTTTGCAGATTCGTTCAAAACATTTGGTCTAAATTTGATCAGAGGTCTGCAGTCCACTGGCTTCTGGCATGTGAAGGCGGACAATAGCCATTATTCCCCAGTGGGAATTAGATACTGTCCATCATGAGCTTGATTAATGTCATCACACGTGGTCTGGGCTGCACGTGTAGGCGGGATGTATATACAGCAGGGACCTATTCACGTGAGAAATGAGGCAGGACAGAAGATGTTTGGTTTGCACTGCAGCAGCACGCTTTAGCCAGACTGTTTCCATTCCCATCAGGTTCCACAGCGGACACCTCAGAGTCCTGTTTACGGGACACACCATGTTTAGATGCTTCTGCGTGATTTACAGAGAGATCAAATGCATAGTTCAGTTAATGTGATTATGGCTTCTGGGGACCAATACAGGCAGACGGTTTAGAAAACGCACCTACACCAGCTAGCAGAACATTTTGCTTGTGTGACACCATCCATCACTGTGTTGCTCATACTTCACCTCAGGATCACCTCAGGATCAACCTCCAGAAATATCCCTCTAGAAGTCATGCGTGATGACACGATAGTCCAGTTGCATTAACCCATTCAGTAACTGCCCCTGATTATGAAATCCAGCTCTGGGTGTGGATTTCAGATCCAGATACGAATACTTCCAGCATAGATCCCCTCACAGTGCTTCAAGTACCATGAACTACACGTTCAATGCAGCTGCCACTGGAGAACTCGGACATGTTAGTGCAGTTAGATGCATACATTCACCACACAAACATTTGGTTATCTGGATTTGCTGTTGTTTATAGAAACATGAAAGCACAACTTCAAAGCTTTGTGGGTAAATTCTGCAGAAACACCAAGGACATAATGGACTCTTCTATGTCAAACAGTCTCTTTAAATATTGGCATGTGAACAATTAAGTCATAAATAGTCATTACAGACTTCAGCTTTAAAGCTTGTATAATGGTGTACCACCTGTTTAGGGCCCCATCATGATTAAACAGATGTAGACAGAAAAACAAATTAGTTAGGAGCAGAAAGGATCTACACCTGTTAGCTCTCTCCTACACAATAGCATCCATGGGTCTCCATCTACAATCACTACCACACTGAGAACTGACAAAGAAACTGATTTGAATTCCACCCCTGAGGTCTGGACAACACAGGACTTCATGAGGCTGTATGGTGCATGGGACATACCAATGAAGAGGGTGTGGTAAGGACTATACATTAGCTCATTTGAGTGCTTTTGCTTTAAGGATTGTCACTGGGAAAAAATGCATCATGACTTCCATGTTCCGTAAAATCACTAAGATTATTGCATCTTTCCTAATGACCTAAGGCACAATTATGACGCCTTTCTATAAACATTCAAGCCAGATTACTTTAATCTCTCTGTATGAGTGATGAGAACATGCAGACAGCCCATAATACATGCCTCACTTTAGCCTGGGAGCTGTCTAACTGCCATATACTCCACAATAAAAGCATTTACTGTTCTTGGTTCTGAACCAAGTGTTTATATGAAACCTTGCATGATGAACCCCAAAATAAGTTTCTCTTAAGCCCAACTTACAGTACATCTTACACAAGATCTCCGTAACCCTCTGGCAGGCCAGCAGTCTCTGTTAACACTACATATCAGAAATATTTATATATCCAACATCTCCAAGAAAGCTAAGAAGTCAAACTACAGCCTGGACAATGGACACTGTCCTGTGCCTCTGTGTCCCAAGAAAACTAGCCGGCACCACGGTCACCTGCACGGGCTCAGATTTATGGAGGCCACTGAAACATCTGCACTGCTTGCCTCGCTCTTCACCGCAACGGCTCTGTTCCTCTAACCCTGGTGGTAAACATCTCCCATCACCGTACATGAAAGCAGGCTGAACATTAAAGTGATTCATGTGCAGTCAGGAACTCGGCATATGGAATCACTCCCTGACCGTGTAGCTGCACCTTGTAGTCATCAGGTCTGTCGTTTAGCGCGTATCCAAAGAGCCGAGGAGGAACCGGGCTGTGACGGACCTCTCGACACCGCCGCGGCTGGACCTCGAGCCGCACGCGGAGAGCAGAACTGCACCTTTGGCTCCGCGCTGAGGAGCGTGCAAAACTAAAATGGTTTTGTGTTATGATTTTTTAGACAAAATATAAAACCTTTTATTAGCAATACAACTGGTATGTCATCTGGTTTGGTTGACATCGATTTAAATCGCATACTGGGAGAAAAACTTGATGCTTTTCATCCACTCCCACAATCAGAATTAGAGAAAATAATTTCTTCCTTAAATTGTGCTACCTGCACACTAGACTCTGTTCCATCAAAGTTATTAAAAGAGGTATTACCAGCGGTAACTGAACCTCTTCTAACTATAGTTAACTCATCCATTACAATAGGTCACATGCCCAAATCATGTAAATTAGCAGTTATTAAACCTCTGATTAAGAAACCAAATCTTGATCCTACTGTACTATCTAATTATAGACCCATTTCAAACACATCATTTATATCTAAGATCATAGAAAAAGCTGTTGCCCAGCAATTATGCCTATATCTGCATAGGCATCACATATTTGAAAAGTTCCAATCTGGTTTTAGGCCCCATCACAGTACTGAAACAGCATTAGTTAAAGTAACAAATGACCTCCTCCTTGCTTCAGATCAAGGTTATGTATCGCTGTTAGTGCTTCTTGATCTTAGTGCAGCTTTCGACTCAATTGATCATAGGATCTTGCTAGAAAGGTTAGAACGCTGGGTTGGAGTCTCTGGCACAGCCCTTTCATGGTTTCATTCTTACTTAACAAATCGCTATCAGTTTGTAGAGCTCAATAATATTCCATCCAAACGTACAAAAGTTAAATATGGGGTCCCGCAAGGCTCCATTCTAGGACCACTATTATTTACATTATATATGCTACCATTGGGCACAGTTATAAACAAACATGGTGTCAATTTTCACTGCTATGCAGATGACACTCAACTTTACATATCAGCCAAACCTGATGACAAACTCAGTTTAAGAAAAATTGAGGCCTGTGTAAGAGATATTAAATGCTGGATGTCTCTAAACTTCCTCCAACTTAATGAGGACAAAACAGAGGTTCTCCTTCTGGGCCCTAAGGCCTCAAAACAGAAAATTCCAGATCTAATGCTTAATCTCGCAGGCTACCCCATTACACCTGGCACAGTAGCCAAAAACCTAGGCGTCATACTCGACTCTGACCTATCATTTGATAAATACATAGATAATAGTACTAGGATAGCTTTTCTACATCTCCGTAACATTGCTAAATTAAGAAATGCATTATCACAGGATGATGCGGAAAAATTGGTGCACGCCTTTGTTAGCTCTAGATTAGACTACTGCAATGCACTACTGTCAGGATGTTCAAATAGGAATCTAAATAAACTTCAAATAGTTCAAAATGCCGCAGCCAGGGTTCTGACCAGAACTAGAAAATTTCAGCATATCAGTCCAGTCCTATCAGCCCTGCATTGGCTCCCAGTTAAATTCCGTATTGACTTTATTGACCGTATTGTAAACCCTGTAAAGCTGCTTTGCGACAACTTGAGTTGTTAAAAGCGCTATACAAATAAACTTTGATTGATTGATTGACTTTAAAATTCTTTTATTAACTTATAAAGCATTGCACGGGCTTGCTCCTGAGTACCTTCAGGAACTTATTTCCTATTACGAACCCCCACGCCCACTAAGATCACAGGGTGCTGGTCTTTTATTAGTTCCAAAAATTAATAAGGTAACAGCAGGGGGAAGAGCCTTTTCTTGTAAGGCCCCCCAGCTTTGGAATAATCTTCCTAAATGCGTCCGGGACTCTGACACAGTCACAATCTTTAAGTCTAGGTTGAAAACCCACTTATTTAATTTAGCGTTTGATAATTAATATCCCCCCTTAGATAAAAGTACAGATCCAGGGGTTCTTAGACAAAGGGTTTTTTGGTAGACTGGGGCGCTGGTGCTGTCGTCCTGTCACTGCTCGTGGTCACTCAAGTTTGTTGACAGTGCAGTGGACGGATACCATTGTCTCAGAATGCCCCCAAGCCTATGTTACCTTCTGGTTCTGCCTTTTTTAGCTAGGCTGTAATAATTTAACTAAATGCCGGAGTTGCTGCCACACTCCAGAAATGTGTTTAATTTCATCTGTCCTGTATATGTCCTCATACAGAGCTAATTTTCCCTGTTTCATTTCTCCACATGGCTGCCCGCCTGCTTGAGGAATAATGAGATGAGGAGACCAGCGATCCATCCTGGGCCAGCCACCTCCTGCCTAACCGGATGCATACATCATGATGGACATTATTACATCTTTTTCCTTTTCTTTCTCTTCTTTCTGTCTAAATTGTTGTTGTTGTCATGGTGACCGGTGTCGGCCAGAGGAGGATGGGTTCCCCCCCTGAGTCTTGGTTCCTCTCAAGGTTTCTTCCTCATGCAAAAAACTAGGGAGTTTTTCCTTGCCACTGTCGCCTTTGGCTTGCTCACTGGGGTCTAAGACACGGCACTTGTAAAGCTGCTTTGTGACAACAACTGTTGTAAAAAGCGCTATATAAATAAAATTTGATTGATTGATTGATTGATTGATTAGTCTTGTTTTTCCTTCGACATGTGCATTAGCATACAATCATCATCTGAAATGGGGCAATTGCCTTTTATTACAATGATGGTGCATATTTGGTAATAATTACAGTCAACTACTTTTAATTTAATTACACTTCATTTATTTGATCTATTTTTATTGATCCACTTCAGGTATTTTGTATCAAAAGTATTCACTTGCTAATAATCTTTTTTTTTCTAAATCAGACACACAACACTTTGCCCAGGAACCACAGACCAGAGTTCCCTCCTAACTTAAGTCTAAATCTTAATCTTGACTACACAAAGGACTTCATATTTCATCCATAATTTTATTTAGAAACGTATGGCCAGAGCGAGGAGAGCCCCCAGGAGCAGGAGCAGGCTGTGAGGAACACACTGGAGGAGGTGTGAGGACAACACGGTGTCGTCCATGGTCATTGTCTGGAAGTTGCATTGGGAGCAGTTTTCCCCACAGAAAACACAAAATGGCATCTGGCGTCTGATCTCAGAAGTGTACGCCTTTATCGTTTTCCTCCCTGTCAGGATAGAAACATTGAGACAGGTGTTCAGACGTGAGGTCACAATTTGAGCAAATTTGAGACGTCATTTGAACGATGTTGTGTCTGGTCGTCAAGCAGTGGGCTTACGTGGCTCGTAGTAGTCATATAGAGAAACAGACGCATCACTGACACTGGTCACTTTAAACTCTAGCGTGGTTGGGATTACCACGAATTCTTCAGATGTGGTAACCTGTGAGGAGATTAGAGCAGGTGAAGCACACTTTATTGTGATGTTTGTGGAGCTTGTGAGATGTGTCCAGTGTAATAATTCAGCTAGGGGCATGTTTAGTAAGAAATATCAATCACATCATCATCAGATTAGAAAGCATTTTTGATATGCTGTGCTGAAGTGTTTTTGTCTTACAGGAAATGGCAGGGTAGTGTGGATTGTTTCCTTACTGACCTATGATAATAGGCTGTATGATATTAGGCTGTAATGGGAAACATTTGATGATATTTATGGGGAACATAGTTTGCCATTAATAAATAATAGTAAAAGACATACAGTATATACAAAGTTTAACAATAACATGTCCTTATAAAGCAAATAGTGCAGTAATAGTAATAGAACAATTCTGGGCCTCTTATTGATCACAGAGCTGAGCACATCAGTTCCTGAGGGAATAATGTCAAAGTGAAAACATAATCACGTGTGTGGCTCACTGAGTCTAAGTAGAGGATGACTTTGCCTGGGCTCGTCTCCACTCTTCGCACCAGGTCATTGAGAGGGACGCCCTTCTGAGCCAAACCGAAGCCGGTGAGCAGGCCAATCTCCAAAATGGCCATACCGGTCCGATTCAGCGCCTGGTTCTCCTTCAGCCTGAGAAGGAAACAGATTAAGGTGCTTCACTGGCTGCTGTTGCACATGAACCTCAGGGTGATATTGTCCTCCAACATGTCTCGTTCCCTAAGAAGAGTAAAGATAGGACCACTTTAGGTGGGTCCCCATGTGGGTCCTTCAGAATTCTTCAGTTCTTCTATGCTGGACTGTCCACTTTGGTATCATGTCAGGACAGACAATCACAGCTCACATTTAGGAATAGCTCTAGCTGATATTAAATAGCTCTGTAAACCCTAGCCTACAATTGGAATCTAATCTATCAGATTACCATTTCATCATACTTTAACAAGTTAGATTAGTTACACTATATTGCCAAAAGTATTCGCTCACCCATCCAAATTATCGGAATCAGGTGTTCCAGTCACATTCATGGCCACAGATGTATAAAATAAAGCACAAAGGCTATGGTATAAAGTCCATAAAGACATGGATATCAGAGTCTGGTGTGGATGAACTTGACTGGCCTGCACAGAGTCCTGACCTCAACCCGATGGAACACCTTTGGGATGAATTAGAGTGGAGACTGAGAGCCAGGCCTTCTTGTCCAACATCAGTATGTGACCTCACAAATGCGCTTTTCGAAGAATGGTCAAAAATCCCCATAAACACACTCCTAAACCTTGTGGACAGCCTTCCCAGAAGAGATGAAGCTGTTCTAACTCCAAAGGGTGGACCAACGTCACATTGAATCACATGGATTAGGAATGGGATGTCACTTAAGCTCATATGTGAGTCAAGGAAGGTGAGTGAATACTTTTGTCAACATACTGTATCTGGCAAAGCCTGAAGACATTTGATATTTTTTATGCTTATCATCCTTCAGTATTTATTTATGTAATGTTTGTATAATGTTCATATCTCTTACCGGAAATATATGTGAATGTCAACATTGTACGTGTCAAAATCCACGATGTTTATGTACAAATCAAATGCCTCTTGTATGTGAGCGTCTCGATGTCTGCGATGTGCTGGAGTTTTGATGAGGTAGAACGCCGTGAGCTGAGATGGAGTGGAGAGCACAGAACTAAGGAGTGTTGAGAACATCTCCATCCACAACTGCGAATGAACTAATAAATCATTAATTGACACATTTCTGTTTGTATTCAGTGAGTCCATATGAGCGTGCTGCTAAGGCCTCCGTTCTTTGAAAAGCCGCCTGGAACAGGCAAAGCAGTTCAAGATGTTGTGAGGGTCTCCCGTAGACCAGCGGGGGTCTCCCGTAGACCAGCGGGGGTCTCCCGTAGACCAGCGGGGGACTCCCGTAGACCAGCGGGGGTCTCCCGTAGACCAGCGGGGGTCTCCCGTAGACCAGCGGGGGTCTCCCGTAGACCAGCGGGGGTCTCCCGTAGACCAGCGGGGGACTCCCGTAGACCAGCGAGGGTCTCCCGTAGACCAGCGGGGGTCTCCCGTAGACCAGCGGGGGTCTCCCGTAGACCAGCGGGGGTCTCCCGTAGACCAGCGGGGGTCTCCCGTAGACCAGCGGGGGTCTCCCGTAGACCAGCGGGGGACTCCCGTAGACCAGCGAGGGTCTCCCGTAGACCAGCGAGGGTCTCCCGTAGACCAGCGGGGGTCTCCCGTAGACCAGCGGGGGTCTCCCGTAGACCAGCGAGGGTCTCCCGTAGACCAGCGGGGGACTCCCGTAGACCAGCGAGGGACTCCCGTAGACCAGCGGGTACAGAATGCGTCACGCCAAACGTCCCGGTAAAGGTTCTGCACACGGACAACAGCGGGACATTCTTCTAATTATGGTCACTCTTCATCCTGAGGGTCTGAGTCACGCAGGATTTTCTGGTTCCTGCGTTTCTCTCACAGCTGCAGGACTCGTGCCTTCATGTTTCTTGTAAACTAGAATTTCCCAAACGCTGAGCAACTCCGCCCCTACGCAGATCTCCATCTGCCTGTATGTGAAGTCAAACTGCCCTAAACACGCAGCTGAAACTCTGTGAAAGGCACAAACTTTCGCCATCGAGGACGTCATTTCATTAAAGAAACATAATGTGACCCGTCCTACTTTTGGCCTTGGCAGGAACAGAGCGTACGTTTCCGTTTGATGGCCATTTTGTTGTTTTTATGTCTTTTCTTGACATCTGGATCCAGATATGAAAAGCTGCTCCAAGCTCATTGTGTACGGCAGCTCTGCTCAGACTTCCCGGTTGGTGTGAAGAGAACGGTTGTGTAGAGGAGGTGAGCGTACCTGAAACAGCGCAAACCCTCGCCCCGACGCAGACACCTTGATGTGAAGATTCTCACTGGCTTCAATCTGCCAAACCAAACCTGCAATTATTCCCCACAGCACAAAAATGTAGAAATAGCATAGAGCTTAGTGTGGTGTGTAGTGTCAGCCACCTCCTGGCTCTGGTACTGCAGGTAGTTGTGAGGGTCTATGGTGAAGCCAGCTACCACGGCCCTGGAGGAAGTCACGCTGATGGAGACCCTGATCTGCTCAGGGCTGCTCAGGGCGGCGTAGGCCGATAGAGCCTGCAGAGCGATCACTGTGTCCTTTAGAGACAGGAGAACAGCCAGGGCAGTTAAAGGGAGGGGGCAACAAGGGCAATTCATGGAGACTTGCATGAGCAAACTCGAATGGGCGAACAGACTGGCTGGCTTAGTGTTTGCAAGTTTGTTCAAAAAAATCCAGTGAACATGCAACTGTCCATGGCAGTAAACAGAAGAACATTTAAAATACAATGTAGTGAAGGGTATCTGAATGATCAGTGCAGCTCCTACAGTGAAGGCATTTTACATAAAGTATGGGTGGAAACTATGTTGTTGGCAGAAGTCAGTAGTATGCAGATATCTTAGCTTTCTTCTTATTTATAAAACATTTGTACAGTCCTTCTCATAATGCCAATATTGTAAGCTTCAAATGGAAATGCCATAGCAGGGCATTGTTCTGAAAACTAAAATCCTGGCTTGATCTGGGCAGCTTTCTTTGGTGTAATTACCGCCACTGCCACCATATGACCAGCAGGTGGCGCCCCGCAGGGTCTGGTGTTTGATCTCCAGGGGTAACTCACACTCCATCACCTGCCGGCTATTAGCACATGAAAGGTCAGGGTAGCACAGGGTCTGGCCGCTTTGATGAGGTAGTCTTTAATCTCGCAGCACACACATCCACGACAGACAGCAGGCACAGGACAGCCGGGGTTTTGCTTTATTGAACGTGCCGGATAACAATTGCTCAGTCATAAGAATCGTGTGCTTTACTGAGCAATATTTGCCTGAAATATTATTTCAGGTGATTATGCAGGCGTTTAAACATCTGATGGAGAATCTAAATGGAGCAGGCTTCAGATGCCTTATAAAAGGGGGGTTATAATTTAATTAGAGCAGTATTGTACAGTATGCTCATTCAGTAATATGCTATTAACCAGTTACATTTTTCTATGTGTACATGTGTACTATGGGCATAAAAATTATAGTCCATGGTTTAGTGAAGGTTTTGCAGAATAAAATGTGTAATTTCAAATCAGAACACTATCAACTGGTCTGCACCAATACCCCACATATAGGGCACTGTGTAGTATGTGAGTTTATGTGAGGGTGTGTGAGTGTGTGTCTGAGTGAGGGTGTGTAAGTGTGTGTGTGTGAGGGTGTGTGTCTGTCTGAGTGTGTGTGAGGGTGTGTGTCTGTCTGAGTGTGTGTGTGTGTCTGAGTGTGTGTGAGTGTGTGTGAGGGTGTGTGAGTGCGTGTGAGGGTGTGTGAGTGCGTGTGAGGGTGTGTGTGTCTGAGGGTGTGTGTGTGTGTGAGGGTGTGTGTGTGTGTGTGAGGGTGTGAGTGTGTGTGTGTGTGTGTGAGGGTGTGAGTGTGTGTGTGTGTGTGTGTGTGAGGGTGTGAGTGTGTGTGCCTGAGTGGAGCCGAATCCCCCCGTGTGGCTCCTCTGTTGGATCAGCCACTTCATCAGCGTGAAGCCCTGCCATGCCCTGCCCTGCCTGTAGAGGGCGAGCAGCACATAGGCTGCCATCTCCACCTCAGCTGTGGGGGGTTGACAGGAGGCTGTCAGGCTGTTGTCAGGGGAACTCCACGTTGGCACCCCATCTGAGTGAGGGTGAGAGGGGGTGAGATGGGGCAAGAGTGGGTGAGATGGGTGAGGGGGGTGAGATGGAGTTAGGGAGGGTGAGAGGGGGTGAGATAAGGAGAGAGGGGGTGAGATAGGGAGAGGGAGGGTGAGTGAGGGTGAGAGGGGGTGAGATGGGGCAAGAGTGGGTGAGTGGGGGTGAGATAGGGTGAGAGGGGGTGAGATGGGTGAGAGTGGGTGAGATGGAGTTAGGGAGGGTGAGAGGGGGTGAGATAAGGAGAGAGGGAGTGATATGGGGTGAGGGAGGGTGAGTGGGGGTGATATAGGGTGAGGGAGGGTGAGAGGGGGTGAGATGGGTGAGAGTGGGTGAGATGGAGTTAGGGAGGGTGAGAGGGGGTGAGATAAGGAGAGAGGGGGTGAGATAGGGAGAGGGAGGGTGAGATGGAGTATTGACAAGTATTGTATTGACATCTGTGGAACTTACATGAACGAGAGTGCTTACCCACCATGCATTTGGGCTCTGTCCATTAGCACAGTGAGAGCCACGCTAGCAAAGGGGCTTTGAGCCAGTGTTAGGGCATAGGTCACCAGACTTAGACTGTAGCTACTAGAAATCCCTTCATTGAGTTTGAAGGTCAGGTAGTTAACTGCATCAGATATCTGACCTGCAGAGGTATTCTAACAAGTAAAAAAAGAAAGAAAAGAAAGAGTTATGGTTAGCATACGTTAGCATATGTTAGCATACTTACACAGAAGAGCAAGTGACTAACTGAATGTTTTCTCACACAGTACATTCCAGAAAGGCTTTAGTTACACAGAACATCATGTACGGATTGTTATCTCTGTTCTCCAAACCCATCAACGTCACTGTAACCCTAATAAAATATACCAACTCCTGCAGTGCTGATGTCTGTAGTCTTTTCAGGGCAGCTGACTGGCTCTCACCTCTTGTTCACCTTTGACCTTTCATGACTCTTACCGTGTATTCCGGGTCTTCCAGCAAAGCCACGAGGACGTATGCAGTGAGGGACACGGGGCCGTCCAGCGCCCCCTGGAGCTCCGTGTGGATGACCCGGCCGGGTTCCTGGAAGGTTCCTGTGGGTGTCTGCTGAGCGCTCAGCCACCCGGCCGCCCTCATCAGCACCGCCGGGTCGATGAAGACGGACGCCCGAGCCTGAAGGAAACACTTCAACACAAACGCCGTCAACCTGGAAGGAGAAACAAGAGGAAAACTTCAGCAGATGTTCCATCACATGTTCATTCATCTTGGAAATGTTAAAGACCTTGACTTTTATAACATACATCAGAACTGCAGTGGTATTGATAAAGGTGGTACCTATAGCCACATTTTAGATGTTTACACTGTAACCAACTTCAATTAAACTGTGTCATAGTTATATGCAACATATGAAAATGATTGGCCCCCTCACCATGTGCTTCCAGAAGGGTCAATATCTCCAAAAGCACTAAAGGAGCCATCTTCTCTTTGGTATGACAGTTCACGCTCATAACCTGCTTATACACAAACAATCCTCACTCAACATTTTACACTCACCTACAACCAATGCACATGCACACAACACACATTCACAAACAATTCAGGCTTTTCCTAATTAATCCTTTGCTTTCGTTTCCTCTTCCATTCATTCCGTATCCTCTGGACAATTCGTGTTAGCAGCCTATTTGTAAACAGGAGTTCTTACGCGTTTGGGGACGTGGTGTTGTCCACAGACGGTGCTGGTCCAGGACACTCACCTTGCTGCATGAACTGCAGAGCGATGCTGCGAGTGTCTTGTAGCTGGCCCACGCTACTCAGATACTGCCACACATAAACCGCCGGGGCAAAGTGGACCATGTTCTGCTCACCACAGCCGTATGGCATCTGAATAAGAGAGTCCAGTCCACTGATGGACGGCCCCAGGATGTCCCCTTTCCCAGTCACAACACACACACACACACACACACACAGGACACACATTCTGAAATTTAGAACACAAAACACGCAGGGTAGTAAAACAGGTAGTAAAAATGTTACGTGGTACATGAGATTTCCAAAGAAACAGAACCGCTCAGACAAAAGTCCTTCATCAACTATGCAAGCAAAGCGACTCACAAGTAAACCACCTCTCTCTCTCTCTCTCTCTCTCTCGCTCTCTCTCTCGCTCTCTCTCTCTCTCTTTTGCTCTCTCTCTCTCCCCATTTTGACTAATGCCCCCTAAACTTGAGCACTACAGCAGTGCTCGCGCTACACAAGCGGAGAAGGCCACTTCAGTGGTACCATGAGCGATGTTGGAGCGCTTCACCACCTCCAGCACCCAGGGCAGCCATCACAATCACACAGCTGCCGGACATTAACCAAAAAAACCTGCATAATCACCCTGCATAATGAACCAGAGCCAAGATACTCTTCCTAAACTCAAATATTTATGGATCAACATGCTTGACTTATTATCTTGTGCAAGTGTTTTCAACCAAAACACATGTTAAAAGACAGAGAAAGACAGAGAGTGGACAGAATAGTGGAAGATGAGGAGAGCTAAAGAAACGAGGGAGGCGAGAAAGAAATCAGTGAGAAGTAAAACTAGAGGAAAAGCAAGAAGTGAGATATCATAGGTGGTGTTGGTGCAGGTGTATCTGCTCCTCCACCTGATGGAGCCAGTGAGTAGGCCTGGGGTGGGTTGGTTTGGTGGAGGAAGGTGGAGGAATGGTGGGACAGACATACCCACAGCAGTGACCTGAGCCCTCCGACTGCCTTCCACTACATCAGCAGGGAAGAGAAACTCCAGCTCCCTGGACAGACGTGTCTTCTGTGGACCAAACTCCATGAACAGCGTCTGGGTGAACGACTGCTCCATTCCCTCTGGCTAAAGAGTAACCATGAAACATAAGTGGTCCAGTTAAGTCTGCAGGAAGGTTTAAAAAACAGGCTGCTTTGATATATGTGAATAAGGAGAGTTTGGGACATGCAATGAATCTCCATGATGAGGTTTTGGGCCCACAATGTGTTATAAGAGTTTCTAAGAGAGATATGGAAAAGTTCCGATAGAGTACTGAGGGAAAACATTTTCATTCACAAATTGCAGGAACCAACTCTACAGTGTCCCAAAGAATTTGTTGAATCTTAAGAACAAATTCCTAAATACTCTTTATTAAGGTTTTCAAAGCTGCTGAGAAATTTGGTAACTAAAATGTTGGAGAGATCCATATCCCTGTCACCTTGACCAGGATGGTTTGGTAGATTGAATCAAAGGCGTAGGAGGTGAGGGCTCGGATAGAGATGGGCATGTGGCCCAGCTCGGTGGCTCTGATGGGAAACAACACGGTCGTGGAGTTCCTCCTGAGTACAGACACCCTGTGTATGGCTGCTGCCAGAGGAACCTCCCCTTCAGTGGTCACCAGCTCAAACATGCTGCTCTCATCAAGAATCACTGCTGCCTGGATGAGAGAGAGAGAGAGAGATGGAGAGAGAGAGAGAGAGAGAGAGATGGAGAGAGGGAGAAAGAGAGAGATGGAGAGAGAGAGAGAGATGGAGAGAGAGAGAGAGAGAGAGAGAGAGAGATGGAGAGAGAGATAGAGATGGAGAGAAGGAGAAAGAAAAAGAGATGGAGAGAGAGAGATAGAGATGGGTGGGAGGAGAGAGAGAGAGAGAGAGAGAGAGAGAGAGAGAGATGGAGAGAGAGAGAGAGAGATGGAGAGAGAGATGGAGAGAGAGATGGAGAGAGAGAGAGAGAGAGAGAGATGGAGAGAGAGATGGAGAGAGGGGTGGGAGGAGGGGAGAGAGAGAGAGAGAGAGAGAGAGAGAGACTGTAAGTTGGGTGAGCACTCGTGCATATGGTGATTCTGTATTTCTTCTTGTTTACCATTTCACTGACACATTTCTCAACAATCCGAATGTGAAAATATTGTAATTATTATAATAAGTCAGTTACTGACTTTTGATGGTTGTGCCATTTACTTTCCATTTCTTAATAATGGATTTATTGCTGCTCTGTGGAAAAGCCCGATTTGGGCATTTTATATTTATAACCACCCTACTTTTTGATCATTCAAAATCTGCTTCATATTTGTGCAGGTGCTTCAACGATTGTACCTTACAGGACAAGGTGTATTTTAGTGAGACCTAATGAGACTTTACCTTCACATGCTATTAAATAATTAGGGGACTTCTGAGGGTAATTGCAGGCACCATTATTAATTTAGGTATTTTGGGGGTGAACACTTATTCTAACACAAATGTTAGGGGTACGTAACATGTGTATGGGGTACAAACTGTGTTGACTTTCCTCATACTTTTATATTAAGACCCATCAAGCAAATAGGTGAAATTAGTGTTAATTTAAATTGTAAAGAAGGAGAATGAATACTTGAAGGAGATGAATACTAATTAAGGCACTGTATATGTTGCAAACAACACATGCTATCACCATCCAGCACTGGGTGTGCTGCACACTCATACTCATACTCTCACTCACTCACTCACTCACTCACTCACTCTCTCACTCACTCACTCACTCACTCACTCACTCACTCACTCGCTCACTCGCTCTCTCTCTCTCACTCACTCACTCGCTCTCTCTCACTCGCTCTCTCTCTCTCACTCACTCGCTCTCTCTCTCTCACTCACTCACTCGCTCTCTCTCACTCACGCACTCACTCTCACTCACTCACGCACTCACTCTCACTCACTCACGCACTCACTCACGCACTGACTCACTCACGCACTCTCACTCACTCACACACTCACGCACTCTCACGCACTCACTCACTCACGCACTCACTCACGCACTCACTCACGCACTCACTCACGCACTCACTCACGCACTCTCACTCACTCACGCACTCTCACTCACTCACTCACGCACTCTCACTCACTCACGCACTCACTCTCACTCACTCACTCACGCACTCATTCTCACTCACTCACGCACTCACTCTCACTCACGCACTCTCACTCACTCACGCACTCTCACTCACTCACGCACTCTCACTCACGCACTCACGCACTCACTCACTCACGCACTCACTCACTCACGCACTCTCACTCACTCACGCACTCTCACTCACTCACGCACTCACTCACTCACTCACGCACTCACTCACGCACTCACTCACGCACTCACGCACTCACTCACGCACTCACTCACGCACTCACGCACTCACTCACGCACTCACTCACGCACTCTCACTCACGCACTCACGCACTCACTCACTCACGCACTCACTCACTCACGCACTCTCACTCACTCACGCACTCTCACTCACTCACGCACTCTCACTCACTCACGCACTCACTCACTCACTCACGCACTCACTCACGCACTCACTCACGCACTCTCACTCACTCACGCACTCACTCACGCACTCACGCACTCACTCACGCACTCACTCACGCACTCTCACTCACTCACGCACTCTCACTCACTCACTCACGCACTCTCACTCACTCACGCACTCACTCTCACTCACTCACTCACGCACTCATTCTCACTCACTCACGCACTCACTCTCACTCACGCACTCTCACTCACTCACGCACTCTCACTCACGCACTCACGCACTCACTCACTCACGCACTCACTCACTCACGCACTCTCACTCACTCACGCACTCTCACTCACTCACGCACTCACTCACTCACTCACGCACTCACTCACGCACTCACTCACGCACTCACGCACTCACTCACGCACTCACTCACGCACTCACGCACTCACTCACGCACTCACTCACGCACTCTCACTCACGCACTCACGCACTCACTCACTCACGCACTCACTCACTCACGCACTCTCACTCACTCACGCACTCTCACTCACTCACGCACTCTCACTCACTCACGCACTCACTCACTCACTCACGCACTCACTCACGCACTCACTCACGCACTCTCACTCACTCACGCACTCACTCACGCACTCACGCACTCACTCACGCACTCACTCACGCACTCTCACTCACTCACGCACTCTCACTCACTCACTCACGCACTCTCACTCACTCACGCACTCACTCTCACTCACTCACTCACGCACTCATTCTCACTCACTCACGCACTCACTCTCACTCACGCACTCACTCACTCACGCACTCTCACTCACTCACGCACTCTCAATCACTCACGCACTCTCACTCACTCACGCACTCTCACGCACTCACTCACTCACGCACTCTCACTCACTCACGCACTCTCACTCACTCACGCACTCTCACTCACTCACGCACTCTCACTCACTCACACACTCACGCACTCTCACGCACTCACGCACTCTCACGCACGCACTCACTCACTCACGCACTCACTCACTCACGCACTCACTCACTCACGCACTCACTCACGCACTCTCACTCTCTCACGCACTCTCACTCACTCACGCACTCACTCTCACTCACTCACTCACGCACTCATTCTGACTCACTCACGCACTCATTCTCACTCACTCACGCACTCACTCACGCACTCACTCTCACTCACGCACTCTCACTCACTCACGCACTCTCACTCACTCACGCACTCTCACTCACTCACGCACTCACTCACTCACGCACTCACTCACTCACGCACTCTCACTCACGCACGCACTCTCACTCACTCACGCACTCACTCTCACTCACTCACTCACGCACTCATTCTCACTCACTCACGCACTCACTCTCACTCACGCACTCACTCACGCTCTCACTCACTCACGCACTCTCACTCACTCACGCACTCACGCACTCTCACGCACTCACTCACTCACTCACGCACTCACGCACTCACTCACGCACTCACGCACTCACTCACTCACGCACTCACTCACTCACGCACTCACGCACTCTCACTCACGCACTCACTCACGCACTCACTCACGCACTCACTCACGCACTCACTCAAGAGGAACTGGGCATGAGATAGTGGATCCTTTAGTAATGAATATGGGGCTCACGGTCAGGTCCATCTCCATGCGGTTGAATATGGTGACTTCCAACAGAATCACTTCACCTTGGATGATGTAAGGAGGGAGATCCAGGAACAGGAAGAAGTCTTGAAACACCTCCAGCTGGGAGAGAAGCTGATGTGAATGAACAGTCCTGTGGGATGACTGCTCACAACTGGCCATATGTTACCTCTACTGGAGCGCTTAAACCCAGTCCCAGACTGCTTGTGCTCACAACTGGCCATACGTTACCTCTACTGGAGCGCTTAAACCCAGTCCCAGACTGCTGGAAATGACAAAGGCTGTGGCCACCCAGGAGGTCCTGTTTCCTGGGACAGTCACTGGAAAAGATGCTGTAGTAGAGAAACTGTAATACAAAGAATACGAGTGTGTGTGTGTGTGTGTGTGTGTGTGTGTGTGTGTGTGTGTGTGTGTGTGTGTGTGTGTGTGTGTTGCAAGGAATGTTTACAAGGCCAATAATCTGGAGACAAATAAAACTAAAGATTATATAAAGTTCTCTAAACTATAAAACAAAAGTCCAATACTAGAAATTCAGATAAACAACAGCACCTCCGAGTTCACTTCACAAAATCTGACACACTGGAGAAGATCTCACCACACAGGAGAAGATCATGCCACACAGGAGGATATCTCACCCCACAGGAGATCATGTCACACAGGAGAAGATCTCACCCCACAGGAGGAAGTCATGCCACACAGGAAGAGATCTCACCCCACAGGAGAAGATCTCACCCCACAGGAGGAAGTCATGTCCCACAGGAGGAGATTACTGGCCAAAGAGGTTTTGAGTGAAACTGGATAAAACGGAGAAAGACGGGCAGAGGTGCTCCTCCCTTTTACCTCATGTTGGATTGCAGCCATAGCCAGGAGTTCCTACAGGAGAACGACTCCTCCTTGTCCTCCGCCTCCATCTTGAGGCTCTGGGATCCTTCCCACCCAGCTGTGGAGTCAGAAGAACACCTGCTCACTTCCAGACCAGAACAATCTCACATTTTCCTTCACATGCTGAATGGGGAATTTTGATGCAAAGAATAGCTTTGGACAAATTTTTAAATTAAATTGTTTTGAGTTGGCGAAGTCAAATCTGTCCAAATATTCATTGTGCAGGAAAAATGTTCCAGAGTGAAATGTTTAATTTCATACATAAATCACCCAGGGAAGTTGATTTTGGATTAAGTTTGTTTTGCGAAATTCTTCTTACATTTAGCCCTTTTGTCATGACAATATTTCCAGATGTTGATAAGGTGCAGGTAGGGAAAATTACAAAAGTTGGCCCAATTGCAAATAATTAAGCAATTATTAACATGTTTAACATGTCGATTAATAACAGCGATTATTAGACTTACACATTTCAGGCGTCAGGTGCTCTGTGCGTCTGCTCAGTCTGGCGTCTGTCAGCACCATAATACCGTTCACCTGACGAGCGGGTCAAACAGGATCCTTAACGCTCACTTTGCTTTATTGTTTCTGTGTGCAGGCCAATATAAGCATGAACCATGAGATCAGATTAGAGCTTCCTGGCTCTCCAGTACCATAAAGCCCGAGTGCGAGTCTTCCTGTCCCATCATATCCTCCAGAACCGCATCCCTACCGTACTGGGCCAACTCCTCCATCACCTGACGAGACATGACAAACAAATATGAGAAATGACAGGAAATAAATCACATGGTCTTAATGAGACAATAATGCTGTTCTGTTTACAGGAGCGTGAAAACAGCATTCTGGGAAGAATTTAAAAACAGAGGTCTCAACTTCAAAGTTGTGGCCTGAAAACATCTTCCTGTGTTAAACACGCCTTGGTGTGGCGGATGAAAAAACAATCAAACAAACATAATGGCCTTTATTTAAAAAAAAAAGCACATTTCTCCTCAAAACAGGACACCTGATGATGGGTGTTTGATTACTCAAGGCATTGTGCATCATACACTATAGAGAACAGGCCCTACAGATGAACATGCAGACCGGCGGGGCTAATCTCCTCTCCCATCTGAATCTGTGGATATTATGTGTTAAACCATAAGACATGGAGAGACATGGCTTTGAGAAAATGACTCCCTCTTCTTAACAAAAGCTCTCCATCGAGCGTGTACTGGCTGTTGTTTCAGTGTTGTGTGAACACATTATGAGTAGGCATGGTTCACCTCCTGCTCGGTGATGTCATTCCTCCTGTCCAGGTCCTCCCTCCCGTTCTCCACCACCAGTATCCCCACCAGCGAGCCAGCCTCCACCACTGACACAGACAGGGACACCACCTCTGATGGAGAAGCCCTCTCCTGCCCCCATGACAGGGACACCTAAGCATTAAGAAGGAATTACCACCGGTGGGAATGTTACGAATTAGTCCAAGCAAACAGAGTAAATGAAAATGTGACTTTACTACACTCTCGCAGTGCTATCGGGTACACACAGACTTTTATTTTGTGATTTTGTGTCTGACACTGGGGAAGCGCATGAGATCGTTTTGGCTCGGCGCAGATAAAGTATCCCACGATGAAGAGATACCATAGACGTTTTGGAGCTGGAACAAAATAGCCATGCCAGAATCTCTTCACCAATAATCAGATTCACAGACACGTCCTCCAAACACGTCTGGAAATCTGACCAACGTTGAACGTTCATCCATGAAAGCGAGTGAGGCTGGTCCCAGGCCGCTACCCAGGAAATTGGATCTGTCAGCATGTTTTTCTTGCCAAAGGACTGGGCTATGCCTTCCCCCCATAAAAGATTCACTATAATTCATATTTTTGCAGTAACACTGGCAAATCTGTCAATAACTCCCGATGCTCTTTTATACTAATGACACTGAAGGCCTAATTTATATCGGCATATCACAAGAGAAGCAGACCTAAGGGGGCTTACATTTACTTTTTGAGTTAGACAAACCATTTTGATAGACACAAGACTAAATTATTAAAAGTCATGTAATAATACTGATCATGTAAGCCTGTGTATTTTGACTTTGAACATTCCTAATTTGAATAAAATGTGTCTTCATATTTTAATATGTGCCAAAGCTTCTATTCAAATATGAAGTGGACCAACCCACTGAAATGTGAGAATTGACTGGAATTGTGTTCATGAAGGAAGACAGGTCACATGTGCAGAGACACTCATTACGGTGCTGCGTATATTCTCATTAAAAACCATGTGGTGCCATCACTGAAATCTGGTTACATCACTATCGGTTCGTTTACATTGTTTCTCAGGACTTGTGTGAAGGAAACTTCCAGAGCAGCATCAATGACCTCTCCATCAGAACGAATGCAGTAGACCAGGACGTTGGCCAGAGGAGTCCACAACACAGTGGGGGACAGATGAAAGACAGAGGAATACAACGTCCCCGCAGCTACAACCTGGCCCCGTGCTGTTACCTGGACACATGCACGCACGCACACACACACGCACGCACGGACGCACACACCCCACAAGAACAAATATGTCTGACACAATGTTGGCTATTTTGACTATGAAATGGTTTAAATTCTATTACTTAAATGCTTATCAAATTTAAATCTAGATGATTAGAAGAACAGTTCGCTAACCATTTGTCTGGTCAGAATACAGCAGTATTTCAGCAACTTACCACATAATGGAGAATAGTTAAAGGAAAGTTACTTTCCACAGTCAAACGGAGTGGCTCCCCAATCTGTCTCATAAATACCATGTATCAGTTTTATATCATCTCTGTTCCTACACAGAAATAGCAAGAGAAGAAAAGCCTCGTGCCTGGGGGGTGCTGGTGTTTCGGAGCAGGATGTAGGAGTGACTCGGGGAGAGGAGCGTGTGTAACTGCAGGGTGGTGTCCACCTCCTCGTACTGGGCCTAAAACACACAGCAGATGGCAGCATAGCACAAAGGGTAATACGATGATATTTGGAACTGCTTGGGTTTCCCATGGCAACCCATTCAAGAGGCTCTGTTGATCGGGGAGAGTGCAGCTTCAACTCCATCATCCCTACGATCTCTGGGGGACAGAGGAGCACTCTGGGGTTCAGGCTCAGTGTCTCTGATATTACACTAGGAACAGGAAATGTGTTCAAGCAGAAATGTGACTTAACGTATGAGTGCTTGTACTACAATTGACTACAAAACCGCACTAAGCAAACCATAAGAGTAACCAAAATTCTTGTGGTTTGTAGGTGAATTTGCTTGCGACAGTCTGATCTAGGTGGGATTTTTTTATTGTCCAAGCAGTTTTTAATAAAGGAAATCAGTCAATGAGGGTTTTAATCTCAGTATGTTAGTGGAGTACTCTTCACAGCTGCAGTATGTTAGTGGAGTACTCTTCACTTCTGCAGTATGGTAGTGGAGTACTCTTCACTGCTGCAGTATTGTAGTGGAGTACTCTTCACTGCTGCAGTATTGTAGTGGTGTACTCGTCACAGCTGCAGTATGGTAGTGGAGTACTCTTCACTACTGCAGTATGGTAGTGGAGTACTCTTCACTGCTGCAGTATGGTAGTGGAGTACTCTTCACTACTGCAGTATGGTAGTGGAGTACTCTTCACTGCTGCAGTATGGTAGTGGAGTACTCTTCACAGCTTCAGTATGGTAGTGGAGTGCTTTTCACTGCTGCAGTATGGTAGTGGAGTACTCTTCACTGCTGCAGTATGGTAGTGGAGTACTCTTCACTGCTGCAGTATGGTAGTGGAGTACTCTTCACTGCTGCAGTATGGTAGTGGAGTACTCTTCACTGCTGCAGTATGGTAGTGGAGTACTCTTCACTGCTGCAGTATGGTAGTGGAGTACTCTTCACAGCTTCAGTATGGTAGTGGAATACTCTTCACTGCTTCAGTATGGTAGTGGAGTACTCTTCACTGCTGCAGTATGGTAGTGGAGTACTCTTCACTGCTGCAGTATGGTAGTGGAGTACTTTTCACAGCTTCAGTATGGTAGTGGAATACTCTTCACTGCTTCAGTATGGTAGTGGAGTACTCTTCACTGCTGCAGTATGGTAGTGGAGTACTCTTCTCTGCTTACCTCTATAGTAAGTGTAGCCACGTTTTTTGAGAGCTGCATGTGTAAGGGTATAATTCCATCAGCTGGAACAGACAAATTCAGTGTGTGGACTGAAATGATTCCAGAAGGAGACATTGGGCTGCTGGAGACATTGGGCTGCATGACTGGATGAGAGGAGTTTGAAGATCCAGGACTGGCAGACTCCTGCTTGACAGTAACAGCCACAGTCCTTCTCAGATCGGCTGGGGTCAGGGGGCGGTGATTATAGGTCACCAGTCTTAGCTGCAACAGGGGAAAGTAGTTGGCTTCACAGAAATACTAGGCACATATGGTATTCAGTGAACAACAGCATTTACAAATACAATACTTATAAATCTGTAAGTATTATTGAAAGGTTTACTTTAAATCACACATTGGGTATTCGTACCAAAGTGATGTAAATGGTAGTTATATGTTCATTGTTCATACTATTTTATTACTTATGTGTAGGCTTATAATATATTATGATGTGCATGCTCTTATGAGCAGAAGCTTAAATAAAGCATTTCCCTAAACGGTGTAGTGATCTTGTACAGTATGAACCTGGGCTGAGAAGTTCAGAGATGGTTTAATGCTCGAGTAATAGTGCTGAAACTCCAGACCGTATCTGGACATCACAAGTGCAACTCTTGCAGTGCCATTGTAGGCACTACCTGCAAAAATAAATATTACATCACATTAAAGGGCTTCAAAACAGCCCTGAAGATGTTGCTTTAAGAAGCACAGTTAAACAATACTTATACAAAAGTACTTTGAGCTTTAAGGCTTGGAGTTTTAAAAGTATCTAAGCCAGCATATCCCAGCAAAAGCTGCACATGGTGTTTACCAGTTAACAGTTCTGTGACCTGCACGTTAATGTCAATGTAGTCTCCATTCTCCCATCCAGAGTGATATGGGCCAGTGTAGCGGTCAGAGGGTTTGCCCTTATACAGAGAAGGAACATCCAAGCTTAAACTTGAGGTGCCATTTATCTAAGAGAGGGAGACAGAACAAAGTTATGGATCAGTGCTGTTATAGAGCACTATTGAACAACACTGCACAGGTCAGAAATGCCTAGCACTGCATCCTACCATTTTCTGATCTTCATAATATGCCTTAATGCCATGGAAACTGTGAATATATACTACAGACATGTGTCCAACAACAGGTTTCCCATATAAATATCTGAAAGAAAAAAAACAATAATTAAGCATGTATGTTGAGAGTTTTGAAACATGCCAGTCACTCCTGAAGGTTCAGCATAGTGGGAATGTTTGTGAAGGTCATAGAGGATGTTTGTGAAGGTCATGTTTGTGTGGCCTTGTTGAGTGCTGTGGCCCACGGGCCTGCGTGTTGGTGAGGGCGGAGACCCACTGCGCCGTGACGGAGGACGTCAGCTGATCTTTGTAGTAAAACACGTCTGGAGCGTCCACCAGCACTTCAAATGTGGGGGGCGCTGCGGACGTAGAGAAGCAGCATCTTCATGAGACACCAGTGAGACATTCCCCCCCCAAGTTCAACACCAAGAACATGCCACGTGTCTCATGGTCCACAGCTTTACCGTAGTGGATAACGTGGAACGGTTTTTCCCGCGTAACTCCCTGTGAATGAGAAGAATCTGTTTGTATTTTTGTCCCTGTATTAGAGCAGAATGCACCAGCAGGCTGTCGCATTCTAATCAATCCCAGACAAACTGGACCCACCCAACCACAGTCCAAACCCTAACCCACACAATGAGAAACAAGAGCCAAACATCTTAGATGAGGGCTCTGAAATTAAGCAGTGCATATGAATTAAGTTGTGTAACTGGAGGAAAGGGGAGTCTGGGAAATGAAGTTCACTCACGGTTGCCTTGGCCACCATTTTCCACCTGCCAAGAGGAGGATTCTGGGAGAGCTGGAACTCTTTAGGTACTGTGCCAAGAAAAGGGTCCATAGTCAACCAGTGATGGACCATGTTCCCTCTGGGATCCTGTCTCACAGCGAGAACAGAAGTAAGCATGCCCATACCAGTTAGTTCCCATATGGACCAAGCTTGTAATGTACACTTCTGCAGTTGAAAGCTCATGTTCTCACAGCCCGGCATGTTGGAGGTGTGTGAACACACGCACCATAATGGCAACATCTAGCTGCCCATCACACGGCTGGCCGTTGGGCTTCATCATCACTGCTCGTGTTTTCACAGTTTCCCCCGGCTTGTAGCTGCGCTTGTCCGTTTGTAGCAAAATAGACAGAGTCCTGGGGCTGGAGACTAGCATGGTGGAATTAGTGAAGATCAGAGTGTCCCCTATATAGCCTTTGACCACCAGCTTGTAGGAAGACGAGTAACTCCAGTCAGGGATCTAGATTGAGACAGACAGTGACAGAGAAAGATAATTAGAGAACGAATCTACAGGAAATTAAACAAGTCCATTCGATTTTGTTGAGTGTAAACAGGAAGACATCCGCGATTCAGTTCAGTGCAGTTTTTTTTATATAGGCCTTTTACCATCAGCCATTGTCTCAACGCAGTGTTTCAGAAATTTCACAGATCACCCCCATGATATGTTTCAGCTGGTGGTTAGATTGATTTTCAAACACGCACACACACACACACACACACACACACTTTTGGTCGACCCATGATCATCAAACATCATCAAACCCATTTGGGACGGAGGTGTCACGAGTTCAAACTGACAAATTTCTTCATATCACATCACACAACCAACCGGACTCTAATACCCAGAATCCCCCACTCTCCCCAGCCAGAAAAGCCATAATAAGATCATCATCACCGGATTATTGATTTCACCTGCATGTCTGTTATTTAAGCCCATTTCCCTTTCTGTTTGTTGTGAAGTATTGCCTCATTATTATGTGTGCTTACCAAGCGTTTCCACAGCTACAGTTCTGGTTCCGACCTCTGCTTCAGTCCTGGTTTTTCGTCCCTAGCCTGCTCCCACGGATTTGGTTACCTGATTACACCTGCCATTTACTCCTGTCTGCTCCCAGAGTTCTCTGTCTTCAGCCCTCCTCTACATTTCTGTCTTCCGATTAAAGACCCTTTGCACGCGTCTCTCTGACTCTGTATCGTTACACTTCACATAAAGTCTTCAATCTGTGCAACAGATTCCTGCATTAATCACCATAGTAACATTGCTGATATAAGTTCCCCCCACTGTTTGTAACCATTTATATACAAAACGCAAAACGTGATGTTCACTCTATTTTCTTTGTTTGTAAATTCTCATAAATGTGACCCCTGTTGCAAAAACTACCTGATTCATACCATCATTCATATGTAAATACACAGGGTTGGATCAATTTTATTGGTATTTTGTGATATTTAGGACACCTATTACTGTGTTTTCGTTAACTAATTTGATTTCATGCAGGTTTATAGAAATAAAGAAATATCGGATATGGATGCATTGTTCTTACTATCATAATAGTATAAAATAGTTGCATTATATTATACTATATTACATTATATTATAATACCCGTCTTTTCTTTTTCTTTCTCAGAGACGATATTGTTTAAGGATAAGTGAGAGGGATATATGTTTACCTTTGTCCAGTATTTGTGAACTGCCTTTCAGCTGTGTTATCTTTTAAAAGCCAATATACTGTTGTTGAAATTGAATACTCACTGGAGGAAGCACCTGTATTGTAGTCGACCCTTGGTGTGGAATACAGAACAAGTATATGAGAAGAGTCAGCTCTATGGGAAACAGTGTGTGGGAAACTTCCTATAGTCATTTCTTCACAAAAGAATGTAATTTACCTCCTTTAACGGCACTGAGTGTACGAACCAAGCTGGTGTTCCCGAGGATAATTTCAGAGATGACATCAACATGAGATGTTGTGAGGACAGTAACTGACAGTGTAGTTGGAGTATCAGGACGCACCACTCTGGAGACTGAGATCAGATAGGAAGGGCTCCCAGCAGAGCTTCGGAGGAGAATAAAGACAAGCAGTGAGATATGACAGGATAGCAAAAATAAAGTTCTCAAGTGTTCTATCAGTTCTAAAAGTGTTCTAACTGTTCTCAGGTGTTCTAACAGTTCTAAAGTGTTTTTGGACTTCTAAAGTGTTCTAACAGTTCTAAAGTGTTCTAACAGTTCTAAAAGTGTTCTAACAGTTCTCAAGTGTTCTAACAGTTATCAAGTGTTCTAACAGTTCTAAAGTGTTTTTAGAGTTCTAAAGTGACCAGGACAGCTGGGTAAAGCTGATGGCAATAGACTCAGTTCAGAGTATAGTTTAAAATTAGTAAAATAATCAAACAAACATTCAGTTTACAAATTAGAATTATAATGTTTTGATACCTTGATGAATTTTGGGCTGCACAGAGAACTTCAAAAATTCCAGACACTACGATAATGTGAAGCCAATCCATTTGTGAGTCCTCAGTTCAGGTTAACTCTCTGTGGTTATAAAACCACTACAGGCAGTTTCTTTAAAAAAGGTTTTGTGCATTTGATCTCTTATAGCCCCACCTACAAAACCCCAAGAGGTAATATCCACTGATCTGTCAAACATGAGGAAAGTTAAAGAGAAATACTAAAAATAACAAAAGAGACGGGAATAAAAATGAGCATCATTAATTCCCCCAGTTGCTATGTTTGTTTTCTACAGCTGATGATGTGTTATGGTAATAAACGTGTTTTACTGCGAGACACGTGACTGTGGCTGTACTGAGTTTGACCAGCAGGTGGCAGCACCGCCCGAACGGCCCGCGCTCCTGTGACGTAACGCAAGGTGAAAGGTCAAATCCCACTAAGGCGTTTGAGCGAGTCGACACGATGACAACATTGCGCGGCTTTAATTGCGACGATCTGTTCAGATTTAATAACATGTGAGTATGACGTTACGTTAGCGTTGTGCATCATTACTGCCTCGCTACTCAAATGGACATCTGGACGTGTTATATGACTAAAGTGATCCGCAGTAGACGTGTTAGCTAGCAGACTAGCTAGCCCCGCCCACCAGTGCAGGTTAATATAAATGTGCATTAATGTGATTTAACCTGGTCACGTATTTCTGTATTTCAGAAACCTGGACCCTCTCACAGAAACTGTATCCTTTAGTACAGACACCTCTCACCGTGGTGTAGTTTTTGCTTGTGTTTGCCTCTGTGTGTGTGTGTGTGTGTGTGTGAGTGTGTGTGTGAGTGTTTGCCTGTGTGTGAGTGTTTGCCTGTGTGTGTGTGTTTGCCTGTGTGTGTGTTTGCCTGTGTGTTTGCCTGTGTGTGTGTGTGCCTGTGTGTGTGTGTGTGCCTGTGTGTGTGTGTGTGTGTGTGCCTGTGTGTGTGTGTGTGCCTGTGTGTGTGTGTGTGCCTGTGTGTGTGTGTGTGTGTCCTTAACCTCCCTGTGCAGTACGGTATCCCCTTCTACCTGCAGTACCTCGCACACTGGCCTGAGTATTTCGTGGTGGCTGAAGCTCCTGGAGGGGAGCTGATGGGATACAGTGAGTCTCTCATTATCACTAGTCATTATCACTGCATGTTGAAGCCACACGTTGGCCCGTAGCTCCCTCGCTGGAGCGGCTGTGATATGTTGGATCAGCCTGGTGTCGAGGTGGAGGTGTTGGGTGGAGAGAGCTCCGAGCATCCATGATGAGGGTGGTGTTCAACTTTCCCTCGCAGTCATGGGGAAGGCGGAGGGTTCCGTCGCACGAGAGGAGTGGCACGGCCACGTCACGGCTCTGTCTGTGGCTCCTGACTTCAGACGGCTGGGTCTGGCCGCCAAGCTGATGGAGATGCTGGAGGAGATCTCAGAAAGGTAGACCCTCGGTGTCCCAGTGCCACCATGCACATCTACGACACGCAGCTAACCGAGTGATGGTTCTCGCCTCTAGGAAAGGAGGATTCTTCGTTGATCTCTTCGTTCGGGTCTCCAACCAAGTTGCTGTGAACATGTATAAGCAGCTGGGCTACAGCGTCTACAGAACCGTCATAGAATATTATTCTGCAAGCAATGGAGAACCAGATGAAGATGCCTATGGTATTATTAGTAGTAGTATAAATGCCACCAAATAACCTTGAACAATTTTCATATTGTAATCCATTAACGTGAACTTTGTAAAATGTGTTTGCAGATATGAGGAAGGCATTGTCCAGAGACACGGAGAAGAAGTCCATAATTCCTCTGCCTCACCCCGTCAGGCCCGAGGACATAGAATAACACTTGAGTGGCTCTCTGACTATCTGTACCCCATATTGGGAAGAATACTCTACTGGCTCAATCATGTTCTACAAGAAGCTCAACATTTCTCACAACTGTCAGAGGGTCACTGATGTATAAACCTTATTTAAGATGTGCTTGCTGTGTTCTGTCCTTAAGTGTGTAACTGTCAAACATTTTAATTTGGACTTATTAAAGACTTATAAAGTTAATTTCACTGGGTTCATTTTTTTTCAAACCACTGAATATAATCCAACATTCATTCAATTCAAAGAGCAGTATGAAATCCATAAAGAAAGTTTATTTTATTATAAAATGACAAACATCATGGAAAAGTAAAGGCTCAATGAGTCCCATTTATTCAGATTTAAAAACAAACATCCGCTTCAGTCTCTCTCAGCAGCCTCCTTCTCCGTGACCTCCGACCCCTCACCCTCTGCTTTGCCTGAGGTTTCTTTGACCTCTGACTCAGTGACCTCTGCTTTGCCCTCGTCCTCCGTCTCCTTGTCTTCCGTGTTGCGGGAGGCCCCGCCCTGCTCGCTGTCACTCTCACTCTCACTGCTGTCACTACTGGTGCTACTGATGCTGTCATCACGGTCGTCATATCCGCCCTCCTTAGGCTCCTCCCTTTCATCCTCTTGTCCGTCTGCAGGGTGGGCGGGGCCAGACCCATCACCTCCCTCTTCCTCATCCTCATCCTGCTGCTGCTGTTTCTTCCACATCTTGGCCATGGCCAGCAGTTTGAGGTTGGGCTGATTGGCTGCGTCCTCTGGGAAGATGTAATCGTAATACTCCTCCCATCCTGCGTCCGACTGAAACGGCAAAAACCACCACCGTAAAGCACTGCTGTGTGTGTGTGTGTGTGTGTGTGTGTGTGTGTGTGTTTCTCCCACTCACCCCATCCTCCGCCGTCAGCTTCCTCCTCTTCTTCACCTTCTCTGGCAGGAGCTTCCTCACCCGGTCCTTGTTGGTGAAGGTGCCAAACTCCTGTTCGAAGTCCCTCCAGGACTCCAGCAGCATGAGGCGCTCCTCCTTCTCCTGACAGTTGCGCAGGCTCCTGTTGGCCTCCTCGTACACCTGCCTGCACCGCTGCACACGCTCCTCCCCGTCCACGGACAGCTCAAACTGCCCGTAGCTAATCCAGACCTGCGCACAGCCGTGGGGAATCGGAACGGGACCACCGTGTGAAGGGGAGGACGGGAACGATCCCGAGATCTGGGCACTTTACGGAATGAAGAACCGGATCTCTTTTGCTATGGCGATGAAGTTGAACCCATCGTTCTCACCAGCTTGCTGACCAATGTTTGGTTTATATACATAAACCTTTTAAACGTTTTTAAGTATCTACTGATGAAAGACAAAGGCCTGACCTTAACATGCTGCGTGCGCTGTAAAAGCCTCTTGTAAAGCTCTCGTGTGTTTTCGTATTCCTCCTGCTCTATTTCAAAGTCGATGTACGACTTCCACAGCACCTGGGGGGGATCACAAAGCGGTTGGTTAGAAATGTCAGCGGGCCACACCTCTTCACGCCACAGTTATCGCTGTCTTAAGATTTAAGTTGCCATTTTTGCCAATCAGAATTAGTCCTCCACGTTTACCAGTCTGTGCACAAAAACTAAACTTTGAAAGGCAAAATTTCTAATTATAAAAAAGGTGCACACGATATGTTTCATATAAATGGCAAAACGTCATGTTTTTGTCATTTTTAAAAGCGTTTCTTGAAAACGGTAGTTACCGGGCCAGCTAACCTAGTAAATAACCTCCCAGGAGCCTGCAGTGTGAACCTCTCCCGTCCCGACGGACCAAGTGTGATGGCCTGGTCACACTCTGGCTAAGCTCCAAGTGTACTTTTACGTAAACATTCATCTTCACTAGCACTACGGCCCTACTGATATGGACACAGGATTGTGGGAACTTGTTCATAGCTTCTCTGTCGCTTGCTAATGATTCAAGAAGACACCCCAAAATCACTTCAAAAAAGGAACTTCTGGTTCGTTTGGGTTCAGGCGTGGCGGCTCACCTCGGGCATGTCGAGGCGAGGCTGTCCGATGGCCAGCTCGAATATGGCTCGCGCCCGCTCCGTGTCTCCCAGGATGGTCTCCAGCTCGGCGAACTTGATCCAGGTGGTGCAGTTCTCCGGGCTGAACTCCAAGTATTTCTCGTACAGTTTCCTGCAGCGGTCAAACTCCCTCAGCTGCAGCTCCAGCTCTATGTAGCCCTTAAACAGCTTGTTCTTCGGACATTTGCCTATGGCCGTGCCCTGGTGGACCCGTGGACAAGGCGTGAGACGAGGGTAGTGGTTAGTGTTCATTTCTCAAATTATATAAACCATTAAACCAATCAACCACTACACATTAGCTCGATTTAGCATTTAGCATTTTAATTGACCATAGAGACTGAAGGAGAAAGAACAAACATACGTTAGATATTTAGCGCAGGAATATTCGTTTATACAGCAAACCTAAGAGCCGGAGCTTACCAGGGCCCGTCTGGCATTGGGCAAGTTCTTCTGGCGGATTTCAAACTGACCGTAGAGCAACCAGATTTTAGCGAAGGTGAACTGTAGAGGGGAGGACAAACAAGGAGATGCTGAAACCTCATTTCATTGCTGTGTTATTTCCTCACTGATGAGTCCATGCAACACCCTATACACCCTGAACAACGAGGTCCGATACCACCAGTACCTTCTTATGAGGGATGAGCTCCAGACACGCCTGGTACACCTGCCTGGTTCTCTCTGGGTCCTGCCGTGGAGACAAACAGGAGTGGTCAGACCCGGTGCTGGTCAGGCCCGGTGGGTGCGGGTGGAGGATCAGAACCTCACCTTGACCTCCAGCTCCTCGTACAGGGCGTAGTTGATCCACAGGTAGACGTAGCGTCTCCAGTGCCTCTTCTCCTGGATGGGTGGGACGTTGGAGATGGCCCGTTCGTAGACCTCTCGCACCGTGTCTGGGTCGGCGTCGCTCTCCACCAGGCGCAGGTAGTCGAACCAGGCGTCGTAGTTGTGTGGGTTCGCCTAGAGGGACACACGGGTAACGCCGGCTGAAACTACACAGCACTATAGAATCTCTACACGTGAGCTCCGGGGACAGACCCCTCTACATAAGGCCACTTACTTTGTTGGTCCAGAGTTGGTGTAGTAAACCAGTAGTAGTAGTGTATAATAAAAGTATGTATTTGTACACATTTGTACATATCTACAGACACAAGCATTTAAATTTGTTTAACCAAAATCAGTTCTGTGAATACCTGCCATGATGGCACTCACGTTTTTATTGGTATGCATATTCCATGCAATAAACATGTTATACATGCAATACTCACATGAAGCTAATGAACTTTAAGACTGTGATTTAAAATTATTCAACCATTTAATTATATACTAATTCTTAACTAATTTATTAATGCTGAGAAATGTGCGTGATTTCAGTTCATCTAAACGTTATATCAGTTTTGTTGTAACCATCATGTTTTACCTTGACCTCCTCCTCATACTGGAATCTCCTTTTGCTCACGATCACGTCCTCTATTCCTCTTCTGTCTCCAAACTTCTTCTCAAACACAGTGTAGTTCTTGAAAAGCTCCTGGGCCTGCTGTTTGGGGATTCTGTCCAGGGCATACTTGTAGATGACGCGGACACGCTCAAACTGGGGGAACAAACACACACAAGTGTTTAACGTCTGGAAATGGCTGCGGCAGAGAGGGGGTTGGACTGGCTTTACAAAGGTCCATTACCTCTTTCTGCTTCTCCTCGAACCTGGCGAAGGCCACAAAAAGGTTCTCGTTGATGTGCTCCTCGCCGAAGAACTCCACAGCCCTCTCAAACACCTTCCTGGCATGGGCGATGTAGCCATGCTTATCTTCGAAGCGTGCATATTTGATCCAGTTCTTCACTTCAGGGTGAACGATCACAAGTGCGGTGGTGTTAAGGATATACCGACAATACAGCCACAAGAACACAAGAACTAGCCACAAGGTTCCCCATTACACATAAAAGCAAGCTGCTCCAATAAGGTGAAGCCCTAACCCGCGGTGTAAGGATATATCGCTCATAGATGGTGCGCGCCTTGTCCACTTCCTTGTAGCGCAGCTCGAAGTTGATGTAGGAGTGCCAGGCCTGTTCCTCTGGCTCCCACTCCATCCAGCGTTCAAACACCAGTCTGCAGCCAGCGACGTTGCCCAACATCTCCTCCATGTAGCTGTACTTGTACCTGCGAACATGACCACGCCACATATCGCTCCACACAGCTGAGGAGAGTAGACCTGCAAGTATTTCATCCTGTTTTTCTGCTTTGTCAGTCCAGTTAGTTTGACATTAAAAATCCCTTCATGAATGGGTCGCCGGACGAGTTACCAGAACTGGTTGACGCGGGGCAGGATGGTAATGGCCCGGTCCCAGATGTTGCGGGCATGATTGACCTGTCTGCTCTTCATCTCCATCTCTGCGTATTTCAGCCATAGGGTGACGTTCCGGTGGTCCACGTCCAGCGCGCGTTCGTAGATGGAGCGGGCTCTTTAAATTAAAAAGACGCAAACGGAAGAGTTCATATTGCTTTTTCAGAATTAAAACATTTGGCTCAGAATCAGAATGAAGATTCATAACGTACCTCTGTATTTCTTTCAAACTCTCTTCCCATTGTGCGTACTTAATCCAGTTGCTTATGACGGTTCTGTTCTTTCTAATATTATCTTCAAATCCCTTTTAAGTAGATTAGGGACATGGACACCAACATGTCAGGTAAAAGCTAAAACAAGCTGTTAAAAAGTTATTTTGTCCCACCAAAACCCCAAGATGTATGATCTGACCTTGCGCTTCCGTAACTTGTAGTCATTCAGCTCTTCTTCATCTGTGATCTTCTGCTTGGGCGGCGGAGGTAGAAGTTCTAACTCTCGCTCCTTCGCTTCTCTCAGCAGCTGCTCAGCAGTAATCTGGACCTCAGCCGGGGCTTTGTTCTTCACCTGGAGGACACAGCATCAGCATCAGCCATCAGCTGGAGATTCAGGTCCTTCCATACACAATGATGCAGTGGTTGATAAAACACTTAGTTATGTAAGTAAGCAGCTATAAACCTTCATAAGATAAACCTTCATAAGATAAACCTTCATAATAAACTTTAGAAGGTTCCTCTCCACAGCTGCCTCCTCAAATCAAAGAACCTGCTACCCACACACACACCCAGCTACCTACACACACACCCAGCTACCTACACACACACCCAGCTACCTACACACACACCCAGCTACCTACACACACACCCAGCTACCTACACACACACCCTGCTAGCTACACACACACCCAGCTACCTACACACACCCAGCTACCTACACACACCCAGCTACCTACACACACCCTGCTAGCTACACACACCCTGCTACTTACACACACACCCTGTTACACACACACCCTGTTACACACACACCCCCTGTTAGCATTAGCTACCTGCTAGCATTAGCATTAGCTACCTGCCATGCACCAGGTCAACAAATGACACCACTATCTTACCTTCGCCACTTTCGGTATTCGCTGTTTCCCTGCAGTAGTGGACGCCATGTTGTGTGTTTGTAACAGCACCACTAACCGTGTGTGAGTGTGTTTACCGCGGGTCTGATATCAGCACCAACACTCTTATAACCAACATGGGCTTTCCGCCATCACCGTCCACACGACGCACGTCGGACGTAACGTCTGTACGTAACGTCAGTACGTAAATCTGTACGTAACTGTACGTAACTCTGTACGTAACTCTATACGTAACCTTTCACCCTGAAAACGTCATGACGTTAGATAACCATGGTAACAAACGCTCGTTGCCGGTCTCAATGCCTTATGTCTATGTAACCGAGATGGTTTGGTTGTAGATTTTAAGTTTTCTTTCTTCAAACACCTTGATAAACACCACGTTAGAGGTATTATTTATTTTTCACAACCTAATTCATTAATAGCTATGTCACTGAACAACCAGGAGTTTATGTGAATATAAATGGAGTTTATTTTAGTCTGTGCTGGAGTTTCGTGTGAGTTTGATCTTGTATTTCTAGGAGAACATGAGGACCATAACATCTTCCACAGGCACAGTTGAACCTGTCATCATCAGACGCACGGAGTCTTCTGATGCCCAGGAGATCACCAAGCTGATCAGTCCAGCGTCCGTAGCTGTGTTTGGAAGAGTGAATGTGATCTACGTTTTGTGAGCAGGGTTTTTTTTATTATTATTCATACATACATCCATAATTATATTTATGTGTTGTTGAAATTACACATTCCTTTTCACATTTTATTTATTCTTTCACAGAGAGAAGGCCAATTTGGCAGTGACTTTAAGCACAGTAAAGAAACAAGTTCTGGCTCACGCTGCTTTCTTGGACTACCCAATTGGTGACCCGATGGAGCAAATGTCATGGCAGCAGTTACTGCGAACTTACTTCAACGGCACAACATTCACAGTAGGCTGAAGCAGTACTGCCTGCTTAAACAGTGACATGCCTTATGTAATTTAATAAGGATGACATACTCGGCCGTGATATCGCATACTTGATATTTGATCTTTTCCTCATGTCTTTATCCCCTTAGCCTTTAAACACCCTTTTCTTGCATCTGTTTGTGGCCCAGACCAGCTTTTCGACCGCGAGCGCTAAAGAAATTATGAGGTAACACAAGAATGTCTATCAATTTACATTTCTGGAGATGTTTTATGTTGAAAAAATATTCGGCATTGCAGCATTGTGAGATTTGTTTAGTCTATCATGTTTTAGACAATGATTTGCTGGAATCAATGATTTGCTGGAATAAGACAGACTTCTCTATAGTCATCCAGTTAGTCTGAGTTTAAATCTCATTTGAGACTGCAAGAATTACATTTCCACTCCGTTGATCCTTCCTGTTTCCATTCATTGTCTTTCCATTGAATTCTACAATCTGATAAGGTTAGATTGCACATTGGGAGGTTAAATGTTATGAAGGGTTTACGCAAAACAGACCTAAATTATAATCTTTTCCATCTTCTTCAATGCAACCAGAACGGTTTTTAATGCTATCACGGAGCTGGAGTACATCTGCCTGGTTACTCCATACAGCAGTTGCCTTGGTAAGTGACCCAGGCTGCGCTCGGGCATACATTTAGGCTGTTGTTTTTCTTAACTGCACATTGTATGCTGTTAGGACAGACCAAAGCTTTCTCTCAATTGCATTTTCCCCCATAGAGTCAGCTCTCATGGGCGTCTTTGAACCGATGCCTTGTGTTAAGGAGGGGGTCCAGTGTGCTGTGTTTGTGTGCCACAGACACCACCACTGCCCGAGACTTCACGTACGCAAGGCCAGGTCTCTGACTGTCTCCAATAGCTCTTACAGTGCTCTCGAGTTTGACAAAGCACAAAATGCAAATAAGTCACATTCTTGAAGGAGAATGTTGGTGTCCTTCAGAGTGGAAGACTACGATGACCTCACTCACGTTCTGGCTGAGCGGGGCGTGGCCCTGGAGGCCTCCCGTGGCCCATACTTCCTGGCAGAACTCATCCAGGCTCAGGACGAGACCAATCACGTGGCCGTCTGCGAGGTTAGCAGCCCCGCCCACATCGGACCACGCGCGCTCACACGCAGTGATTTGCACGGACAAAGCACAGTCTGGGTTGTATCTGAATCTTCCGCCGTAAATCACCATAAAACCACAAATGCACTTACCAATTGCACAGCAGTAGATGCACAGAGGCCTTTTTTTCCCGCCAAATTGAAGCAAGACCATGGCAGGGGGCCCTCCCCAAGGACTCCGCCATGACACATCCACCCCTCCCTCTCCGTCGCTCACGCTGACATGTGTTCATAGCAGCATATGGCAAACGAGCGCTAGCGCCTAGCCAGGGCATGCTCACACTCGGCACACTGTGTCCAGACATCTGTAGCACTTCACTCTGTCTTTTCTCCTGGTTCAGCCTTCAGCTCTCACTCCAAATTACATTACCCAGGAGTGTTGTGACTGAAGAGAACGTCATGAATTATTACAGAGCTTTTTGTTTGCCTTCACACCAAGGGTTTTAATATTTTATTGTCTCTCAAAAGCCATTTATATAACTCATTTGTCTCCGAATTTTATATATTTTATATATATATATATATATATATATATATATATATATATATTTATTCTGCTATGTGTTCCTTTGTTCAGAATGAGGGTCGTGTTGTTGGTTTAATCAGCATCAGTGGTGATGTCGACCTGAAGCTGCTGGCCCGATGTTTCGAGCTCGGCCCGTTCGACGGCCTGCGTAAGGCGAGCCCAGCTGGCCCGCCCCAGCGTCCAGGCCCGTCAGAGCTGGGCCAGATCCCCCAGGAACCTCACACCACTTCCCAGAGCATCTCCCAGTCCCAGGCTGAGATCACAGAGGTGAGCGTGCTGAGTGGAGTTGGCCTATGGGCCTTTGTTGTGGGTATTGTCTGTTTGCCGCGCGGTGAGTGCTTTGCGGTTCCTTCAGCGTTTTAGCCACTTTGATTGCACCAGCTCTGATCTCTCAGGTATTAGAGAGTCCTGAATCAGATGGTTCTAAAGAGGCCTCAGAGAGCAACGAGAACATCTCAAGAGCGCGCTGTGACACGTCTGAGGTCGGAGACAAATGAAAAAAAGAAAAAAAAAACCTCCCAAATTATTTTCAGTTGCTTTTTGTTGAAGGACCTTCACTCTGCTTTTGATCTAGAGTCCTGTATCGAACCTCCGTGGCCTTTCTGTGTGCTTCCTCATCAGGCAGGGTCCAGTGGAGCGTGTGGAAAAGAGTTCACAGACTCCAGTGCGGGCTCACAACCAGAAGAGCCCCCCAACGCCTTCTGCGTCCAGCTCTTTGTCATTGACAAGAGGTTGGAAATGAGGTGAGTTCAGTGTAAGGGCAGAGAGTCTCTGCCGGCTTGTACACCGGCCCACCACCTCCCTCCTGCAGCCAAGAACATCTATAGCCTCTGAAGAAAAAAAAAAGATTTAATGAGTATTTTCACTGGCAAAGTAGAGTATGTGGAAAACACCCTCTGCTTACCTCTGCTGGCTGGGAACCAGTAGCTTTTGGTTAAGAGCTGCAGTGGAGAATGGAGGAAAAGTGATTGCTAGCTGTCTCCTGCTGGGTGGAGCTTTCTGCCGCCTTACTACCCAGCTGTTGTGGAATATGGAATCGGTTCCCTCCCTGCAGAGAGTGAGCATGTAATTAATGAGCAGAATGCTTAAAGTGACAGCAAAATGAGAAGAGAGTTGAATGGAGACAGATTGGTTGGCCGTGGACATCGCCGTTAGCATCCAATATGGCTGGTTTTGACTCCGCTCTCAACAAAGGGGTAAAACTTTCCGCCCACAATGTCCCCCCCCCCCCATTTTCCCCTCACAGATCAGTGGATTTCCTGCCTTATGCCTTTAAAGTTTTCCCGGTGAGTGTGCTTGTCTTTTCTGATGCTTTCCTTGGAT